>NC_053162.1:135923832-136278832 GCF_016835505.1 Polypterus senegalus
TCTGTCCTTTGTGAGATCCAGGTCCAAATGTGACACCACCTTTAGGGCCCTCCATTTTTATTAAGTCCCAACAGGGTTAAGTTTTCTCATTGGGCATATTCTTGGAGTTGTTGGTGAAGGAGAAAAGGCAGTTACCAACAGTGGCTGTCCCAGAGTGGTATTGCTTGCTTAGAGCCAGAATCCACATGCATGACATTGAATATTTGTAAACTGGTCTTGTATGCATATTCATCTGCACCAAAATGTGTTATTAGTTAAGTTAAAGAATAGTGTCCTGCCAGAGCAGGGAAAATTTTCATTCAGCATCAGGGGATTAAGAAAAGTCAAAAATTTAAAAACTACAAAGTACAAAAAATACAAGCAGGGATCCCTAACACAAAGACAAACCAATTTTTTTACCAAGCCAGAAATGCTAAACAATTCTCAGAATTGAAGGACTAAAAAAAGGGTAAAAGCCTTTAGAAAAAGCAATAGCAAGAATTTGGGCAAATCATGTTGAGAGAATGCAAACAGGTATACATAAACTGTGCATAAATATGACTATTGATATAGGGTTGATCCAATGATCTCACGCAATGCATGTTCTCAGGGAATTCTGGGAAGTTACCTCTGTAGCAGCCAATGTGAAAATCTCAAAATGGCGCTGCCTGCTGATTCAAGATGCTGTTCTGAGAAAATTTATGGTTTACTCAGGAAATGATACAGAACAAAATAAATGTAAAAAATCAAATTCATTGGCTTCAGAACTCCCTGAATAGCTGTCAAGAAACCCAAAGATCTCCCCAGAAAAGCTGTAAAAATGTAAGAAATGCCCCAATCATAACACGTATATTGTCAGCCATGGTTCATTTAAAAAATTTGGATGTGTGCATCAGTAGGCTTTGCATCCTAGGAACCAAATTAGCTGAACTATTCTATAACATTTCAGTAATTATTTGCCACTCTGATGCTGATATTTCTGATCATAAAATGGGTCATTACGATAACAATTAATGAGAAGAATTCAAAATTGCAGAATTTCAATATTTTAGGGTTCCTCTAGAGTGCCCATTTCTCTTGCACAATTTGGCTCAAAAACTAATCAGCAAATCATCATCTCATAACAGGCTAAAGTTTCGAGTTTGGTATCTTTCTATCTAGACCGTCCTCAAGAAACTGTAATACACAGACACATACACAGACAGACACACGCCCATCATTGAGATATTGATGTTTTCAGTATCAGGGGAGCCTAAAACATCAAGATCTGTCAAAAACCGGAGATCAAAATTTTTTTATGAATCTAAAGCTTTCATTCCTCCCCTATAGACAACAGGTTATGGTTGGGGAAGGAGCAAAGCAATGAAAAGGTACCATTTTACTTTCTGGTTTGGAACTGAATTCATGATTTAAGAGCACCTTCTTGAACCCCAACAGTGCCTTAAGGGTGCATTCCTGATTGGTTTATTATTACCACACATGTCTGGGAAAAACCTTACTTCTTGCTGTCTGCTTGTCTCACAAAAGCTAAATAATGTATTAGTGTTAGGGCATTCAAGCAGATGTAAAATTCTAAATGCATGCACAGAGAATTTGTACATGCAAAGTATCCACTTGTAACCTTAAGGATACAAGTACTGTACTGAAAAAGATGTTGCTATTTATGCTAACACAACAGAAAAAATTATAAAGATTGATAAAATGTTACATTTTACCATAATAAAATAATTTAATAAAACTCAGAGAGCATAGGCTAAACACTGTGCTGTTTTGTAACTTTACAGAAGAAGCAAATGTGTCACTGGTTTAAAACGTATGTTCTACTCTTTGTGTTAATGGGAAATAAAGCAAAAAAATGCATTGATTAAAATGAGCTTTCAGTTAAATAGTGAATAATGATCTTGAGGTCACTGGTCAATATGAAGGGGAATTACATTGAAACTGGAACCTAGTAAGCCGAGTTGTGCTAATCTGAAACAAAGTGCTAAATCATGTACTTCATGCCAAGACTGGCTATTTTTAAAAATCATCTGGGAAAGATATTAGGACAAGTTTGCAATTAACAAGCTAAATGGTCTGAGATGTCTTTTATTAATTGCAATTTTTTTTCTTTTCTCATGATATAAAACTGACAAGTTTTGAAATTTCTGTTTAATAATGTCAGATGGAGAATTATATTTTTTCTTTAATTAATGTATCTGTCTTCTGAGTCTACTAAAAGGTGCCAAAGCTAGTGTCAGTAGCACAGGATACTAGTATGCAACTCTGCTAAATATATGCCATAACTATATCATTTTCATTTAAAACTAAAGCTTTTCAGCAATCCACAACCCCTGGTCACAAAAGTAATATTAATGGGAACAAATCAGAGAAGTAACAATGGATATACTGGTATTATTCTATGTGCAGTTAGGTTCCTCTAGACATTTAAACATAATCTGTTAAACATCTTGACTAACTGAGTACCTTTTATGAATTGCAACACCATTCTTTCTTGCTTATTGGTCCAACTTAGATACTTCTAAGGGAATTTGGTTGGACAAGGAAAAAACCTTCCTCTCCAAAGTACCGGTGCTTGCACCTCAAGTATAACTTTGATGATTACTCTTCAAGAGGACTAAGTGTGACCAGAATCAAAAAATATAATCGTCGTCTTTTAGGACAAGTGGATGCTCAAGAGTTGGCCGGGCAAGGGGTGCGAGATGGTGAGTATAGGATACTTTGTATGACTGAAATACCAGTCTGGCCTTTTTCCTGATAATAACCTTCTCTGTGTTAACATGCAGTTAAACTGTACATAGTCAGCCATCACATGAGTGCAAACAACAAAAGTTGAAACAGCCCTAAAACTAAATTTAACCTATAGAATTGGGGTAAAACTGTACTTAACCGTCATCTTCACCAGCATCCTTCTCTCCAGGTCATGTACCTACACTCAATTCTTTGTATAAAGGAAAGAAAATATTTAATTTCAAAGACAGTTGAAGAAATTTAAAAGACATAATGCATGTTGCTTCCTTCATACTCAATTAACAAATATGATTGCAACCAACACAATTAGGACCATGTAATCACAAATAGATATGGTTCATGTTCTGTAGAAACATTAAAAAAAGGGGAAGGCATTTGGAATCTTCAATAATATAGATTTTTGACACATAAGTGCAACATTTTTAATCATTGACAACTATATGTTTTCATAAGTTCACATTCTTTTAGTAATAAGCAGCTGATAGAATCAAGTTATAAAACAAATTATAAGTCTATGTAATACCTTTTCCTTACCTATTGAAATGCAAAAATATATTGTCATGTTCCCTGTGATGGTTTAGTATTCCTTCAGTGTTTCTTTGTGCCTTAAAATAATTGCTTCTAGGGCACAGGGCAGGAGCCAACCCCAAATGAGACAATTGGCACTTTCTCATTTCAGGAACTTTTTTCAGGAACCAGAGACTTTTTAGAAAACCACAGGAACTTGGGCCATATGTAGTTTCTGGTAGGCAGTTCCTGGTACTTTTTAGCTTCAACTCCAGGGTACAAACTTTTTGTTCAACCAGGTATTGCTGTGGGTGCTACTTTGGTGATAAATTGTGTTGACTGGCTCACCACAAGCACTGGTGCCATCTTACAAATCTATGAGTATAAGAGTTTGGACTTGGAGAGTTATTGGTAATGATGGAGCGCAGCACTTTGCACTGTATCAGTCTTCATAGCCACCTCCTTAATGCGTCACATTGAAGAAATGATCTCATCCGTGAACTAGCAATCATTTTGAAGCAATAAGGTGGGGGTGTCCCTCAGGAACTCCAGATCACACTGCACTTTGCACAGCATTGTTTTTCATAGCCAACTCCCCGGTGCGCTGTGCCATACACCAGATCAAATCAACAAGTTGGGTGTTGAACGTGCCTCACTTCATACTGTATCACTTTTTTTGTTTCTTCTGCTAAAGATTACAATTTCTGTTGAGTGGCGGGGGTGCAACACATGAAAGTGGCAATGGAGCAAAAGTGGCCTATATCATACAGGATCTCATTGATTCTTGAAAACAAAGTTCCTGTGGTAAAAAACACATTTATTAGTACATCACAGAGCATTCAAACATCAACACTAACGCCTGCTGAAGCAATTTTAAAGGTATGGAGGTTAACCCCTTTGATAGCGGGAGGGTATGCAAAATTCACACAAACAGCAACATGATTTCAGATCAAAGCTGGGTTGGTAAGACAGCAGTACTAATCAGTGCGCCATCCTTTAAAGTTTGTGATATAAATGTATTAAGGAAGTAATAAGTATTTCATAACTTATTTAACTTTTATATTGAAGTAAAATCCTCTCTCAGCCTTAGGCACATGATAATAGTCATTTTTTAATGTGAGATACAGGCAGGCACTGTGGATTGCATTTCTTCCTCACAGCTGTGGAGCCCTGGGTTTGATTTCCTGCCCTGGGCTGGCACCATTTGTGTTGTGTTTGTACATTCACACTGTGTCCGTGTGGGGTGAGACTTATGTTTCCCACACAGACCACAAAGATGGGTGGGTTAAGCTAATTGGTGAACTTGACCAGTATGTGTGACTGTTCCCTGGGACAAATGGGTGTCTCTTCCAGAGACGCTTTATCTCTTAAATCCAGCACTGCCAGAACTGTAGCTCTGCAACTGGAATTTAAGAAATTCAGAAAATGAATGAATTGATATTTTCTGTCATCACTTTTTTGGTATTACTTATAATTCCTTCAGTATGTTGTATCTGTGTGCTTTGGTACCCTTAATGGTTTAAAATACAGTATATGTACAGGGTGGTCCAGATCTAATTATGCAATTTTCATTATGCTATAACTTATTAAGTTTATTACTCCAAGCATGTATCCAACTGAATGGAGGACAAGTGCGACATTACATGGAAAATCAGTGAATGAATTCAATATAAAGTCCATTTTTGCTTATTACAAGATATTTTGAGCAATTCTTTTGTCTTGTATTGTTTTCATGCATTACATTAAAAGTTGCATAATTAGACCTGGACCACCCTATACATGTGGGAGCACTATAGTCCTGTATTCTTTCCAGTCTAAATATGTAACTATTAAATGCAAAGATTATTTACCATAAATTATATTTGTATATTTCAAAAAATTCATTTATTTTTCTCGGTTGGTTGTTTTTACTTTCTCATATTCGAAGTATAGAGAAGGTATTGTAATTGTCTGAAAATACCATTTTTGGAATTATGTCTGTGTGTCTGTCTGTCTAGCTGTGTGCGTATGTATGTAAACACAATAACATGGGAACACTTTCACTGAGGACAACCAAATTTTGCATGCAAGTATTAGATATGAAACGTAGATTTCTATCAACTTTTGGGCTATTTCCGCTATCAGGAAGTGATACTTTACCTTTTATTCATGCAGCTGCAGAGTCCGATTTATTCAACTTTACTTTTGTAATAATTGTTCAATATATTATTAATTTGATTTGATGTATTGTTGATGGTTCTTTAAAGTACATAATATAAAAATATAATCATTGTCTTGCAGTTTACTCCTCAAATATCCTTTTCCATATCTGAGTATACGAGAAAGTCTAGGGGAGACCATTCATGTTTTTTCTTTTAAAAACAATTTTTTACAGGGAAGATTCCTGCATTGTGTCCTTTGCTCTGGTATAAACATGTTCTCCCACTGACTCTGACCAGGAACAAGCATATTTAAAAACTTGAGGAATGGTTGCTGGTTTATAACAGTATGCTTCATTATTCTTTGCAGTGACAGTAATGAAGAACGATGAATTTTGGGACTATGAAGAGCAAATTGACTTAGAAACTTTTGATATCAATTTGTTCTATGAAATATTGCTGAAGCAGTCAGTTTCAGTGACGGCTAGAATTAGCCAAATGAAGGAAGAGGTACTGACTATTAAACTAATAATAGGCTGTGTGCTTTATTCAATGTATTTAGCCTTGACACAGATATCAGCATATTAGCTGTATTCATTATATTCAAGAAGTGGATTAATTAAACATTCATTGCAACAAAAGGATGCCTACGATAATTGGCAAATTAATAGAACGCATATCCAAGCAAGGTTGTACACCAAGTCAAGATAATTAGCTTTTTAATAAAGTAATTGTGAATATATGTATGGGTTTAATTGTCAAACTTATGAAGTTATGTAAAGTTGAATTTGTCAAATAAAAGTTTGGGTTTGTTTGGCAGATTAATGTAATAGTGCACAAAGATGCACTTATTACACGATGAGAAAAATAAGACATAGTTTGAAACTCCCCTACAAGTGATTTATATACCTAGCCATTAACAATTTACCTAATTTTTATATGATAATGTAAAAGTCTACTTTTATATAAAGTGTCTTATGTTATATCAGTAAAATACTTTGAGACAGTTATATCATGAAAGGCATCATGTCAAACTGTTTGTTAATGCATTCACTGTTATTTTTGTCATTGCAGGTGAAAGTATTTTATAAAAAAATCGTTGCTAAAACAGAATTGTTATGTCAAATCTGGACAAATCTGACAAGTGTACCAGAATTGGTCGAACAGGAAGTAATGGAAAATTTTAAAGTTAAGCAATGCCAGGTGAGAATGGTGATTACAGGTACCTACAGGAAGACTGGTGTTAGAATGTACATACAAGTGCATAACTGTTGATAAAAAATTAAAAAGTGGTGTTCCTACAATACATGTATGGCATACGGCTACAGTAAGTGGAGATTGTGTGCTTTCTAGCTACTTGTAGCATGTAACTGAAATTACATTCCTAGTCAAATCATGACCATTAGGAGTTGATTTCCATGCTAATATGAATTTTATATGACTTCCCAGGCATGTTAAATTAACTGATGACTCTGATTTAGCGTATTTTTAAGTTGGTATAGATGTGTGAATGTGCCCCATGCTTGACTGCTTTTCAGCCTAAAATATTAGCTTGTGCCTTATGCCAAATGCTGTTCTACCCCACAATGGCTGATACAATAAGCAGTTAGTCATGGCAAACTCTCTCACTGTTGCTTAACTAATCAGTCTTTATTGTATATAGCATCATTGACTAAATCTATCAGCACAAGGTGCTTTATGTAGCAAAAATGATTTAAATAAACGGTCAGGCAATAAGCATAATGAAACCAAAACAAATATTATATAATGGTAAAGTATCAAAAAGAGTTTAAAGGAAGATAACAGCAAGTATCAAAAGTAGTTTAACATAAAAAAACGACTACATTATGAATTAAGTGCACTGCAAACGTTACACACAAAGTGCATAACTGCATAAACCATAAGCAATTCTGTCTTACTCTATGGTAGACAGACATGCCATTCACAACAGATGTTTTCTTACCCCTGATGTTCCCAGTACATGCTTTGACTCCCTGTAACCCTAAATTAGATTAAACAGATTTGAGAATGTTATGGTATGTATTATTCTAACTTAGACTGCCAGATTTGAAAGCTCTACCAAAAATGTTTGTATGTTAGTAGCAGTGCTAAATGGTGTCCTGTCCAGGGTTGGTCCTATCTTGTGATCTATGCTAATGGAATAAGCTATGCTCCCTGCAATCCTGAAATGGAAATGGTTGCAAAGAGTGACATAAATGGTTGGATAGTGATAAGATCATCTCAGATGATGGCAAGGGCAGTTGAAATGTGTACATGAAGGGACAGAAATGAAAAAGGCAAGGAGAATGTATGACTCTTCAATGTACAATTAAATACCAAGACAGATGGATCCTCATGAATAGACATACGCAGAGAGTTTCTGACAGTAGGAGCCACAAATATTGATCGACTCTGTGCCAAGTGTTGTAAACAGTTTTAAAATGAGCCAAATGAGTAGCAATATGATAACTGTCAGACAGTAAGCCCTTGCAATACTAAGGTGACAAGTTCATAGGAAAACATAAAAAAAATAATGATAACATACCATTCAGCACAAATCATCTTATCAGTGTTACATGTTAGGGTAAAAGGAATTGAGTTAAGGTTTGAGGGCCCACAAGATTCTACTTCCTGATAACTTATTGTATGTAAATTTTTCTTTTTTCTATTGAACAATTATTATGAAAGTAAAGTTGAACAATTCTGCATGACTAGAAAAGTACCACTTCTGATTATTGGAAATAGTTCAAAAGTTGACAGAAACCTCAATTTTACACCTAATACTTGTATGCAAAATTTGGTTGACCTAAGTGAAAGCGTACTCAAGTTATCGTGCTTACTTACACAGACACAGACAGACACATAGACATAATTCCAAAAATGGTATTGTCGGACTCAGGATGGTCTAAAATGTTGAGATTCATCAAAATCAAATTTTTAGACGATTCCAGTACTTTCCCTATACTTCTTATACGAGAAAGTAAAAGTGAACAAATCCCCTTAAACAGCATTTGTTTTTCTTTCACTTTAAGATAATCTAGAACATTGCTTTATTACTGAGTTGTAGATGTTCATTAAGAATTTTCCTAGTTTAGCAAAATCAGTCTATCTTCTAGTAGGGTTCCTGCTGAAATCTCTTTGGGAGCACTGACCTCTAAAAAAACTAACCACCTTTGTATTCACCACTAAATAACACTAGAAGCACAACTAAACTATGTTGTAGCATCCCGGCCAGGTTGAAGCCCGGGGTGGGAGTGACTGTTGGGTGGAGCGAGGTAGCGTGGAGAATGGCATGGAGGACTGACATAGGCGGTATTATTGACAGTAAAAGGAGAAAGAAAAAGTCACCCTGAACAGAGGGGTGGGTGACGGAGGCAGGGATTTGTTTTTCTGGATGGTTCGAAAGAGAGGGCTGAGGGACATGGAGGTGGTGATCCATGTGAAATCAGCAGTTTTGTTGTCTCTCTCAGGGCCATAACATTGAGAGATTCATAGAACACTGTAAATAGTTCAAGTTCAAAGACGTTCGTTTTTGATTTTACAATCGTGTATTTTTTTATTTGACTGCTCCAGTAAACTGTTCTGCGATCCCTTCTTCATCCTTCTGTATTTCTTCCTTTTTTGAACCTGACACAATTGAGGTTGCTACAATATCATTGCAAAAGACTGGGCAGACCATGAACAAAGGTTTGGGGTACCAAGATGAGAAAAGGCCCTCTTTAATAAAGTGTGAAGTATAGCCTGGTATTGTAAGAGGTTCACAGCAGCACAGGTGCAGTCAACATGGAAAGACTGGCGAATCTTCTTGTTTTGTTCATGACATGGCAGAGTAAAGACCTGGGGAGTTTTTTTATTCCAGTGGAACTCAGAGGAGGGACGTTGTGTAGCTTAACTGGCATAACTAATCTTCCTATAGGTTTGCTACTTTATGGTGGTGAAGGAGAGACAAGACACTTCTTGTTTCTCTACCAACATTTTTTCTGTTCAGTCCCCATCAAATTGGTCCCCATAAAAGAGGACAAATGTTACATGTTGAACAATCATAAATATTAAGTAACCATTTGTTATTATTTTTCTTATTACACTTTAGAAAAGTGTATGTTAAATTTACCTAAACAATAAAAGACCCTATGCCAGCAAGGAGCACTTACAGTGCTTTGCTAAAACCCTGCAATGACCTTCCAATCCATCATATTCTGTGCCTCTGGAGTGTGTGAGCTGAACTAAACAAAATGGGGAGAGAGTAGAATGACATTAAATAGATACAGTAAAAGTGTGAAAGTATAATAAATTAAAATTACCAAAGTGTTAATTCTAGTTGTGGACAGCTGCATGTTGATTTAATGAAAAAAGCAGTTGTGCCAGTTTTGCAAAGTAAAATGTCCTTACCATACATTGAAGCTTCTGTGAGGGGTTAAGGAAAAGAGTTACTGGAGCAAAGGTGTTCCATGGATTGGTACTGACCTGAACAGGGAAAACTTGGCAGTTACAGAGAGAACCAGAAACTCCAGCTAGCAAATGAGCAGTTCCTCTGCATGCCCTTCTAGACAGATAAGTCTCAGCAGGAGGTAGTAAGCCCTTTATAGTACAGTTTACACAGAAGGAAATCACTCTGAATCGTTTAAAAGATGTTGAGGGAATATAATATGAAACAGTATAGTTCTAACAAGTTGACAAGGGGCAGCAATGTAAAGCTTCTGCATAACTCAAAGTGCAATGTCAATGTTGTCTTGCGCCCTTTATTTAAAAGCTACATGTGTGCTTTTAATAACCCCTAAAACTGTAACCGCATATTGCAGATTATGTCCATCCATCCATTATCCAACCCGCTATATCCTAACTACAGGGTCACGGGGGTCTGCTATTAAGTTAAATTGAAAACATGTTATATGTATAGGCAAAAGACAAAGTTTGAGATCATTTTTGAATTTCAGTAAACAGAATGCTTTTTTATTGTATTGGAAAGTTTATATATTTTGCAGAAAAGGAAGCTTGGTTGTCTGAAATAATTTCTTCTTTAAGATTAATTCAGAAATCAGTCGGAGAAAGAACATGGCCAAAATGTTTGGACAAATTTTGAACAAGCAGTATCAACTCCTAGTTGAAGACTGGAAGTATCGAGAAGAGCACCAAGTCACCTTCAATGCTCAAGTCAGGGAAATACTGCGACTTTTAGAAGATTTGTCATATCAGCAAGTCAATGAGGAAATCAAAGGTTTCCAGCTATGTGAGGAGAATGACAAGTATGTATTTGTTACTTTAAAGGACGGGCTTCACATTTTTTGAGACAAGTATACCCCATCTTCTTTGGCTCCCTTATAGATTTACATTTCTATTTCACAGGTGACCACTTTTCCCTTAATAAGTCTTTTCCTACCTCCTGCCCTGTGATGAGCAAACACACTGAATTTGCTTAGCCTCAAGTCCAGTGTAATCATAAAACTAGTTTTGAATGAATTATAATGGTGTAATGGTCTTTTAAGTGTCCTAGAGGGCTAGGGCTGCATCTGCCATCTATACTGGACTGATTATTGTTGCCAAAAATGTCATCTGAGCTGTGAGACTACATTGCTAACTACTGCACCACTGTGCCTCCTTGAGATAAAGTTAATAGAATTAAATATCACAGGGGTGATCCTGGAGGGCTACTGTGGCTGCAGGTTTTCCTTCCTACTACTTTCATCATCAATGACCAGTTTCTACTCTTAATTGACTTATTTTTGCATCATTTTAATTGATATTTTTTTTAAGTCCTGGTCCTATGTATTGATGTTTTTTTTACCTAAACGTCAGCCAAACAAAAATGAAATGTGAAATGAGCCCACAGATGACCAGCTAAGCTAGGGCCTCAAAACCAACCAATTTCACTCCAGTCAGTGAAGCCAATTCTGTTTGCTAATTAATCCTGTTTTTAAATTACATGGCTTGTTGGTGCTTTCATTCTGCCATGGCACACATTTCTGAAATTGTTGATTTTCTTTTTTCCTAAGAATATCGTCAAATGTTTTGTCATCCTGAACAGATTAACATTACTGAGAACTAGAAAGTCAATTACAATTAAGGCCAAAGAAGTTAATAAGCAGAAAAACTGGTCACATTTTAAGACAATAGTTAGAATGAAAACCTGCAGCCACTGTGGCCCACAGAGATCAGAGTTGGACAATTCTGATTATCACAGATTCAATATATGGTACTCACCTCTGTCAAATCCTAAAGCACATTTTGCTTTATTTTTTTTCCTTGATGCTTTTGCTTGTTCACTTCCTTTGCTACTAAATAAGAACAACAGTAAAGCAAAGGATTCTTCACTCATTCCTGTAGGCATCAAGTGCACAGCATTCTGAGTAATATTATTAAAGGGTAGGAGAAGGAGGAAGTTGGGAGCATGCGCTGATATCAGCATGTTGCCGCATCTACCACACAATGAACCACCTGGACTGGGACACTAGTGCAGCCGTGCAATGGGTGACACCTCAGCACCACACTGGAACACAGTGAGGTTTGTTATAGTGACTGGAGTGCCAAGCCTGCCGCCAACATATATTATATACAGGTCACATACAAGTCCATACAATAAGACATTACCTTTAAGACACAAATACACCAATACATTTCCTGTTTCATTTTGTGTTTAAATGTATTTGAAATTTTACCACTATATTTTGACAACTAATAGGAACAGCATTATATATTCAGTTGGGCTTTTCCATGCAACATTGGCTGCTACAGCTCTGTGATGTCATGTTAGCCCCCCATATCATTGTGGGGTGCTGGGAAAGTATTTGGAAACCTTGGTCACTGACGAACATAGCATATTCGCCACTTAAAATGCTTTGGAGAATTCTGCTGATCATCACAATTCTTGACTCTGTAATGTACTTGCTTATAATCTGTCTGTTACATTCTCATTGTTTGTTCATTCTGTATCTCATTATTTGTAGCTTCCGCTAATTCTAAGATCTTCAGTCACATAATGAAGCTAAGTTTTGTTCACATTTATTTCAACCAAAATTCTTTAATCTTTTCTATCCTTAAGTCATCCTCTGTCATGTGAATGGGCTTTTGTGTTTGAGAATGAAAACACAAGCAAAACACTGTTTATGCACAAGTAAATTACGTTCAGTTCTGCAGATTTTTATTTTTATTTTATTTTTATTTTTTCTTCAATGTATGCTTTGTATACAGGTAGCGCTGCTGCCTCACAGTTAGGAGACCCAGGTTCGCTTCCCAGGTCCTCCCAGTGTGGAGTTTGCATATAGTGGGTTGGATAATGGATGGATGGATGTTTTGTGTATGGGGCCGCTATCTATCTATCTATCTATCTATCTATCTATCTATCTATCTATCTATCTATCTATCTATCTATCTATAAGAATAAGAAAGAATACATAATTGATGTAAATATCAAAGACAGTAAAGCTAATTATCTTATAATAAATGAAGATAACTAAAACATATTTATATTTAACCTGTCATTTTCACCCATCAAAGTTGAGAGGATGGGCTTTAGCAAATATTGCTTTTTGATTTTTGCATCGTCTTTCAGGAGTGAATCTTTAGTAGAATGGATGTAGGTGGCCATTAAGTGCCATATTTACAGCAGACTCTCCTGGAGTAGACATGAATGAGAATCATAAATGGATAGTTTCTTGAAATAAAGTAAATGGTTAGCGCAATAATTCTGAAAAAGTTTTTATTACATTTAAGTCACACATGGTCATAAACTTGAATATGATTGTAACAATAGTCACTCATGCTGGTTACAACATTTTGTTTGCCTTTTGAATACTGTGGCTTATTCCTCCAGTGTGCTAAACTTCAACAACAACAACATTTATTTATATAGCACATTTCCATACAAACAGTAGCTCAAAGTGCTTTACATAATAAAGAATAGAAAAATAAAAGACACAATAAGAAAACAAAAATAAATCAACATTAATTAACACCAATGGCCAGGGGGGACAGAAAAGCCACTAAATATGGATCTCTTAGGAGTTTTAGGTGAAAGTGGCAGTTTCAAGGCTAATTTCATTCTGTGTGTAGTGTTGCTAATCTAAATAAATGATTAAATAATTAAATAAATACATAAAGAAATAAGGGTGGCACAATGGTAGTGCTGCTGCCTTGCAGTTAGGAGACCTGGGTTCGCTTCCCGGGTCCTCCCTGTCTGGAGTTTACATATTCTCCCCGTGTCTGCGTGGGTTTCCTCCCACAGTCCAAAGACATGCAGGTTAGGTGTATTGGCGATCTGTGTGGCGAATTGTGCCCTGTGGTGGACTTGTGCCCTGCCTGGGATTTGTTCCTGCCTTGCACCCTGTGCTGGCTGTAATTGGCTTAGCAGATCCCTGTGTTAGGATATAGTGGGATGGATAAAGAAATAAGCAACAAAACATATACTGTATATTTTGTGACAGATTTAATTATTTATGGTCACATATCATTTTATTATTATGTATTTATTGTCACATTACACATTAAATTGATTTATTTTATATTTATTTCTTTAATTAAACTGATTCAAAACATTCCTCCATAAGAACACGGTGAAGAACAAACTGAAACTCGGTTTATTGAATAGCTCATTATTAATAGTGTCTCATTGCATTCATGTTTTGTTTTTTTAACACATCATTTCCACCTGTTACAAAATATTTAAAGAATATTTCACATATAGCTTATTCTTTTTGATTAATGTTGTAGAATAGCTTATACAAAAAGTACAGAAAAGAGAGTAGCCTGTCAATGTACTTCTGATGTGGATCCATTCTAAATCATCCATCCATCCATCCATTTTCCAACCCGTTGAATCTGAACACAGGGTCACGGGGGTCTGCTGGAGCCCAATTGTAGTGAATAAAGAACATGAGCAAAAATGGTGTAGCAGAAATATGGAATAAAGACTCTGTTCTGAAAAAGCAAAATATATTAGACATATTACTGTTATTCAGGCTTATATGAAACTGATACAAATGATACAAATTATAGCCAACACGGCTGCTTAGTGTAGAGAAGCAAAACTGTCAAGCTATGTACTTTTTATATGCTGAGGTACTGAAAGACAGCTACAGCCGTAACTACAAAGAGGACTATTTCATTTATGTTAGGTAGAATGCCCAGAGGGGACTGGGCGGTCCCGTGGCCTGGAACCCCTACAAGTTTTTTTTTTTTTTTCTGTTTTTTCTGTCCACCCTGGCCATCGGACCTTACTCCTTTTCTATGTTAATTAATGTTGTCTTATTTTAATTTCTTATTTTGTCTTTTATTTTTCTTTTCTTCATTATGTAAAGCACTTTGAGCTACTTTTTGTATGAAAATGTGCTATATAAATACATGTTGTTGTTGTTTGTAGACTCGTTGGTGATTAAGCAATTCCAAACTGACATGTCATTTTAGTTAAATTTATTCAAAGTAAAACAGTTACTTGTTTTCCTTTTCAGACTTAGCTGGAGAGTTGGATCATTATTGACAAAGATGTCTGATGAAATCACAAGAGAGTGCAAGCGACTGAAGTGCTGGGCTGTTCTTGGAGATGGGATAGGAGCTTATCTTCTAGCCAATGGGAAGCAAGAAATCCTTACATGGGAGGATCTGATTGGTAAAGAGTTCATTTGTGTTTTTATATGAGGAGTTGTTAAATTGAACTTCTTTAGATTATCAAATGACCTGATGACACAACTAGGTGGGGTAGTGTTTCTGTGTACAGTAGAATTTGAATTAGTTCAGGTGATGAAAAATATTCACTAGTAGTTAGAACTTAAAATTTAGAATTAAATTTTGAAAGAAAATAAAACTTTCCTGTATTCTCTGAAGTGATCAGCAATGCTCACGCTTTTCATTTCTATGGAATTATTTTTACTATCAGTTTGAGATCTCCATCATAAATATTCCAGCAAAGATTAAAGATTTGTCAAGATGTGACAGGTAAAGAGCAAAGTTAAATCAAGAGCCAGACGGAAGTGGTTTAAGTTTGATACCAGATAAAAGGAAATTGATGTGTACAATACAGTAGCATGCAAAGCTGTTAATCCTTTGAATGGTTAACTTAAAAAGGAAAGCATGCATTTTTTCTTCTTGTCATGTTTCGTTCAATGTGAAATTGTTTTATTTAGTTTCAGCATTAGCTGTGAAAGTCAGATCCACATGTTTAGTTTGTAGGTTTAGTTTGTAATGTGAGCAAGGAGTTTATGATTACATAGGCTACTGTGAATATCAATATGAAACAATGAGTTAAATTGGCAAAAATTAATTCTGGAACAATCAGCGCTTAATAAACAACAGGGTTACTAATGATATTCTTGTACTTCTTTCACCTACTATTATTAATGATTTGATGTACAAATTACCAAAAATTGTGAAGGTCACACTAGTTAAGATTCCAAAACCAAAATTATTTAAAATCAATTAAGACAATTTGAAGACCTTTAAATTAATACTTACAGACGTAAAAGAAAATTTGGAGGAAGGCAACATAGTACAGCACAAACTTTATGTTTCACTAATGATCCCTCCCTAATTAATCTTATATAGACTTGTGAAAAGTAAACTATTGTGTAAACATTTGTGAACATGTAACTATTAACAGTTTAAACTTCATTTTTTCTGCAGCCACTGTACTGTTACAGGTTTTTTGGGCGTAGACTGTGATTGAACAAGCTCAGCACCAGTATCAAATTAAGGACTTTGTCCTTATCTATACTAATAAAAGGCCAAGCCCTCATTGACTCACTCACTCACTCACTCATCACTAATTCTCCAACTTCCCATGTAGGTAGAAGGCTGAAATTTGGCAGGCTTATTCCTTACAGCTTACTTACAAAAGTTAAGCAGGTTTCATTTCGAAATTTTAAACATAACGGTCATAATGGTCGATAACGGTCGACAACGTCCGCCATGTTAAACTTTCTTATTTATGGCCCCATCTTCACGAAATTTGGTAGGTGGCTTCCCTGCACTAACCGAAACCGATGTACGTACTTATTTCGATGGTATGACGCCACTGTCGGCCGCCATATTGAACTTTCCAATGTTACTAATTCTCCAACTTCCCGTGTAGGTAGAAGGCTGAAATTTGGCAGGCTCATTCCTTACAGCTTACTTATAAAAGTTAAGCAGGTTTCATTTCGAAATTCTACACATAACGGTCATAACGGTCAACAACGTCCGCCATGTTGAACTTTCTTATTTATGGCCCCATCTTCACGAAATTTGGTAGGCGGCTTCCCTGCGCTAACCGAAACCAATCTACGCACTTATTTCGGTGGTATGATGCCACTGTCAACCGCCATATTGAACTTTTCAACAGTCTTTGTTACTTATGGGCCCATCTTCAAGAAATTTGGTACGCAGGTTCCCAACGCTAACTGAATCCTACTTACATACATATATACGTCCATAGCCTGCAGCTCGGTCACTGTGTGAGGCAGCATTGGGTCCCCCATCCCAATGCCTCCCACGTTGTTGGCTGCCTGCCTATATAAGGCCGTCCGTCGCTCCAGTCTCTACATTTCCTTCCTTGCTACGCCACGGGATTCACGTCTCCCTGCTGATAACTACAGCCTTTTAATTTAATCCACAGCTTCTCTGCTGTTTTATTGTTCATTTATTAGGATTATAGTTATTGTGTAGGTATTTTAGACTTACTTTACATTGTTCGGGTACCCATTTCCTTTATCATTCCAACCATACCCCCATTAACATGTCTATCGAGGTGATCACCATTGATCAAAGAACTGTCACTTACCGAGTGGTTTCCATGCCCGGAGATGGCACCTACCTTTTCCATTCTCTTTGTTACATATTGCACGGCCATATCAGGCTCACTCTTGATATCCGAAGGAACATTGTGTCTTATGTATTGAATGACTGGGACAGGTTCAAGGTGTGGACTGATTACGGTACAGGAGACAATTATACTACACAGGAGCACTATAAGAGTGAAATGCTTAAGCCCTTCACCTATGGTTCTGCATGTGAGTTGATGGCTGCCGCTGAATTGTTCGGTTGTCGCTTTCAAGTGTACCGAAATGGCCAAATATTTTACACCTTTCGATAACCGCCAATGCCTCTTAAACATCTTAGATTGACAGGTGACGATTTCAGTAGTGGACACTTTGATGTTTATGAATGTTTAAACTCTCAAAAGCTGGATGTGAAGTTATCGATGAAACCGGTTGTATACTTACAACACTTGACAGATGCCGAATGTCTCTTCAACACAAGTCCTACAAATACTGTCGTAATTGAAACAAACCTTGAAACTCAAACCGATTATGACAGCAGCAATCCAAGCTGTGAGATTTGAAACAAGATTACTTTTCACATGGCCAACTGTATGTTGCCTGCTCAAGAGTAAGCTCAGCGCACAGCTTGGTCATATTACAACCGGAGGGCCGAACTCACAATGTGGTATACAAAGAGATCCTTAACAAATAATTATTGGTATATTTTCTCTCAGTTTAAAAAGGTTTAATTTTCTTCTTAATAAAAATTTTAAGGCAGTACTTTGCCGCTGCGAAGCGTGGGTATTTTGCTAGTAGGAAATAAAAATAGAACCATCCATCCATCCATTTTCTAACCCGCTGAATCCGAATACAGGGTCACGGGGGTCTGCTGGAGCCAATCCCAGCCAACACAGGGCAGGAACCAATCCACTAGGGCCAATTTAGAATCGCCAATCCACCTAACCTGCATGTCTTTGGATTGTGGGAGGAAACTGGAGTGCCTGGAGGAAACCCATGCAGACACAGGGAGAACATGCAAACTCCATGCAGGGAGGACCCGGGGCGCCACCGTGCCGCCCAAAAATAGAACCCTTTTCTGGAAAAGAAGGAACATGTGTATGTGTGTGTCTGAGTATTTATATTGTAGTTCTAATGGCAGCATTGTTGGGGACCATGTGTGCTTCTGGAGGCAGCTGTTAGGAGGAAGCTTCCTTCTCATGTGGAGTCTCCTCCTGACTCAAAACTGCTTCCTGAATGCAATATTATTGTACCAAAAGTATTCCCCACCTTATCCAGGTGAGTCAGAGAGTGGAGTGGTGCAGGACAGCCCATACAGGATTATAATGTATAAGCAGTAAAAGTAATCAAATCAGTCAGGATGAAATCTTTGTGTATTTGCAGATGACAAAATTAATTTGGTGGAAAAACCACAAGAAGTTTAAGTAAACGATGCTGCTGGAACACTAGTGTAGTCTTCAGGTGTTGGACCAAGACAGATGGTAACTTCCTGCGGCAGTTTTCGTTTAATCTGCTGAGACCGGAAGTGGTTGAGTTTGGGGCAAGGCAGTTTCTTTCCTCAATGTTATCTTCCAGTCTATGAATAGAAAACTGCAGCAATGATTGTGAAACACTCATCCTCTCCCCACTATGTAACCCCAAATCAGTCCGCATAAGGCACTCACCATGCTCACATGCTTAGAAATACAGGGCACTCATGACCTGACTCACGAAACTGGCAAGATCAGACAGAGTCACCAAAAGAACAGGGTTTGGTAAAGAAAAATAAAAGGTTATACAAGTTGTTAGGATAAAAATATATCACAGAGGGTATCACAAACAGAAAAAGTAAATACTAGGCCCCTCTGGACTATCTTCAACCTAAAGTCATCCTCTACTGGCACCTACAATTCTCTTCATTATTTCCAAAGTATATCTTTCAGTTCTGTTCTCTTCCTTCTCTCCACATCAGATAAACTCTTACTCTCTAACTTCTTCCTGACTCCAGGCTCTAGTGTGAGCCATCTGAAAGGTCTTTTAAGGTTACACCACATGGACTACTTTGGCGCCAATCAGAATTGTACACAAATACTGAGGGCGTTTCCTTGGAGCTCCCTCTACGGGCCCTAAACCTCACTGCTAATGAGTTTATTTACCTAAACTACAACTCCTTTGACAACCGCGAGGCAGTCTGCACTATGGCCACAGCATACCGTGGCCCCCATCAGCTAGAGAACTTGGTTAGAGTACTTCCCAAGCCACCTTCTTATTGTTTATTGTTTGCTGTCTGGGGCTGTTCCATGTGGCATTCCCACTAGGCTGCCAAATTCCTCAGATTCAACCTGTTGACCTTGCCAAATCAAAAAACAAGAAATTATTATACCTTGTTGTGCTAGCAATGTTTATTACACCTTTTAATGTAGACGTTTGAGCTTTTTGTGTTGGTTCGTTACTTAAAATATTTTAGGTCTCTGAAGGGATGTTAGAGTAGCCTTTCTTTCAGAGTTCTTAATTTTTTACAAAAACAGTAGGCTTTTTATAAAATGCAAGCTGTCAGACTGTAAAATCTATTATATACTATAGAACTGCAAGTATTATGATCTTTTAATTTTCCTAATGTACTTTCTACACTAAGGATATAGCGGGTTCGAAAATGACTGACTGACTTTCTACACTATAGGATTACAGGAAACCAGAGCATCAACTGGTAGCTTAAGCTATACTCAAGCACTAAAATAAAGTTATCCCATTGTCAGCTACACTTACGTACATGGTCTAGATTATCTCTATCAACTAACCTAACATGTTTGTTTGTGGGATATAGCATGAAAGGTAAACAACCAGGGAAAACTTATGTATGCGCAAACTCCATATATGTTGAAAGCTACCAGATTAAATATTAAACTAAAGTCAATTAACCTGTGCAGCAGCAAGTCTAAACATTTTAGTGCTCTTCAATCAAATATTAAAATAATTGAATCAATGAATCAATAAGTCTTTAATGTATATGTGACTTTTTTTAGTGAACATGGACAATGCAGACAAGCTTATTTTTGCAGTATGTTTTAGTAATTGGGTTTCGTTCATTGAAAGATATACCTGTTGGAGTTGACACAGAGAAATGTCCACTGTTGTAAAGTATTGTATAAGATCTTAAATCATATATATCTAGACATGGACAGGATTATTCTTATAATATGCAGTTTCTTTCTTCAGAAAGAGATGTCAGTGCTAAAATGTCTTGCCAGGGATTTCAAAGTAGTAAGTGATGAATACCTTGCAAGAAATTAATCCAGGAATGTTGTAAGACAAAATGTCTCTCTCCCGAGGAATGTTTTGCCTGTTCCTAAAAATATATGTTGATATTTGCATATGCAGAAATACCTGAGGGCTGCAGGGGGAGCCATGGCAGGAAAAGTTTGGTAGACATAAAGTGCATAATTGACCCCATAAATGGTTCAGAACTGCAAAGTGAGTGACGTTATGAAAAATTATCCAGAATGGGAATGGCAAACTATCAAAAACACCTAGTTCATACTAAATTTTAAGTTACTTATTAAAAAAATACAAAATTCATAAAATAAATTTCAAAAATTTAAAACACAAAGATTAACTGCAGCTGGAATAATCAAAAGAAGGTCAAAAATCAATAACCCAGTATCCAAATCCAAAATTCCAAAAATCATAAGTCAAATATTAAATAACACCACCTGAGGGCAGTAATCTACAGTATTTAAAGGTTTCTCCCACATACATCAATAAACACAATTATATAATCAACAAAACAACAAAAATACTTATTGAAACAAAACAGGCAAATAATAACTGCAAATAATTAAAAAATAAGAACTATTAACTAGGCTACAACTGATAAGTAATAAATTAGAAGAAGCATAACCATCTTAGAGCAGGGTGTGGAGTTGCTGGTAAGGACTTGTGTGGTGAGAGGAGCTGAAGCCATAATGTGTATTTGGAAAGGAGTAAAAGGTAAGAAGGAATGTTCTTTGTGGTTCTTGCATGGTCACCTTGAGTCAGACAAGGACCAGCAATTGTTAAAGGTAGATCCAGAGAGCCATACAATTCCTTTATTTTGTTAATAGTGTGTTGATTTCAGCTCCTTTTGTAATACCTACCCTTTTAAATTTATTTTTAGTTAATAAACACATTTTTTCTGTTTTATCCGATCCTCTTTGGTTTTACCCTGCCTTTGGGACAACTTGGACACAGTCTACCTGGCAAGTGACGGACAGTACACACTGAGTGGCTTTTTGATGTAAATGTGTAGTCTAATGCATATTTATTTATCCATTTTGTATATTTCCTCCAGCTCCTGATGGCTCACTTCTAGCACCTGATGTTGTCCACATTGATCCATTAACTGATTTGATTTTCCCAAATCTGGATACTCAGATGATTTTACCCAACAGCCATGCTATGTCTGTTCCTAGAGACTATTTTGTCCACCCTCAGACTGGGAAAGTGTTACCTATTATGGGAAATGTTTGTTATGACCCAATGAGTTCAAGGCTTGTTCTCACTTCAGATAATACTAGAGGTGAGTCACAATGAAAATGTCAGCCTTGCTGTTAATGAAATGATAAATGTTAGTGTTTCTGAGTGCGCACTGCTATGGACTGGCAGCTGGCATGAGTTAAGTTCCTGATATACACAAACCTATTCTTAAAAAACATGCAGTTGAGCAGGCAAGTAGATATCTACTGCATTTTCAGCACTGAGCTGCTTTACAAGTATAGAATTGTAATGATGGAGTCTTAAACATAAAAAAATGGGTATGAGCACCACAGAGGTAGGACAACAACTTAACCAGCCTGTTCAAGGAGGCTTACTCCAAATCCAGCAGGTCTCACAACTGCTGGCTGCAGGCCTCCCACCTATCAAGCCCAGAACATTGGCAGTTAACAAAATAACAAGGAATGTCCCAAAATACAAAAAAGCCCCACAAGAGGGTGGAAAAACATAAAACCCCAGCTTTTAGACAGAAGGGCAAACAAAAAATCTACATTAAATTAACAAAAAATAGAAAAAATGATAAACTCAAAAGAGCAAAAATTGGTCAAAGGACTTTCTGAAAAGTAATCCTACAGTAACCAAGTCCCAAATCACAATCTGTAATCATAATCCTAATAAAACAGATACAAAAAAATAAGCAAAGCCACAAAAATAAAAAAAATAAATAAAAAATTCAGCATAAATCAGAATTCCAACTTCGATTTCCTGATCTGAGCTTACTCAGCTCTGGCCTTAAATAGCCAAGTAGAGGGCTCAGAAGTGGTACTGTTGGGATGGCCCCACCTCCTGTGGCTCCACCCACAAAACACAAACAATACAGGCACAGTTAACAGAAGAGCACATAGTAATTGGTCTTAATGGAAAAATCATAAATATAACACATAACATCAGAAAAACAGCAAGAAATACACACATTTAGATCCATACATAACATATTGAATTGTAGTACAAATATTTACATGCCTTTTTTACAATATGATTTCAAGGGATACTCCAAAAGTTGAAATACAGTTGGACTTCTCTATCCATTAGTTCTGCATTCACACATTCAATGATCTAGGGATTGAAAATACAGATATATATATATATATATATATATATATATATATATAGTGGCATGCGGCTGGGGTGGAGCCCAGCCGGGACGCCCAGGAGGACCGGAGGAAGGCTTGTGCCTCCTCCAGACCACGAGGGGGCGACCGCCCTGGTTGTGTAGGGGGTCACGGGTAGAGGGCTTGGAAGCCCAACCCTGTAGGGGCCCTTGGCCACTGCCAGGCGGCACCCCAGTGCCTGAAGAACTCTGGACCTCAGCACTTCTGCCACTCCAGGAAGTGCTGGGGGGAAGAAGACTGGGGACACCCGGAGGGCTTCTGGGTGCGCAACCCGCACTTCCGCCACATGGGGGTGTGTCCGCAGAAGATTGCCGGGAAGCAGCTGGAGCCCATCCGGGCTGGTATTTAAGGGGCCGCCTCCCTTCATTCA
Source organism: Polypterus senegalus (assembly GCF_016835505.1). Classification (NCBI taxonomy): domain Eukaryota; kingdom Metazoa; phylum Chordata; class Cladistia; order Polypteriformes; family Polypteridae; genus Polypterus; species Polypterus senegalus. The sequence continues at coordinate 135,946,940 of NC_053162.1, forward strand.
TCAGCAAGAGTTGGGTGGAAGAGGACGGAGCTCGAGGAGAGGAGTGGAGGCGGCCAGAAAGACAATTGTGACTGTGAGGCCTGGACTTTGGGGGATCGGTGCTGGAGGCACTGGGTTCATGCACTGAACTATTTGTAAATATAATTGTGAATAAAGGAATGTGTTGAGTGAAACAACAATGTCAAGCTGGCCCTCTGCTCTCACTTCTCAGTAATGATCCTTCCTTGTTTATCACCTACATAAAAATTGTTTTGATTCTAACTTTCACTATGTTCAAGTTTCATCGCCGTCTTGGCACTCAGCCAGAAACTCTAAGCAATTGTGGCAGGGTCAGTCTGAGGATTTCTGTAAACCATCCATATGGTATTAGCAATGGGCAGTGTGTACAAAGAGCAGGAACTTAATCCATGCAAGCTGATAGGCCAGTTTATATTGATACATCTGCTAAGCCACAAGCGTCTGCTAGGGTGCGCAGGTTGTACATTTTGTCATTAGTCCTGGTACATGGACCCTTGCATCTGCAACTGCATGCTTCCAGAGTTTTGGAACTACATGGCCCTGTACATGCATGTGCACATCAACTGTGCTTGCACTAGACAAGAAAACATGCACTCTTTCAGAGGAGCAGATGTGAGAAATGTTGCTACTCGCATCTACTCAATCCAGCATTAAACTCACACAGTTAATAGCCAAATGTCCACAGATTCATGGCAAGAATTGCCCAGTCCCTCGGCAAAGATGAAAGCTTGGGCAGACAGACATGAAAATGTCTGCAAGATTGATATATAAAGGGAAAGAAAAATCTTCAGGGGGAAATGCCAGGGGATTCTACAACTGTGCAGTGTCATGCAGTTCTGTGAACCAAATGCTTGAGCTTTAAACAGATCAAAATAAAGACTGAATAATATATGTCAATGATGTATGTCAAATAATATATTCCTTTATTTGGTGTAATATTTTTCAGACAAAGCAAGAAGAACAGAAGAGCACCCAATCCCTTATGTGCCATTCCCTATATTCCACAAGACAGGACTACCAGTAAACTGTCGACTCCAGGCCTTAAAGCCCGGAATGGCGTTCAGATTTGGTGCTCCTATGGAAGATCCAGCTTCAGGGATTATAGTACCTATTTTGGCTATTACGATTCATCCTCACACTGGGGTTGTTTACCCACTTGGAGGAACATACCTCAGCCCAATTACAAATATGACTGAAGTCATTGAAATAGGTGGTATCATGATAGATAATAAGACTGGGCAAGCTGTACCCATACTTGGAGTTGGCATCAATCCTCACTCTGGTAAGTCATTCCAACACTTTTCTATCCCGGCGTTCAATAAGTTTTATCAGGTAGTAGCCATGTCTTGATACATATTGTAAATCAGTTCTACAGTGTAATAAGAAATTTAATTTGAGAAAAATGTGCAATAACAGTTCTCTAACCTGTCCTCATTAGCTGCCATTTTGAATACTGATATATTCCAGCTGATCAAAATGCCTGATTGTATACAATTTTCCTTTTGAGCATCAGTATATTGCAGTGGATGGATATGGTGACTGCATTTTAAATGAGGTTAAGAGATTATTCTGTGGTTCGAAAGGAGTTCTTTGTTAAACTATTTCTGTGATCCCATTTGTGAATAAATGCTAACATTGTTAAAAACTTTGCATTTCCCTTTATTTTCACTATTTTTCACTGCTTTCATCAGTATTCATGTACAGCTACCGTATACAACATATTCATTCTTTTACGGATTTAATCTACTGGAGTGCTTTAATTTGGTCAGAGTAGGTTTAGAAAGGAACTTAATACGTGATAGATATAGATGAATACATTTAATTAAATAGCAACTAGTGCTGATCAGGGTGCCTTTTTAATTGAATTGATATTTATTTAGAAGAAGCCATTTGTAAGATAATAATAAAGCAACCATAATAGCACAGATAGTTTCAGAGAAGGACGAAATTTTTATGTGAAGCTAAATTAGAAGTCAAGCAAAATGACACCTTTTATTGGATAACTAAAAATATTACAATATGTAAGCTTTTGAGGCAACTCAGACCCATCTTGCCTGAAGAAGGAATGTATGTGTTTATAGAGTCAGGATTGCCACTACAGAGTGCAGTGAAATTCTTACTTAAATAAACTAATAAAATGCAACCCATCACTACTTTCAGGCACATGTTCATTAAGTATTACTTCTTTACATGGAAGTTACCAGCAGTCATTAGCCTGAAATAATCGGCATTGACATAAAAAATCTATGTCAGTCAATAAAGTTGGCTGAGAGCAACAGTCAGAGAATTTGTATCTAAAGCAGAATACATTTGTCAGAGCTGAATTGTACCTGACCACATTAAAAAACCTGGTGTAGAAGTACTGGTGATGGATCATATAGACCACAATGACAGCAATAACATTTAACACAGATGGAAATGCATGCACAATCTAAGGAGTTTCTTGATGCAATGCAAATACCACAGTTCGATACTCTTAGTGCAGAAGGTTTTGACATACCTGTGAGCATTGCAGTCTAACTCCAGCCTTACTGGGCCACTTGTTTTGAGAGTGCACCAAATTAACAAAAATCTTTGAATGCTTATCAGACAGCCTTGATACTACATTCACTACTAACCTATTAACAGCTGTGCTTTGTGTACTCCTGATAGGCTTAAAATGAAGAAGATAAATTGATTGGTAGGGAAAACTATTATTTTTTATTATTTTGGAGTTATGCTCCATAACTCAGATAATGGAATATAAGACAGGGCACCATCTTTGAGTTGTATTTCATTATTACGCTGGCTGTTACAATATTATATGAGTTAATTAATTTTGTTAATACTATATTATATTTTGTTCTGTAAATAAATAAGAGTATTTGCTAATCTACAGTATATCATTTTTAAAGTAGCTGTTCTGTTATCCATCTTTTTTCTTATCCATCACAGCTTTGGTCCCGACCCCTGATGGATAATCGAGGTTTTACTGTATATATATAGTTAACGTTGTGGGTAGAAGCACAGTACGTCTGCAGTGCACCAAGGTTGATAATATCCCCATCTGAAAATGAAACCACAAGTACCAGCTTTCTTAGCATTAGAAAGGTACTACCACTGGTTTCTTCCCCGTTTTTCTGAGAGAGAGGCACCCTTGACAAACTTAACAATGAAGCTTTTAATTCGGTGGCATGGGATACTAAAACAGAAGCCACATTCTGTGACTTGAAACAGGCCCTCTTCCCATGCATCCTAGCCACCTGAATAGCACCTCATTCTGTAGCAGAGAAAGAAGGGCTTGCCGCCAACAAGGTCCGTCAAGGAGCCGACTTAGAGATTGAACCTGATTTGTCCAGTGAGGTAGGGGAACGACCCTTCACCTTTGAGTCCGGGACAATTGTATTGCTCTTTGCATCGGCACATGCATCTTCAGCAGCTACAGGGCCCCGGGAAACCAATGGCTGGAGAAGACCGGGATGCTGCGTCGGGCCTTTGGGAAGCAGGGATTGACACTCTGATAAAGTTTGCATGCTTGCAAACGGTTGACAGCAGCTTAGACTTTGCATTTGAACAAGCACATGTCACAAACAATGCTTACTATATGGAGTGGTAGGGTCTGAATTTCACACTTTTTGGTTAAAGATGGTTTCTTATTTTGGGTGATTTCTGATTGCAAAGGGGAAGGGCTGATTGGATAGGTAGTGGTTCTGAGCAGGTATAGAGAGATGGTTTTAAAAATGTATCATACTCACGTCTTGGGGGGGTCATCTCAGTATAGAGAAGAGAAGGGATTGCATTTTGAAACACTTTTATTAGCTAAATATGGGCTGAAATATGGAGTATATACAGTGTGGTGTATGGCCGGCCGTTATCCCGGCCAATACCCCCAAGCCGCCAGGTGGAGCTCTCCCTGCAGTATGGCGGTTCTCCGAAGACCAGCAGGGCATCATGGACATTGCAGTTTTATACGCAGCCCTGCTAGATGCCGTGGGGGCCACTAGGAGACACTGCAGGGAGGAACAACGGGTATTTTCCCTACGCCCCGGAAGCACACATGGACAAGGGGAATGATGTGCTTCCGGGGTGAAGAAAAGGACTTTTTACCTGACCCAGAAGTGATACAAGATCACATGGACTGTGGATTGAGAACACTTTCGGGTCAGGGAATATAAAAGTACTATGGGAGCTCCCAGACGGTGAGTTGAGCTGGTTGGAAGGGTGGCAACACGTCTGGGAGTTGGAGGATTGGATTATTGTTATTGATTGTGATTTGTATGAGTATAGTGGAGGAGAGGGTGCTTTGTGCACTGTGGCGATTCAATAAAGTCAATTATTGGCCTTTTACCTGGTGTTTGAAGTTGTGGACAAGGGTTCAATGGAGCGAGAGCGCCCCTATCTGTCACAACAGTATATCTCCATATCTTGGCCCATATATCTCTCTATATATAAAATCCAACGTCTGTCTGTCTGTGTTTGTGTGTGTATGTCTGTCCGCTTTTCATGAGAGAACGACTTAACAGATTTAGATTTTTTTTTCTATAATTTGCTTGAACATTCCGATTGATTTTGCAACTTCTCTTATTGTGATATGTATTATAGTTTGCTTGCAGTACTGATTTATTTACGCAAATAGGAGAGACACACAGTGGACCAAGGGAAGAGGGGTGGGTACCTTACCTCCACTTAGCTAGCGAATGAGAGAACTACTGAACGGATTTCGATCGGGTTTTTTTCTAGAATTTGCTTGAACATTCCTGTTCACTTTGCAACGTCACTCATCATGCTAAGAATCATAGTTCACTTGCAGGAGCAATATATTCATGCTAATCCGAGACAGAGGATGTGGGCCAAGGGGACAGGGAAGCTTGACATCAGGAGTGGGGAGCTGGGCAGGACCCTCCTTACTGTCGTGTTTCACTACTATGCAGGCAGGGCTGCAGGGGACGGCTAGTATATTTATTTATTTATAAAGAACTTTAAAAACAACATCAAGGCTGACCAAAGTGCTATACAATATAAAAGAAAAACCCAACATATCAGACACACGAAACCGAAGGGTAAATGAAACAGAAACACATAAGAACTAAAAAGATTCTTAATAAAAAGTATACAGACAGCCAACATATCATACTGGGTTAAAAGCCAGAGAGTAAAAATGTGTTTTTAAAAAGGATTTAAAGACAGCTAGTGAAGGAGCCGGCCTAAAGTGCAACGGCAAATCGTTCCAGAATTTTGGGGCTGCAACTGAAAAAGCTCGATCGCCTCTGAGTTTGCATCGTGCCTTGGGAACACATAAAAGAATCTGGTCAGAGCGAGACGGTACGCAAGGGTGCAGCAGTTCCTAGAAATAAAGTGGGGCACAACCATTTAAAGAATTAAAAACAAATACAAGGATCTTAAAATGGATTCAAAAATGAAGCCAGTGGAGGGGTATATAGAGGGTATATATATACAGTATATATATATATTATTTTTTTATAAAGAATAGTTTTGTTTCCAGATTCTAGATATCCTCAGTCAGCCATTTTCTGAAATGGGTCATTCCACAGGCAAACAAAGACAATGTCATTTGTATAAAAGTCAACACATCACAAATGGAAAGAATAGAAAGAAAATGGGAAAGACTTAATAATGGCAAATCAAAACAACTGCTACAATTGATTCAATAGTAATACAACAAAACTCTCTCATCAACACCACTAAGAAGTATGCGGTACACTGCTGAAATAATGAATTATCAGCTTTGATTTAAATGCTGAGGCTGATATAGCTCTTCTGTTTTTTATTATGAAAAATGGATGTCATTGTTTTCCTTTCCACTGATGCCAACTGGTTATTTCTTGAGTTATTTTTTATTTTTCTTGTAATTCTAAATTTGAATGGAAGGATCAAGTGATTTCTTCCCAAGTGGTTAATTCATTGCTGTAAATTAGCACTTTACTTTTTTACCCTCTTTATATACAGTATGTGCATCTGCATCCAAAGGTGCTTTTCTATAAAATACTATATACTGTAGATATCAATCTCCATGTTCTTGGCTTTTCTTGGTTGTATTAGTTGGCCTTTTCAGTTTGAGGCTGATCACTTTAAATTTTCTAACAGAAATAAATGGACACTCTTATAACCAGTTTCAGGCAAAAATGATAGTTGGTTGAATTATGCATACCGTTGTATTTTGAGCATCTGAAATGAATTATTTTAGATTAAAAACAAATTAAATGAAAATAGTAAATACAATCCAATTATATAAAACAGTACCAAACAAAGGTATATTTTAATGTAAAAATCTGCACATCCGTGAAGAGCTGGTGAAAAAAAGACTTAAAACTATTTTAAAACCAGGAATTAGGCAATGTGTAAGAAGCCTCTGCCTTTAAGGATCAAACTTTCATGTCTTGCAATGAGTTGTATATTATAACTGCATTCTTGTTTTTTGATGTATGACAATTGTCATTGCTATTTTTTCATCTTTGTAGGTGACATTATCCCAGTTGGTGGCACTCTAAGTCCTTCTACTTCAGCTCTACTGCCTGGTGATAACTTTGTTGAACCACTAAGTGGGAAAACAGTTCGAATTGCTGGTGCCAGTTTACAGAGATCAAAGGTGATACCTCATGCAGGAGGCTATGGATCCCTCTTGGACACCTATGCACTGTCCTGCCAGATCCATGTGATGGACCTGTTAAAAGAGTACAAGGATTCTATCATGAATGGACTTACCCTGTCAGTGGAGCACCCACTTAGCAAGAAGGGAACATTAAAGGCAGCCTTGGCTGATCTGGCCCAGTGTTGGAACAGCCGACAGCAGCTTCTGGTGCAAACCAAGTGTGATCTTGAGCATGAAGAACATCTGATCCAGAGCCTCATTAGCAGTGGAGGAAGTCAAGGTGTGTTTTATGTCTTTTTAAATATTTTAAAAGAAAATAGATCTTATTGTCATAATTTTAAACTTTAACTTACAAACTGAATTCACAATATAGCATGCAGTGGGAAAGTGGTGAGTGTTGTCCACATGCTAGATCTGAAATATAAACTCGAAAACTTAAGTAAGATACAACATGGGCTCCATCAGGCAGCACACTGTTGGCTTTCAGAAAGAGGAAGCTCGGCACATAATCGCTAAATGTGACATAGCCAGTGATTTTCAGTCATTTCAATTTACATTGAACAGTCATGGGATTAGCAACTGCAGTCAGAAAATGTGACATGCCCCATGACTAGAAGTCACGTAATTTGACATCGGATTAAATAAATGTAATGCTAGTCCACTATATTTAGCATGGTCTATTATTAAATCATGTAGATTGACAGTGTTTGAAACATTCTATAACTGAAAGACAGGAACATTATATAGTTTTTTTCTGTAATGACATCACAGTAGACTGCAGACACCTTCATGAAAAACTTTAGCCGGTTTATTTGTTTTTATACGTTATTGGACATTCAAATTTTTCAGTTTGCTTTACAGTCTATAGGAAATGTTATGAACCTGGAGTGATTAAAATTAACACAACCCCCATTTATTTCTCTTTGCCTTTCTGTTGTTGTGTCCAATTACTGCGCTTCTGTTGCTTTTATATGATAGGTGACGTATCTTTTCAATAGGCATGATCAAATACCCTGGAACCAACTTTTTGTGCCATGCTGTGATCGGCATGTTATATCCAGACCCAGAAGGATCAAGGATGGAGGTCCCTTTACTTGGAGTGCATGAAGCCAGTAACACCAGACAGCTTATTCCTCTTGCTGGTACAATGGAAGATGCAGATGGAAAAGGTATGGGCATGAGCACATCGATTAGTGCCTTCCAAAACTCATTACTTACTAGTAATCATTCCAATATCTGATTTATGATAGATATATTAAGCACAATATAAAAGATACCTTATTAGGGAAGGCTATAGCAGAGATTTTTTACAGCAGTGCTTCATAGAGTTCACATTGCCTTTTTCTTGCAAGAATGAACTGTCATTGAGACAAGTAGTAGAGAAAATGGAAGAATATATTAATGAATAAATGCTGCCATATTTAAGGACAACAGTAAAGTGGTACACATTGAATTCATGTCTAAGCAGAGGGGATGACCAATTGAGGTAGTTAACTGTGTTGACTTTGTTGACCTTCAGCCATTTAGCCATTTATTTGCTTATATTTCAGAAACAAATTATATATACAGTATATAAATATACATATATATACAGTATATATGTATATATATAGCCACTTTAATAGTCTTTTTATATTAGTTTTTATTTTTAGATTTTTTCTGACCTTACTTGGAAATTCAGTTTAGTTTTAGTTTTCTTTCATTGTGTATTTTTAGTTTTAGTTTTTATTTTACAAAGACATTTCTATTTTATTTTTATTTCTATTTGTTTCAGTTTTAGTTTTAGTAATTATGGCATGGAGCTCCTACGGAGTTTAGTTTTGTGTTACAATCGGACAGAACTGTACACTTAACAGATTTGGATACGAGTTTAATGTTAGTGGAAGCTTACTACACTACATGGTTTACTATCTGGTTTTGTTTTTGTCTGATAAAAGCAAGCATAATCAAAATTAGTTAATGAATATGAACAATATTACACAATTTTATCATTTTTAAAATATTTTCTCATGAAAATCATAGAGGCTTAGGAAGAACAGGGCACTTAGACTTGAATCAATGTGCAGACCCCACCTAGTTGTATTGAGGGAAACAAAGAAAAACAAGCATGTAGTGTCAAGGTTAGTGACAATGAGACTTGAATAGCCCAACATAAAGGACAGTAAACCTATAATGAGCAGTGAAAGAGCAGGTAATAGGAGTACGGACAGGCATAATATGACAGAGACTGCATCTGAGATTAAGAACAACATATACATTATCTAAACCTGTTTATCCAGAGCAGGATCGCAGGTAACCTGAAGCCTACCACAGCAGGTTTGAATGTAAGGCAGGATGAATCCCTGGTATGCAATATGTATGATAAGACTGATGTTAAGAACAAAATTAATATGATATTTCAACTATCTATTTTGAGACAGAAAGAAAAACATTGAAAAAAAGGAAACATTTTAACATATAATTCTGCTAATGAATTACTTTCACAATATCAGGTATTTTGAGTTGTGAATATGAACTAAAAAAAGATAAATTAATAAATATAGAATAAATACAAAAACCCATTAGTATGTTTAGTTTTTCATCACTTGCCAGACTATCTACCTTTGTTTGTATCGCTGCATTGTTAAACGATGTTTTTAAACCAAAAGTGGTTTGTCAGTAACAATATGCTGATCTTGTATGATGATCTAGTCAGTCTCTCGATCAGTGCCTTTTTATTTTCAAAAACTATATGATATGGGGATGGATATTTGAGAAGTAAACCGAAAAAACAATGACTATATTTTTATATTATGTACGTTAAGGAACCATCAACAACAATCAAATTAATAATATATGGAACAATTATTATAAAAAGTAAAGTTGAAGAAATCGGACTCGGCTGCATGAATAAAGAAAATGGAGAATGTGCTCAGGTAACATACCACTTCCGGGTGATGGATTTGGCCAGTTTATACAGATCTACAATTCTGGTGTAACAACCACATGCTGAATTTCATCCATCTATCTAGTTGCGTTTTTGAGTTATCGTGTTTGGACACACGCGCCTGCGCACACACACACAATTCCAAAAGCTGTACTTTTGGACTCTGCGAGATCTATAACGTCAAGGTTCATCAATCTATCAAGGTCGAATGTTTTTATGATTACTATACTTTCTCTATACTTCGTACAGTATATGAGAAAGTAAAAATGATTTCTCCTGTGCGAAGTGGCAGGCGAATTGCTGTCAACAAAATGCAGTCACCTGAGAAATACACTGAAACGTTACTCACTTGTGATTTTTCTGTCTACATGGTAAACATTTCGTTAACCCACACATTCTGATTTCAGCCGTTTCATTTACGTCTTGATATACAGTAATCCCTCCTCGATCGCGGGGGTTGCATTCCAGAATGAAATAGATGAAAATCCGCGAAGTAGAAACCATATGTTTTTATGGTTATTTTTATATATTTTAAGTCCTTATAAACTCTCCCACACTGTTATCATTATTAGAGCCCTCTAGACATGAAATAACACCCTTTAGTCAAAAGTTTAAACTGTGCTCCATGACAAGACAGAGATGACAGTTCTTTCTCACAATTAAAAGAATGCAAACATATTTTCCTCTTCAAAGAATGCGTCTCAGGAGCAGAGAATGTTTGAGAGAGAGCGCAAGAGAAAAGCAAACAATCAAAAAATCAATACGTGCTTTTGGGCTTTTAAGTATGCCGAAGCACCGCAATAAAGCGGCATTTTTTAGAGGAGCGTCCGTATCTTCTAGGCAAACAGCATCTGTGCAAACAGCCCCTCTGCTCACACCCCCTCCGTCAGGCGCAGAGAATGTCAGAGAGAGTGAGAGAGACAGAGAAAAGCAAACAATCAAGCACCGCGCAGGAAGCATATCGTATATCATTGAGGAGTTTTATTTAATATGTAATTCGTGCTCTGATTGGGTAGCATCTCAGCCATCCGCCAATAACGTCCCTTGTATGAAATCAACTGGGCAAACCAACTGAGGAAGCATGTAGCATAAATAAAAAGACCCATTGTCCACAGAAATCCACGAACCAGCGAAAAATCCGTGATATATATTTAGATATGCTTACATTTAAAATCCGCGATGGAGTGAAGCCGCGAAAGTCAAAGCGCGATATAGCAAGGGATCACTGTACAACAAGCGCAAAGAAAGTTGGCATGTTAATCGCTTTCTGTTTCACATGCTTTACGTGCCCGCATTCAGCTCGCTCTATCACCGCAAATGCTGTGTGAACAGCCGCCCTCCGTCACCAGCTGCCGTTCACTGGATGAATATGTGCGGGCGGCTCGTGGTGGATGACTTTCTGTTTTAGAGTTAAAACTTACAAGGGTTAAAGACAAACGGCAAGAGTATTCATTCAAAAACAAAAACTAACAATATTTTAGTAAATTATTAGTTTATTTCAGTTAGTCTTTCCAGCTACTTTAATAGTTTCATTTAGTTATAGTTTTTCATTTTGGTTTTGTTAATTATTTTATTTCAGTTTACGAAAATGTTTTTTTAATAATAGTTTCAGTTTTGATTTTAGTTTTCGTTAACTATAATAACCTTGCCTGTAGCAGACTCTAATTACCAAATCTCTGGACATCTTCCTTACTGGCTTAACCCAGGGTGATTCTGACATGTTTACTTATGTTTAGGTTTTGTGAACTTGAATATTATTTTTTAACATGTAGTGATATACCTCCTCCTTTCCTTCCTTGCTTGTCTTTTCTGAAGGATGTATTCCCACTAATATAATAATATTCCTTCTAATAAAAATGTACTGTTCACAAATTAAGATATAAATGTGGGATTGCCCTGTTGGAAATGGGCCACCACAATTGTCAATGCATGTTACATTTATTGTACTCTTGTGTTCATGCCTGTGTTCCAGGGCTTGTTCCTATTAGCATTGGTGCAAGAACTGTTGATCCAGTAACAGGGGAAGTTGGAACAGTTGTCGGAGCCAGACTTGATCCTCTTAAAAACATTGTGCTTCCAGTAACTCATTCATATCATCCCCTAATAAAGCGGAAAATGAGATTTGAGCTGGTAAGGGCAGAGATCAAAGTAACTTTCCCAACCTTTAAGAGTTTATTCTTTTGATTTTACATCAGATATTGGCTTAATATGTTTATGTCATAGTGAAAAAACATACAGATGGCATAACCCCAGGAAACTAGTCTCATTTCCAAGCCTAATTATGTGAAGTATCCACATTTGTGATCAGTTTACATTGTCAGTCGGAAAGAAGAAAATGTTGATTTAATTTGTGGCTTTAAACTGGTCCAGTATGCATTTTTGTGGTTTAGTGTGTGTGTGTGAACCGAGATTTACAAACATCAAATTCGGGGCTGGTTCTACCTTTGCACACCATGCATCCAAGTTAGGCTGCGATTCTCTGTTGCCCTGAATGTAAAAAGTTGGTTTTAGAAAATGAACGAATAAGTAGACTAGAAAAATTGACTAGAAATTCTTGAATTGTTAAAAAAGGATCATCAGTGTGTCATTTGATTAATTTGAGCATATTGTTTTTTTTTTATAAATACGTATTATCAATCTGAGTCAAGCAATATACTTAATTTTTCCTTAGATCGATCAGGTGGAAAATGAAATTGGCGCACGTTGCAAGTACTACGAGCAACAGAAGAAGAAAGAAGACATCCTTTTCCAAGAATTGAGCACTTCATTACGAAGCTGTCTGGATTCCGTCACACAAGGGAAATGTAACAAGGTAATAAGAACAAGGATGATAATTTGAGTTTTACAAAATGAAATTTGTTCAGGTCTTAGGGAAAGTTAAATCTCTTTCAATTAATTAGATTTAGGCTCAACAAAGATTATTAGTTGTGTAAAATTATTTATAAATGCACTTACTCTGCATTAATCAATAGCACATTGTGAGAGAAACGGAGAGAGACCACCGTGAAGGGTTGTGGAGTACCACGGTAGTAAACCCCATATACTTGGCAACAAGTCAAAAAACAATAATGTCATCACTGATCTCCTGAATGAACTGAATACATTAGGCAAAAATGGCAGTTGTACAGAATGGTGAAAGGAAGGGGTTGGTCCAGAGGAACTGGAAGCAGAAGTGACATCATCAAGAGGAGGGTCCTTCTGTTTGTCTGTAGAGGAAAAAAGGAGGAAGTTTTGGGGGACAGTGCCAATCCCTGGTCCAGCGGATAATTAGTTATTCAAGACACAACATCTACTAAGTTTTACCATACAAATAGACAAAAATGCAGGTATTCATTTTAAATCCATTCACTCATGATAATGTAATGAAATGTAAGGTGTTGATATGAAATAAATTTAAAAATAAAATTTACACTCTAAATACATTTCATTACTGATTCTACTGATTTCATTATTGATTGTTTCCATCAGTTTGTGCTGCTTATTAATGTTTTAATTGACTTTTTTGTTTCTTGTACTATTATATATATATATATATATATATATATATATATATATATATATATATATATATATATATATATATATATATATATATATATATATATATATATATATATATATATATATATATATATATATATATATATATATATATATATATATATATATCCTGTGCCTATATGTTTGTGTAACTTTATTTTTTCTTTGATTGGCTAGACAGAGGGACCGAGCAGGGAAAGATGTGCAGCAGTTTAGGGTGATGAAGGATAAAGATGGAAACGTACTCACAAGCGAGGAGAGTGTGTTGAGCAGATGGAAATAGTACTTTGAGAGGCTGATGAATGAAGAGAACGAGAAGGAGAAGAGGTTGGATGATGTGGAGATAGTGAATCAGGAAGTGCAGATGACATACCTATGGAAGCATGGAGGTGTTTAGGAGAGATGGCAGTGGAATTTTTAACCAGATTGTTTAATGGAATCTTGGAAAGTGAGAGGATGCCTGAGGAGTGGGGAAGAAGTGTACTGGTGCCAATATTTAAAAATAAGGGGGATGTGCAGGACTGTAGTAACTACAGGGGGATAAAATTGATGAGCCACAGCATGAAGTTATGGGAAAGAGTAGTGGAAGCAAAGGTTAAGAAGTGAGAAAGTACAGAGTAATGGGGATTGTGGAAGAGAGGTGATAAAGTGAGTGCAGGCAGGGTGGAATGGGTGGAGAAGAGTGTCAGGGGTAATTTTTGACAGACGAGTATCAGCAAGAGTGAAAGGGAAGGTCTACAGGACGGTAGTGAGACCAGCTATGTTATATGGGTTGGAGAAGGTGGCACTGACCAGAAAGCTGGGGACAGAGCTGGAGGTGGCAGAGTTAAAGATGCTAAGATTTGCATTGGGTGTGACAAGTATGGACAGGATTAGAAATGAGTACAGTAGAGGGTCAGCTCAAGTTGGACGGTTGGGTCACAAAGTCAGAGAGGTGACATTGCGTTGATTTGGACATGTGCAGAAGAGAGATGCTGAGTATATAGTGAGAAGGATGCTAAGGATAGAGCTGCCAGGGAAGATGAATAGAGGAAGGTCTAGGCGAAGGTTTATGGATGTGGTGAGAGAGGACATGCAGGTGATGGGTGTAACAGAACAAGATGCAGAGGAAAGAAAAATATGGAAGATGATCTGTGTGGCAACCCCTAACAGGAGCAGCCACAAGAAGATGATTATCTCTAACCTGCTCTGCATGTGTATCGGCCCACCATTTTTGAATTCTTTACGATGCTCTACTTTATCATCTACTCTTTGTCTTTTATTTCTGGCCCCAGGCGTGGTTAAATCTCTTGGCACAAAGTCTCGTCTTGCAGGACGTGAAAGTATCTCTCTGAAAAAATCACATCTCATCCCAGGATTTTTTTATTATAATAGAGAGTTTTTATAACCTATTTATCAATGTAAGCAGTTATTGGTACACTCTCCTGGAGTTTAACAATATAGCACTCCCAACAAGGGTCTTCACTGTCACAGTACAAGGATACGCATTGGTATGTTGTTCCCTCAAGGACATGTGGTTGTCTTGGAGGCCTATGAGCTCATCATGTGCCCTGAGGTTGAAAAGTACCTCCCGCATCTGAGCAGTTCTCTATATTTATGGTAAACAAATAATAGCTAATATGAGAAGCCGGTATATACAGATATCTTTGGAGGAGATAATTTGAAATATGTTTGTGGTTTTAAAGGTCTTTACTTGTAAATGAGAATGAAAATAATTTGTGTGCAATCAAGCATGCATGCGCTCGCTGGTATGAAAGGGAAGACATACAGAGCATTCACCTGCTTAGAGTGAGACATGAGGTGAGTGTCTCAAAGTCTTCGGTGATTGACTGATAGTACAAGAGGTGAGCTGGGATTGGCTTGATAAAAAATTGTGCTGCGTATAAAGCTGAAAGTCAACACATTTTCTGTTTTCACAATGTCTTGTGTGTGTCTCTATTTCTCACTCACTGGTCTTGTTATTTTTGACCACAAGATGCCAAGGATTAGGTCTGTGCAAAGGTTCCATTGCATGGAACATCACAAGCTGCCAAACTGATGCCTCTGTTTCTTTTCTCAGTTACCCAGCTTCCCTAAGTCTTTCCAGACAAGCTTATTTTTTCCAAATTACCTCTCAATTCTAGCTGAAGAGAGTTTTAGCAACCACTGTGTTTAATTTCTGGGCAATCCTCAAAATCATCTATGGGATCAAGAATGTCCCTATAAAATCTGAGGGCTGCATTATGCCTTTCACTGGCCATGGCGTCATTTCATCCCTACGATAATAATCTCATCTCATTCAGAAACTCCCCATTTACCTGTTATTTTGGAAAATAACCAAAAGAGTTAACATGATTTTTTAAGTATGTATGGGTCATTTTTTATTTTGAGTGAACATTTGTGGCTCTGGCAATGACTCCCATTGTGCTGCTACTCAGGTATCTGCTTCCAGAACAATCATAGGAGCTTTCTGGTCACCAGTCGGTTTTACCATCATGCATGCACTTCATCAGACGCTTTCTTCTCCGTAAGGCACTTTCTGATTCTTCTTCTTAAATCAATCCTTGGTAACCAGTCAGGTTTCATATTTGACGAATGAAATGGTATGGTTTTCATGCAATATTTGTAAGAGAATTTAGCATTATGCAGTTCTTGCATCTTCCATCATACTATATTATCATGAATGCAATACTTATACACAAGTTGAACTTAGGTGGCCACATTTGAAAAACTGTGTTTTTGAAGTTCTTTCTAATGACCTCAGACATCTTTGCAATGTGCACAACTTGTGGTATATGTACTACACATTAGCCAACAAATTATAACGTTGTTGGCATTTACTACATGAAAGAGAGCTGCATTAATGGAGTACTTAAAACATATGTCTATTAAACTGCTTGTCTTACTGAAAATATCTGAGTTAATGATTGTCCTCCTGGTAATTGTATTCCAGACACAGTGGAATAGATCCGGAAAATCACTTAAACTGACATCTTCAGCACTGCTGCAAGCATCAACAACAGAAATGCAGAGAAGAGTAATGCAGGTGTCAAACATGGACTCTGTGGTATTTCCAAATGTGGTGCTTCTTTTGAACAAAGGTAATTCAATACAACAACAAAGTCTTCAGTGATATTTCTTTCTATGAATGTGTTCAGATAAGTAAGTACAATTACAGTGCTTTTCATAACAATCACTGAAAACATAATCAAACAATTCACATTATAATGGCCCATTCTAATTATTATTTATTTTATGGACACCTTTACCTATGATAACCTACAAGATAAGGGCATATTACACAGTTCATATGCATTTATTACAACATGAAGAGAAAGTTTGGTTATGTTTCTTTGCCACGGTTTATAAAGCCAGTTGGAGTTAAGTATTAGATTGGCCACATTGCCTGGACTAAGGTATTCCTTGAACACAGTGACAATTTTAAATAGTAAAGTTTATCGTACAATATGTGAAAAATGTTTTAAAGAAAATCAAGACTTACTGCTTAGAGTAATATACAAAGTTCATAACAGCTTGGTCTGCAGCCTAAATGTAAGTGTTTCAACCACAGAGTTTCATGGACACACTTGAAGAAACAGTTTGAGAGAGGTGTTATAAGTGTAAGAAAATATTATTTAGATATTGTTTTAATAGAATATTTGGTAATTGTGGTCTTCTGTTTTAAACTTGGTCAACACATGTATGCCATACTGCACTCATAAACATTATTTTCTGTCTATTATTTTTTTATTTTACTCTGTTCCTTAGCCTTGGAAGTATTCCACAATATAGTATACTCACAACACATCAACAGACATCTTATTTTAAAACATAGTCCACTTAATATTATGCAATCAAGTTTTAGTATTTTTTATATTTATTTTCTGCCTAACTCAATTCTTTGTTTGGTGCAGCTTTCTATTACAGTATCCAAATCTGTGTCTTTGGCCTTCTTTTATTCAATAACTTATTCTGCACCTGCTAAAGCCCCTTTTTACTAAAAATAATTATGTTTTCATGCCTCTTCTCTAAAAATGTACAGAATCTTTCTGTGTATTTCCATTAATTGTGTAATCTGTAGTTTCTTACATATCTTAAATGCTCATTTTCCTCCAACTTTTTACCACTTTATCTACCACTGATTCATTTGACTCACATCCATCTTTTGGGCATTGCAGATTCCCTTTCACTCTTCTTTTATGTAAAACTTAGTGAGTTGATGAAACTTCATGTACATTACTGATTCAAATGTCTTTGCATATATTTAAAAGGTTATTAAGCATTTAGTTGAATTACACATTATACACTATGTAATACACAATTAAACAGATTAATATTTATTATATACTGCGGTGCAACGAGGGACATGACTCCATCCAGCACTTCAGTGTCATTGCTGCAGCAGCTTCTCTCAGTAAGTCAAGAGTGCAAGAGTCAAACTCCGTTATTCTGAATGTTTGGAGAATGTGATCTTTGTAATAAATTCAAAGTATCTGTCAGTATTTGACCAACACTGCAGGCAGTTATGGAGTATTTTAACATTTTAGCAAGACATTGATTGTATTTTGGAGCATGTTGTGAATACAAGGCACTTTTAACTTTTTTTTTGTCAACCACAATTCTAACAGTAAGTGGTCTGTAGGAATCGAGCTACATGTTGGTTTTAAATGATTCTGTCTTCTTGAAGCAGTGTTGGAGATGCTGTCTTTAAAACGTGTGTCTCCCATGGAATCCACACCTATGTTTATATAGTTGTGCTAAAGAGTAAAAAATAAAGTGTGTTTACCTTAATTTATTGAATTTAATTAGGTACATGTTCATGATATAAGTATAGAATGATTTAGCTTATTTCTCCTGTGTATAGTCTAAGATTGTATGTGCCCTCCAGATAATGGTTCATTATTTTAGTTAATTACCAATGATAAGATTGACAGGTCATCTTTAAAGACAGCAGTTGTAGCATGCGATACGATCTTATGTTATTTTAATATGTACACCAGCACTGCTGACGATTCAGTAGTAAGCCTCTTCTTCCAGGCCATAACAGTTATCATACACTAAAGCACCACGCGTGTTCACACCCACAGTCACACAGTTACAATAAAAAAAGGAACATCTACTTAGCTTTAGGATCACAATTAATTCCTTTTAGCAATCTAGTTCAGAGCTTCAAAAACTGAACCTCAAATTCAATTTTTTAACATGTGTACCTTTTTTAATTCTCAAATTTAAAGCGATGTTTTTGTGTGTCTGCTGTAGTAGTGGTCAATTACTTTTTCTAGGCTGATTTCTGTGTGTCTGTCCTTATCTACCAATAGTGGATAATGATGAAGGAGACCAATTGCTACAACTTATGAATTTGATTCAAGAGCTTGTTCAGAAAGTAACTTTGTATTTTGAGAAATGGGACCGAGAAGACAAAAGGCTAAAAGTCCAAGCAATGAAACAGATAGTGGGTGTGGAAATGAAAAGTCACAAGCAGGTAAGGAATTATTAATACTTTATGTGTTGCAAGTTTTCAGGTATATTAGGTTGTTGGGTTCTTGCTACCCAAAGAAGCCAGGATGACCTGCTAATATTCTACATTTAACTTTTTATAAAATCTCATTGTACTCTTTGGGCTAAATGGTTGAAAAATAGTAATCATATCGATTTGGCAATGCTTCTCAGTGTGTCAAATCCTGCTTAGCATGCCAAGGCAGCTTTGCTATATCTTTTTATGCCTTGACATCATTGTAGATTTTTTAACTTCATTCTCGATTTAAAGACAACAGTAATACTTTTGTAATTCTTTTAATCAAAAATGTAGGGGCAAAGCTTGCTGTCATCCTTTTCCATTGTCAAGCTAAACACAATCATAATGTTTATTTCTTCCCTGAAGTAAATATTGGTTTTGTCAATCCATATTCTCATCCACTAGTGCACAGAAGATGGTTTAAAATATTTAGCTTCCACTTTAGTCATATGAGGACATCAAAAACTAAGTGAACAGATGCATTTCTCACATTCAGTGTTTCTTTCTCCTACTCTCTCTCTCTCTTTCTTCTTTGTCAGACTAAAGATCATCTGCTGAAGGAAATTTGGGAATTTGTGCTGACTCATCAGGCGATGCTAGACGGAGCATTCAGTAGGCTGGAGTACCTAAGGTGTCTCTCAAATATGTATACAAAAATGGCCAAGGTGAGGCGTCATTGATTTCAATCCACTATCTGCAATTGTTTTGTTTTTTTTTACAGAACCCTATAGTGGCATGATGGTTGAGCTCTTTGGAACTTTTCTTTTTGACTAGTTTTTGACCCGTTGACTGGGCAGCATGGTGGCATAATGACTGAAGGTGTTTTCAAACTCATAGTCCGTTTGCTTTGTGCTCCATCAGGAGATAATTAGTTACGTTGTTTCACTCTCCTGTTAGTATGGTTGCACTTCATACAGGAAATTTCCAAGCAAACCAGAACAAAGCAATATCATGCCAAATTTCTCTTCATTGCACAGATAAACGGAGAGTTGACAACAGCTGTGTTTGTGACACATTTTCCATTGTTATGTGGTTTGTTTACCAAACACAATTCTGTGAGCAGAATGCCTCGTATCTGATAACTAGAAGACTACATGAAAATGACGTGTTAATTCGCAGGTTACAGATAAGACACATTTCATATAGGCAGCTCTACAGAAGATAGCAAATTCTCATGAGGACATACAGAGATGTACTTCAATTTCACTTAGACAGTAGACATATCAGACATGTTTCTTGCCACTAATGTTGCATATAACATGTCGGTTAGGTGGATTGGCGATTCTAAATTGGCCCTAGTGTGTGCTTGGTGTGTGGGTGTGTTTGTGTGTGTCCTGTGGTCGGTTGGCACCCTGCCTGGGATTGGTTCCTGCCTTGTGCCCTGTGTTGGCTGGGATTGGCTCCAGCAGACCCCCGTGACCCTGTGTTCGGATTCAGCGGGTTGGAAAATGGATGGATGGATAGATAGCCTACTATTTAATTTTGCTCAAATCACACATCTACTCTCTTTAGGCCTGTAAATATTTGTTAATAATGTTCACTTTGGAGTATTTTATTAACATTTACTACATATTATCATACTTAATGTGCCTCAAATGTTCACATTGTACGAGAAGAGAGATCACATTGAGAGGACACCCAACCTGCATACATCATTAGGGAGGTGTAAGATTAGGGGGGTTTGATCATCTGTCACGCTGGGCCCTGGTAGGACCTTTTTGGCATCTCGGTATGTGACCTGATCACAAGTGAATTTACACATGGCCTGCTGCCATCTCTTTACAGAAGAGAGAGAGAGGCTCGCTGCTTGGCTTGCTCTGATTGAGCCATATTTGAGCCATGGGCTGCCATAGCACACACAAATGTGACACTTAATGCACATGAGGGTTGGCATGGTACTAAGCCAAGACCATAATTTCTAAACAGTCTTGGTGTGATTGTTTTAGTGTGCACCAGAGTGTGATTCTTGCCTAAACCAATTGGACTGCAGGGGAAAAACTGCTCCAGAGTTTGAAACAACTACTCCAAATAAGGTGAATACAACTTAACAATACTGTCAGCGGAGAGCAAGGCTCCGTCCTATGTAGAGTTTATGCAGTCTTGTTTGCATAGCTTTTCTACGAGTAATTCCATTTTTTTTTTCTAAAAATATACATATTAGGTACATTTTTCAGTTTCACATTAGGTATTTTGCATAATGGACTATAGCTCCCTGCAACCCAGTAATCTAAATACAGTACTGGTTCAGAAAATTGATGAATGTTTAACTAAGTCCAATATCAAGTTGCAATTTCTACTTATGAAGTTAAATCACATATGTGGTTGAATTTAAATATTATTTTATATTAGCAAATATTAATTAGTCCTTGTTCCATCAGAGATGGTCTTCAGCTAAATCACTCAATGTAGAGTACTCCTGCATTCTTGTCTTGAACACAGATCTCTTTACTGTTCTCATTTCCACATTCTAGTGCTGTCTTTGTGTAAGCAGGACAAGCCGCATTATATCCAAATAGCAAACATATGCAGCAAAATGCATTGCATTACAACATTACTGCTTTAGAAACGTCTTGCACTCTAATTTACAATTTATTATTCTATGAATGCAACTTAATTCCTTCTGATTCGTGAATGATAATCTTGTAAACCTAGTGATGAACTGATGGCCTTTTCTGCTTACAGGACATACTGACTGGCAAATCATACTGCTTTGGTGACTATCAAATAATTGAAAATAATAACAACAAAAAAACCCAAAGAGGAGCACAACTAAGCCAAACTCATCTGATCCCTTTATTAAAACAACTTATTACTTTGCTAGAAGAAAAGAATCAGAATTCACTAACTACACTTGCAAAAACACAGCCAGGTAATGAACTGCCCAGAATGTGTCGTCATGCATGTCAAAATGTCCAGCACTGCGTGCATTTTGGTAACTTTGAAACAGTCTTGCACTCTCCTTGTGTGTTTAACAATTCCACTTTACTTGCTTTTCTGTGCTTTTTGGGCTGATTTTTTACCTGCTTTTGTATGCTTTGATCTATGCCTGCTTGCTCATTAAGGTCTGCACAGCTCATTTACCACACTACACAGAGCAGCTTGCCATGTTGCAACCTTAGAGTTCACCTTTCCTGAAGAAAAGCCGATGCTAAGCTGTGCTATGTGCACTCTTATCTCTGTGTCCCAACCAAGTCTGAGTTATCTTTGTGTAAAGAATTGTCACAAAAAAAAACAAAAAAACAAAAATAAAAACACAATCATGCCTTGGCTATGTCTCCTTTCAAAACAAGCATGATTGTCTAACCCTAGTGTGTTTCATTTGGACCTTGATGTACTGAAGCAGGGCAGCATGGTGGCGCAGTGGTAGCGCTGCTGCCTCACAGTTCGCATCCCAGGTCCTCCCTGCGTGGAGTTTGCATGTTCTCCCCATGTCTGCGTGGGTTTTCTCCGGTTTCCAACCACAGTCCAAAGACATGCAGGTTAGGTGCATTGGCGATTCTAAATTGTGTGTGTGTGTGCCCTGCGGTGGACTGGTGCCCTGCCCAGGGTTTGTTTCCTGCTTTGTGCCCTGTGTAGGCTGGGATTGGCTCCAGCAGACCCCTGTAGTTAGGATATAGTGGGATGGATGTATTGAAGCTCCACTTTTCGTACCTCCAGCACATGGATTGAATCTAATAGTTTCTTTGGCAGAGATGAATATTTCATTCATATGACCGTACAAAATATGACTAATTTATATACACATATGCATATAAATGCACCCTCAGTCATAGCTTGGCCTCAGTGGACACCCAATAAATGATCCTTTAAATCTATACAGGATGCTGGAATTTGTAAAAGTGCTTCATATTGTGCGACACACCTTCTGGAATTTAGTATGGCTATAAAGTTTCAGTGTTTGTACAAACCTATTAAATTGGCAATACTTGTTGGTTATTATGTATAAAGTGTATCTACTATTGCTGTTTTATTTTACTTTTTTACAAGAAATATAATTTACCAGTAATGGCGTACTGCACAATAATGTGCAGTGAATACACTTGACTTGAGCATTCATAGTTTTCATCCTCTTTCCCTGTACGTTTAGCATTCATTTGCTTAGAAGTTGATGTGCTTGCTGTTTCCAGAGCAGTGGCCTCATGTATAATGCCGTGCGTAGAACTCGCACTATAACATGGCGTAAGCACAAAAGCCGAAATGTGCTTACGCACAGAAAAATCCAGATGCAGGAATCTGTGCGTACTCCAACTTCCACGTTCTTTCGTTACATAAATCCCGATCAGCGTGAAAACTAACGCTCGTGCACGCACATTTTGTAACGCCCCAAATCCTCCCAGAATTACGCCTATTTGAATATGCAAATCAATATAAATCGCCATTAAGCGCAGCCTTCTGTGAAAAGACAATGGGAAAAGCACGGGGAAAATATAAGAATTTCAGCGAATACCAAGTGGAGGCGAAGGAAAAACATACTATTTGTTCAAATAAACCGTAGTGTAATCAACAAAAGGAAGTTGATCGAGTGACTTAGTGTGTTGGAGAAACTTGAAAGCTCACATTCACAAAATCGCACAGTGCCGGAAATAAAAACGAAGTCACATATCAAAGTCGCCGTGAAAAGCCGAGTTGTAGCCCACTGTCTGAGTGTCATATGAAAGCTTATTAGGGTACAGAGAAAAAGGCACACGGTGGGGAAAAAGCACGAAATGTCAACTTTAATCTGGAATTCTCCACTTTGATCACGTAGTTTATTTTGTCATTTGGTAGAACATTATAAACTTCATCTTAAAATCGTTTAATTAACAAGTTTATCAAAATTACATCGTAATTAAAGTAGCACGTTAAATGCTTTGTTTTGTATTTGATCTTCTACTCGTATGTGATCTATGTGTGTGAATCACTACTTGCTTCTTAAACTGTCTCTCTTCCTCCAACTGGACACAGAGCCCATTACATTTGTGATATTACAGCTCTCTGAATAACTAAAATACTGAGATGTATGCGTGATGTCATATTCATGATGATAGGAGCTAAAGCACATTATTAAACATGTGTTTCATGAGCCTCGTGCTCATGACAAGCATTTATCTTTTGTCGAAATTTGTCGCTGCGTTTTTAGCTGTGTTGTTATTTTCTCTTTCTGTTTTATATTCAATATATATTGGCGTGGCCACCCCAAGAGTCCTTGCTTTTCTTTCCCCAAGTAACCGATCGCCATACAATCAGCTCTGTAACAGAAGTTAAGCCATCTGTAAGCTTAGCGCCGATTCTTCAAAATGTTTAAAGAACATTGAAATATCTTCGTAGTACATGTTTAATTATTCTATCCTTCACGACACTCCCAGTGAAGAATATGTATGTATGTATGTATATAGAATGTATAATTTAACAAACATATTTTGCTGCATTTCACCTTAAAAATGATATCGTCATCATATGTAAATACGCGCTTTATAAAGTGGCCCAGGTTGTGAGATATTATAACTGTAGTGCAAGTTTACAGTGGGGTGATTGTACTTATAAGTACAAACCGTTCTACAAGGAGCAATTGATTGAGTGCATTTAAAGTTCTTGGGATTAAACTGTTTCTGAACCGCGAGGTCTGTACAGGAAAGGCTTTAAAACGTTTTGCCGTGGCTGAGACAGCGTGTCCTTGATGCTGTATACCGATAATTCTCTTTCCGATCAGCTGCTGCTGTGATTCACACTCAGATACAGTGATATAAATACTCCGAGTCGTGCAGTGAGAGTAATATGGAAAAAGATGATTTGCTGTGGCAACTCCTAACGGGAGGAGCTGAAAGAAGAAGAAGAAGAAGAAGAACGCTAAAGCAGTTATGGTATTTGGAATACTATGGCTGTTCCCTGGACCATTATATTGTTACGAGTTAATTACAATCAGATGCATTACACTAATAAACAATATGCGGTTAGTTTCTGTGTATTTATAAAGCCGCGTCATGAAAATAATAAGTAATCACACAAGAACAGTACCATTGCTTTGACGCTGGGTGCCGCCAGTTTGCAAAACCGAGCGGAGAACTTGCGTACGACAAGGTATGAGGTACCGTGGAAAAGTGCGTGGCTTTACGCCAAGTGTAGGTTTTATACATCGCGATTTAAACGTGGAAAATTTCTTACGCAACATTTCTGTGCATACGCACCGTTTATACATGAGGCCCCAGCTCTTCTTTTCTCCACCCTAGCAGCTCACTGCTTCTCTTCTTTCATCGGCATCTTTTCGTGTTGAAACTGATTAAGTCAGTGCTTGTGTTGCAACTACTTAGTACGTTTTCTTTAATTTTTCACTTAAGCTGGCACTTAAGGCTTCAATCTGCCTCAAAAATGAATTAAGATATGAAGAGGTAGGGGAAGCGATGGCGAAGGAGGTAGGGAATGAGCATGGTGCCCGTATGCATGTGCCACACGGCCACCCTGCTGCCCACTGCAGAGAGTCGATTGTACAATAAAATAAAATAAAAATAAAAAGAGGAATAACCTTGGAGGTCAATCATCACCCCAAATTTCAGGTCAATAAGTCAAACGGTTTGTGAGCTATAGTTGATTTAAAATCCCTGACAGACAAACGGACAGCCACGGTAGCGCATTATATAAGAAGATAATTCATACCCACCTAAAACACTTGTAGATGAGTTATTTTTAAAAATGAGAAAATGTTCAAAAGTTTTAAAATACACAGTAAGCTTGGTGGTAATAGTTTCACCATCAAAATCAGAACTGAGATACTTCAGACTGTAAAGACACATAGGTGTCGGAGAAGATCTTATTTGTACCTGCTGCTTTATCCACTGTATTTAGATTTTTTTTTTTATTCATGAAGCTTTTCTTTGGTAGCTTGGGTACAAAGCAGTTATGTCATAAACACAATCTCATTTTAAGCGAGGAGAATATAAGTGAGTAAACCTGAAATTTGTACCCGCTAGAGATTGATATTCTTTGATTCTGGTTCTTTTATTTTTTACTTCTTAGCTCATTCCAGCTTTTCAGTATTCATTTTTAAATATTTGTCTACTTGCACCTTGTATTTCAACAGAAATAAAACAATACATACTGTAGTGCTGTAGCAGAGATTACGTTCACTGACATTGCATGTCATAGCCTGTTACCTTCATCTAAATCAGGGGTTCTCAACGTTGGTCCTGGCGACCCCCTGTGGCTGTAGGTTTTTGTTCCAACCAGATTCCTAATCAGTGACAACACCTTATAGCACTGATCTCATTTAATTAGCTGGTATTTTTTTTCTTTTATTCGACATTCAGAAAAGCATAGCAGCATGATTTTTACATTTATAAGACATTTATAAATATTTCTGCTTTTGCTCTAGATTTAAATGCTTAACTCTCTTTTGTTGATTTCATTATACTTTGCCATTTCTCTGTGCAGTTTTCCCCCCTTCATTGTATCTTAATAATGACAACTTAAAACGAGCAGAGCAGACACGCTGGCAAACAACACTGAATAATCAAAGGCTGCAACTACTTTAGATTCAGACCCACTAATTAGTAAATAATGGATTTATTAAACAATTAGAACATCTAGAAAAGTAGAATGAAAATCAAGATGAAAATACTGTTAAAAAGAAAAAAATACATTATTCCTATATAACTGCTTGGTACATTTTAATTTTTTTTTTTTAGCAAACTTAGTTTTCTAATTAATATATTGTTCCTTAAACACAGAACTTGGGAGATATCAGTTCACTTAATTAGCCCAGGAGTTCAATTAAAAACAGAAGCTGGTTGGAACAAAAACCTGCAGCGACAGGGGGTCCCCGGGACCGACGTTGAGAACCCCTGATCTAAATGAACCTCAGCCCATGTGGCCAAAGGCTGGCAGCTGACTAGACACAAGGCTGACCAAGTCAACTGAGTCAACAACTATTTTCCCTTGGAAGGGTGGTCAGCATCATATTTCAAAAACATTTACAATATCTTGCTATTTGTTTGCAGAAGAAGACTATGATCAAATTCTGTCCAAATCCCCACTGCTTAGACTACTGAAGACTGTGAATACGCAGCTGAGAGCAAGCGCCAAAGCTGTTGGAATACTGGAGACTGAGCATTTGTCAGAAGAAGCAGCAGCCGTACCAGCTGATCACATACAAGGTACTACTTTATATAGCCATGATGTCCTCATTGTCCATTTCCGAATGAGTAATCCATGCTGAACGTCTAAACAGCTAAACGTCTGTTTTTACGATTTAAGGACTGCATTTGAATGTGTTTACTTATACAGGAAACTGAGCAGCTGAATGTAAGTTACAGTTTTTCATTTTGCACTTTGCACAAAACAGTTGTGCTATTTTTGCATTTATAAGTTTACGATTCACATTTTGAAGCACTTTGATTTTGTGTTAGATAGATAGATAGATACTTTATGAATCCCAAGGGGAAATTCACATAATCCAGCAGCAGCATACTGATACAAAAAAACTATATTAAATTAGTGATATAATTGCAGGTAAAAACAGACAATAACTTTGAATAATGTTAACGTTTACCCCCCCCAAAGGGTGGAATTGAAGAGTTGCATAGTGTGAGGGAGGAACGATCACCTCAGCCTGTCAGTGGAGCAGGACAGTGACAGTCTGTTGCTGAAGCTGCTCCTCTGTCTGGTGATGATACTGTTCAGTGGATGCAGTGGATTCTTCGTGATTGACAGGAGCCTGGTCAGCGCCCATCGCTCTGCCACGGATGTTAAACTGTCCAGCTTCATTCCTACAATAGAGCCTGTCTTCCTCACAAGGTTGTCCAGGTGTGAGGCGTCCTTCTTCTTTATGCTACTTCCCTAGCACACCACCACTTAGAAGAGGGTGCTCGCCACAACTGTCTGATAGAACACCTGCAACATCTTATTAGTTTATTAGAATTGTACCATGATTTTCATTACCCATTCCTCTATTACCTAAATCCAAATTTTCCATGACATGGTGTGAGGTCAAAGCATGAGCCACTAGCAGTAGGTGTAAGTTAGATGTATTGGTTTATTGGGTCATTATTGTCACCTGCACAGAGTACTGTGAAATTCTTCCTTGTATGTGCTAACCAACATGTAATGCTTTACCAAGAGTAATGAATATAGCAGCCATATCTCAAAACTTAATGTCTTCCTTACCTGAAAAATCTCAGAACACACTTTACAACACTGAGTACCAGTTGTTGACATATTAGGTTTCATTAAAATGATGATGATGATGATGATGATACCAACCTATACTTTTAAAAGAAAGTAGAAGCCACTTAGAACCTTGGATGGGATGTCAGTTCGTTAGACGGCACACACTAATGTACACGCACACACCCATAGTCCATCATATTGGGCCAATTTGGATTTACTGTTCAACCTAAACTGCTTGATTTTAAGAAGAAGTTGGATTACAGAGCTCCATGGAAATACTGTGAAAGGCTGTGGTAATCTATGTAATTGTATGCCTTTTATGTCAAGCATTTTAGTATGCACAATTGTATCTCTTATTTGTACCTTTTTTTTCTTTTTTACTCACTACTTTTTTTTGATGTATTTTAGCAAATCTGTGTCCTTAAATGTGATAGTTCTGTATTTAGTGAATGGTATAATCTATTCTTGCATGTTGCCTTGAGAATTATTGCAGTGCTCTGAGCCTGCCCTCGGTGAGGAGTGCTGTGCATGAACAAAGTAGTTTGAATCGCTGTATTGTATTTCTGAGGCGCCAGTGACAGATTGGCTGTCTAGCTCTGTGAAGTGGATTATTTGTGCCCTGTTTTGTGTATTGTATTTACTCTATTTTTTGACACTCATTGCATGCCCAACTTACATGGAAGGGGGTATTTCTCTCTGAATTGCCTTTCCCAAGATTTCTTCCATTTTTTTTCCCCCTACAAAGAAAGTTTTTAGGAGTTTCCTCTTGCCCTCTTAAAGAGTCAAGGCTGTGGGGAGTAATAGCCTTGACATAACAAGGAGGGAGAAGCAAACATCACAATTACACACAAATATAAAGGTTTTACTTTTTTTTTTTTTTCAATATTGTACTAGGGGGCTTTTCCCACTAGGGCCTACGGTACACGCCAGCCACTTCGCATCTCTGCCTGCATTGTCAAGAGAGGGGCTGAACGCATGTTAAGGAGACGCGGTCGCTCCTCTGAAACCCCCTCTTAAACGGTGATACAATGGGAAACAAATAAAATTTTTTAACCTTCTCTATGCTCGATCAGCTGGCTGGCTGCTGCTGCTTGTGCCGTGTTGCATGATCTGTATGTCGCGCAGTGCTTCGAACATTTAAAAGCCTGTACAGCAGCTGTCCTCCTTGTCTCGCGGGACATTAAAGTGTCTCAGAGAAAATCACGTCTCGACCCAAGGTTGTTTTTTATCATAGAGAGATGCATTTCTGCCATTTTTAAATTCAAGACTTTCTGTTTTAGTATTTGGTGGCTATGATGCCAGATTTCAAGACTGGGTGTATCTTTTGTCTGTGTAGTGTGGCAGGAGTGTGTCCAGCTGCTTTGAGGTTTTTACAGGTCTTTTGGTTTAATGGGAGCCTCATGTTCTGTCATTAAATGGATTTTTTTTCAAGCGAAGTCCTTTAGCTAGCTAATTTTTCTGACAATTCCTTTTTCAGGTGTTTTGACTTTTTTGGCTTTGACTTTGTCATTTTCTATTAGTTTAATTTCGATTTTCTAAGGTTTCTTTGTATAGAGTCCTGCAGTTTTGTCTTAAAGTCCCTTCTTGTTTTAAAATTTTGATTCTCTGTTTGACTCATCTTATTAAAATCAGCTTTTAATCTACAGTTTATTAAAAGTCTAAAATGTTCATAAGAATAGGAGGAGAGTCAAACAAAAAGAGGGAGATAGAAAGTGGAATGTGAGAAATGAAGAGCAATAATCTTACCTTAACTAGAAAGGTGAGAATGAATGATCTGTAGTTTTGAACAGGACACTAGGGCTGTGTTTTTCCTTTCTAATCCCTTCGTGAAAACAGTCTTAGAAAGAAAACTCTCTGATGAGAAAACCAAATGTTTCTGCACACTGAGAGATCCTCTGGTAATCCTGTGATCGATCAAAGTTGATCATTAACATTCAAAATTGTATTCCCCATACAGAGAACAGGTCTGAGTTTTTGGATTTATTGGATGCACAACTAGTGTGTGAAGGGGACCTGACTTCAGTGAACCTAGATAGTCTTTCAGCAAGAGAGTTTATTGTTTACCAGCATGGCCTGTCTCTTCTTAATTTCCTTGAGTCACACATTTGTGTAAGTAATCTTTATTTTGTTTTACACCTTTCAGCTTCTATTTTATATGCCATGTGTCACATACACGGAGGAATTCTTAGTTGTGTACATAAGAAGTGAGAAGGTGAGCTGGATACTATAAAAATGGCAAACATACTAAATAAAGCAAACCTAGCAAACTCATTTGAAGCTTTTATGGCCAAAGTACTGTATTGCTACGAGAGCATCACTAACACTTCCCAAAGCATTAGTCACGTTTGTCCTGATACTCATGAAATTTCACGTGTCACAATTGCATTCGTTTTTTGAGTTATCAGTTTATATTTTTACAATATACTAGCTAGGCACTTACGTCTAGCATTTTAATGTTGTAAAAGACCATATCATATAAATATTAAATCATTTTAAGATTACACATTTGAACCTATATTGACACTGGCAACAAAATGTTAAACATTAATAGAATTCATATATATAATTCACTTGTGTGTTCTTATAGGAAAATATTTCTATTCTAATAAAATTATAGATTTAATATTTTCCATCTGAAATGCATTTTTGTCTTCCTGTATTTAAAACATGCTCTGTTTTGACCTCACAATATCCTGTCTTCCAACAGGCTCCACGGATCACTTTACTCTTAGCTGCAACTCTGCCTTCTAACCAATATGTGAATAATGCCTTCCGAAATTCCTTCTTCTTTGAGGTATTAAGTACACACAACAACAATTAAATGAAGCCTCCATGTTAATAACATTTGGACACTATAGGCTATATTTACAAATATATTTTGCTTTCACATTACAAAAAGCAATCATGAATCTGGCAAATTTGACATTGCATTATTGTGATCAAATGTTTTGTTTGACCAATGTGACTGGAGTTGAGCAGAAACAATTGACATGACAAGTCGTCCTTGTTATGTGCGATCTCTGCATGTGTGCCTTTGGTAATCCTGACAGGGATGACTGTCTTTGACCTGTGATGTACAGTTGCCTTCAGAAAGTATTCAGAGCCCTTCACTTTCCTCATATTTTGTTGCAGCCTTATGCTAAAGTCGTTTAATTCATTGTTCCCTCATCAAACAACACTCAATACCCCAGAATGACAATTGGAAAATAGGATTTTAGAAATTTTTCTAAATTTTATTAAAATTAAATAAACTGAAATAGGCCTATCACATTACACAAGGATTCAGGCTCTTATTTGAAATCTGCATCTGATGCATCCCATTCTAGTGCTCATTATTGACGTGTTTCTACACCTCTTTGGAGTGTGACCCGACATTTGCTTGATAGACATATGCGCGCCGACAAAATAGCGGCGATTAAAACGCGCCGACAAAATCGCAAAAGTTTCATTAAATATGAATTACTATAAAGCATATATAATAATGTTTATTTTAGAAGTCAATATTATGATATGCACGGCACGCAGATAGTCCTTAAGATCACACCTTGCATATGTAGGAAGAATTGGAGCAAGGGCGTCCCACTCTCTTGGTCTCTCTCGTGATTTTGTCGTTGAGCATTTTTTGAAAACCAGTTAGCAGGTTTGTCGGCGCTCATTTGTCCGTCGCGGTTTTGACGGGGCGCATATGTCTATCGCGCTTTTGTCGGTGAACCCTTTTGGAGTCCACTTGAATTGTTTCTGCATGACTTGGAAAAGCAAACACCCGCCTCACCTATTTAAGGTCCCACAGCTGACAATGTGTGATCAAAGTGAAAAACGAACCTGCAGAGCGAAGAGACAGGATTATGTTAAGGCACAGATATGAGAAAGGAAACAAAAATTCTGCAGCATTGAAGGTTCCCAAGAGCAGAGTGATCTCTGTAGGCCTTATATTGAATAAGTTTGGAAAAACTATAACTATTACAAGAACTGGTTAGCTTGCCAGACTGAGCAGTCAGGAAGGAATGGCTTTGGTAAGAGAGTTGACTAAGAACACAATGGTTGCTCTACCTGAGCTTTAGTGAACATGTGTAGAGACAAGATAAACCACCAGAAGGACAACCACCAGTGCAACACTCCTGTCAACTGGACTTTATGGCAGATTGGGATAGTCAACACATGAAGGCCTGCTTGAAGTTTGCAAAAAAAGCACCTAAAGGAACTGTCAAACTATGAGAAACAAGATTCTCTGGTCTGATGAAACTGAGATTGAGCTGTTTGCCTTCAGTTCTAAGCATCACATCTGGAGGAAAATAGGCACCACTCAATATTATTCCAACAGTGAAATATGGTGGTGTAGCGTCGTGTTGTGGGGCAGAAACTGGGAGACTAGCAAGGGCTGAAGGAAGGCTGAACGGAGTAAAGTATAGAGGCACAAAATCATTCATGAAAACCTGTTCCAGTGTCTGCGGTGGGCTGGCGCCCTGCCTGGGGTTTGTTTCCTGGCTTGTGCCCTGTGTTGGGTATGATTGGCTCTAGCAGACCCCCGTGAGCCTGTAGTTAGGGTATAGCGGGTTGGATAATGGATGGATGGATGTTCCAGTGTGTTCTGGATCTCAGACTAAGCTGGGCCACCTTCTACACCTAATTGCTCAGTTTGACAATGTATCCAGCTCTAGGAAGAGTTGTAGTTCTTCCAAACTGTCCATTTAAGAATTTTGGAGGCTCCTGTATTTTTTTGAGAACCTTCCATGCTGTAGAACATTTTATAGTCTTCCTCTGATCTGTGCCTCAATACAATTCCTTTGACCTCATGCCTTGGATTTTGCTCTGATGCACAATGTTATCTGTGAGACCTTATATAGACATGAGTGCCTTTCCTAATCATGTGCATTCAATTAATTTGACTACAGGTGGGCTTCTAACAAGGTGTGATGATCAATAGAATGAGATACACCTCAGCCTGAGTTTAGGAGTCATAGCAAAGGGTCTGAATGCTTATGTTAATATGGTATTTCTTTTTTTATTTTTAATAAATTTTGAAAAAACACTAAAATCCTGTTTTCTTTTTATCTTTCTGGGGTATTGGTCTCCAGGCTACAAAAAGAACATAGCAACACTAGAAAAGGTCCAGAGAAGAGCGACTAGGCTGATTCCAGGTCTACACGGGTTGAATTATGAGGACAGATTAAAAGAGCTAAGGCTATACAGTGTGAACGCTGGCCCCGGCACAGACAGACGGACAACATATTTTGCACCCACACACTGTTTATTTACACTATATACAAATATTCAAAGTCACGTGCACTCACAATCCCCAGTGCCTTTTGCACCGATTTCCCCAAAGTCCAGGGCCCACAGTCTTTGTGCCTTCCTGGCCGCCTCCCGTTCTCTCTCTCCAGCTCAGTCCTGCTACCTCCCGACTTCCACCAATGACTGGAGGGAGGCGGCCCCTTTTATGGGAACCCGGATGGGCTCCAGCTGCTTCCCGGCACTTAACGTTGGCCACACCCCTGTGTGGCGGAAGTGCCAGCTGCGCACCCGGAAGCCATCCGTGTCTCCCCGGTCGTCTTCCCCCCGGCACTTCCTGGTGTGGCAGAAGTGCTGGGCTCCCAGGATAAATAGGCACTGGGGCGCCGCCTGACGGTGGCCACGGGTCCCTACAGGGCTGGGCTTTAAAGCCCCCTACCCGAGGCCTCCTGCATAACCAGGACGGACGCCCCTTCTCAGTCTGGAGGAGGCACACGCCCTCCTCTGGTCCTCCAAGGCGTCCCGGCCGGGCTCCAGCCCCAGCCGAGGACCACACGGGATGAACCAGCATCAGGGCGCCGCCTGGCGGTGGCCACGGGTCCCTACAGGGCTGGGCTTCCAAGCCCTGTACCCGTGGTCCCCAATATAACCAGGACGGACGCCCCCTCGCGGTCTGGAGGAGGCACAAGCCCTCCTCTCCTCCTCCTGGGAGCCCGGCCGGGGACCACAACAGTTTAAGCAAAAGAAGATTAAGAGGTGACATGCTTGAAGTGTTTAAAATTATGAAGGGAATTAGTACAGTGGATCGAGACTGGTATTTTAAAATGAGCTCATCAAGAACACGGGGACACAGTTGGAAACTTGTTAAGGGTAAATTTCGCACAAACATTAGGAAGTTTTTCTTTACACAAAGAACGATAGACACTTGGAATAAGCTACCAAGTAGTGTGGTAGACAGTAAGACGTTAGGGACTTTCAAAACTCGACTTGATGTTTTCTTGGAGGAAACAAGTGGATAGGACTGGCAAGCTTTGTTGGGCTGAATGGCCTGTTCTCGTCTAGATTGTTCTAATGTTCTAATGAAGATTAAAAAAAAAAATATTGAGTACTGCATGATGAGGGACAAAATCAATTTAAAAATTAACTTAAACAATTTCAGGGCATAAGGCAGCAACATAATAAATTATGTAAAAAGTGAAGGGGTCTTAATAATTTCTGAAAGTACTGTAGTTAAGTTCTTATGGTTATTCTTTCTTACAATAATCTTCGAGTATTTAGTGTGCTCACAATAATAGAGAAGAAACCAAGACCAGTAAAGCTATGTGAAGGAGGAGTTTTTGTCTTAATATTTATACTTTATTATTCACTATGTTTTCATTGTTAGTATGG
Organism: Polypterus senegalus; assembly: GCF_016835505.1. NCBI lineage: Eukaryota > Metazoa > Chordata > Cladistia > Polypteriformes > Polypteridae > Polypterus > Polypterus senegalus. Next base: position 135,981,263 of record NC_053162.1, read on the forward strand.
TACTGCTTTGGTATTATTCTGAGTGCAGAGGCCTGCTTAATTGGCCTCCCACCTATTACAACTTAAACAAAATAACTACCTCACCATATTACTTGTTAATGACACTTCATGATATAAATTAGATGGCATGACCTGCAGATTTTATGTTTTTTGTTATTCTTTGGCATCTGTGTAGGATGAAATGTTAGCCATCATTTGTCTAGCAGGAGTTTTTGAGGCTTCATTTTGACTTGAATTCTTAATACTCAACCAGCACAGTTTGTGGCGTGATATATAATAAGCTCAGATTTATTTAATGGAAGTGATATTAACACAACTGCTAGGGTTGTGCCATCCTCCAAAGAAAAACATCCACCTTTGGGAACAAATGAAGTAAATCACCAGACTTCACAGAGATTAATACAGAAGCATTATCATGAAACTGGCAAGATAGTACACAATGGACATTGCTATGAGGAGTCTGCCTCCATTCTGCACTCTATAGTTTTAAAACACTTCAGCAGTTATTCTTTCCGATCTTAGAACAATCGCCATGCAGTCCTGACCTTGCTCCAAAAGATTGTCTTTAGGGATTCCTCAGAAACACATTACAAAGCCAGTGACCTTGAGTTAAAGGAGCTAGTGAAAGCATTAGTTTGCTGTTGGCTTCATTTTTCATTTTCTGGGGCAATTAAAGGACTGGGACATCAGGCTAAGTTTGTTTAGGCAGGTAAACTATTTTGAAAAACAATCCACTTACAAGTTGCATTAATTTTAACAAGCACTTTGCACTTATTATTTTGATTCAATTTGGGTTTTTTTTACTTCCCTTCTAGCTCTTGCTCACACAATTCAGTATGGACTCATGATGATATGCTCTATTTGATTGATATAGGAAGCAAAGAAGATCTTGTTCATACGACGGCAGTGCTTAGAGTCTGTAGGTGGCTTCACACTCCTCCTGCTGCATTGCTTATCCCACATAACTGCTGAGGACTTGGCATATGACTCAAACCCGGTGTTCATCAGACTCTTTCATCAGGTAAACAAACAGCACAATGCATTTCTTCTTCATAATAGAATATAATAAATATAGTTCTGACTCTGTCTTGTGTAAAAGGTCAGCAGCTTAGCAAGATGCCTTTGGGTGGGCCTGTTGTCTTGTTTTTCTGACCCCAGCTGCTCCTATCACCCATCCTTTATCTGACCAGACCAGTGACTCCCTATATAAACTAAAGAGCCTACATAATGATCTTCTGTGTTTGCCCTGAGCTGCACTTAAAATATCAGCAGGAACATTTCAAATAAAATGACGCTTGACCTGACACAGTGCATTAAGGTGCGAAGGAGTCCAAAATGTTCACCAAAATTAAAACACAGCTACCATTCATAAGACTCAGTTGACAAATAATGGAGAGAAGTTTCAGTAACACACAAGTATCCCAAAATTTTAATCAGGCACCAACAGGTGTTTGAAAGTTGTTAATGAAGAACTGCCTATCTTCACCAATGCATCCCATGTTAGGGTCCCAGAGTGGCTAAAACTGAAATCACACACTAACACTCATTCACAGTGGACCAAGGTAGAGTAGCCAAGGATCCCAAAATGCACACATTTGAGATATGGAACAATGACTGTAGTGCAGCTCATAAGGTTTTTAGAAGTAACGTTTTTTCTCTTTTCTTTCAGGCTCTGAAAGCCTGTTTCAGTGATTACTTCTTTACCCGACTGCAGCTTACATCATCCTATTCTCCGCACAAGGAACTCCTCAGGGTCCTTCAAAATACCCTGCTCTGCGGGGAACCCTGTTCTGCAGACACCCGCAACACTCTGTCCCATCTACTTCATCAAAGGGTGGATGAACCCACCAAAAAGGAGTTCTTTCAGGAGGTAATTTAATGCTGTTCTTTCCTTTCAGGGTACTGCCAATAAGATCTCAGCACATATATGATTGAAGGAAAAGTCCCATCTCTTTTTGGAGCTCAGCTAGAGTGACCTTCAGTTTTTTGGTCACCTGTCCTACCAAGGTTGTTTTCCCATGATTGCTCAGTTTAGCCAGGCAGCCAGCTGTAGGCAGAGTTCTCATTGCTCCAAACTTATTTCATTTAAGAATTATGGAAGCAGATATGCTTGTGGAAACCTTCAATGCTGCAGGAATATTTTTGTAGACTTCCTCAGATCTGTGCCTCAACACAATCCTGTCTCTAAGCTCCACAGACCGTTCCTTTGACCTCATGGCTTGGGTTTTGATGCACATTATCAACCTTGGTAGGTTATACTGATAGATGATAGATGTGTGCCTTTCTTAGTCAGTCCAATCAACTGAATTTGACCACAAGTTGAGTTCAGACAACATGTAGAAAGATCTTAACAATGAGCAATACAATGGGACGCACCTGAGCCAAACTTCAGATGTCATGACAAAATACACTTGTGTCAATATGATATTTCAGTTTTTTATTTTTAATACATTTGCAAAAAATCCTAAAATTATTTTTTCACTTTGTTATTCGGGGTATTGACATTGTGATGTTAGGAAAAAATCAAATTTAAACAAATTTAGCTCAAAGCTACAACATAAAAAAATTTGCAAAAGTGAAGTTTTCTAAACAATGGTGTCACAACAGGGCCCGTATAAAAAGATATCGAGGGAACCTCCTTATAAAATTAAGAAAAACAAATGTAAAGACTTCAAGAAAAAAGATGAATACAGTGTAGCAATATTTAATTGAATATAGAGTTCCTTTGAAATACATTTTTGTACCTCTAATATTTATTTTTTGTGTAAGAGGATGACACTGTAAATACATTATTTCAGAGACATGAATAGGCCATATGCCATTAAAATACTGGGTAAAATATTTGTAGGTTATCTGTTTAATTGAATGGATATTTAATGCAAAGTAAATGAAAACTACATCTACATGAATTTTTCATTTCACATTATCATATGGTAAATTATAGAATGATATAAGAAAACTAAAAGAATTTTGTTTTTCTTCATATGAAATTCAAGTACATTATTCAATCATGTCTGACACCTTGCTGTTAACTCATATTAATAAAACTGACAACAATACCTGAGCCAATATACAGTATGTAGCTTATATCACTGAGCCATTTTTATAAACTTTAGTCACTATTATGGTACATACAGTAGCTTTATACATTTCTAGATTATACAGTAAATTGAATATCACCTACTCGTGAGTGCTCATTGTAATTTGGATATAAATAAACCAACACCTCTCTAACCACACCTCATGTGAAATCATAAAACCCGTGTTTCAGTCGCCTCTGTCATGCCAAGTCTCAGTAAGTGGGAAATAAAAGTAGGTGACATATTTTAATCCACTGTTCTTTACTGTCAAAATGTCAGAATTTGATGTTGGGTGTATTAAAATAATAATTTCAATAACAGCTTTGTTTTGGTGCATACTTAATGTCTCATAACTCGTCTGCTGTTATTGGAAGAACAAAATAAAGTTTAGGTGAATTCATAAGTGTGGTTAATACTGTATATTTACATGTTTGTTTTTAAAATATTGAAATATTCAGCTCAATTTGACCCTGTATTTACAGCATTAAATAAGTTTATGCAGTTGTAGTATTATTAGTTTCTATTTTATTACCAGTAATGGTGTACTGCATGATAACGTGAATACACTTGACGTGAGTATTCCTCGTTTTCATCTTGTTTCTCTGTCTCTTTTTAGCATTCGTTTGCTCAGAGGTTGATGCGCTTGCTACTTCCTGAGCAGCTCTTCTTTTCTCCACCCTATAGCAGCCCGCTGCTTCTCTTCTTCTTTCGGCATCTTTTCGCGTTAAAACTGATTTAGTTTTTGTGTTGCAATTACTTAGTACATTTTCTTTAATTTTTCACTTAAGCTGGCACTTAAGTCTTCAATCTGCCTCAAGAATGATTAGCGAAGGTGGTAGGGAATGAGAACGGCGCCCATACGCATGCGCCGCACGGCCACCCTGCTGCCGCTGCCGAGAGTTGATTCTACAATAAAATAAAATAAAAATAAAAAGAGTACTAAAAATCATCACCCCGAAAGTGGACAGTAGACAATAAGTAAAACGGTTTGCGAGCTACAGGTGATTTAAAATCCTGGACAGACAAACGAACAGCCACGGTATAACGTATTATATAAGAAGATTATTATTAGTAGTATTAGTAGTTTTTTATTATTAGTGGGTATAGTATTAGTATTAAAATTGTTTTTTGTTGTTGTATCACATCACAAGTTATACTGTTAGCTATATCATGTACTGTAATAAGGAGTTACGGCACATTAATACCCTTATTATTATTACTTTGTACTAATTAGGTCTTTATTTATTTATTTATTTATTTATAAAAGCCATTAAATGCCATTAAAGTCCAAATCTATGGGGTTACCCTCTGGAGTGCAGCAACACTTCCGGTTACCAGTTTTTCATAACTTAAGGTCATCAAGACAAACCTGAGGTCATCCATGACACAAGAACTTATAAGCAGCTTGGTTATCATCAGCATCAACTCAGATCTTGTACATAAGTTTTCATATGATGACTGAAGGAACTCCTAAACATTCTTTCAACTTTTGATTAACCTTTAAAAAAGCAATAGTATTTTTTGCATTTGACATCAAAAATTACAGTTAAGTTTGTGATGTGTACTTTTTGCTTATTTATATAGTTACAGTTAAAATTTAAGGTGTTATAAGAAATACTAATGTAATGGATTTTCCACTTAGGGCCCCAGTTTGGCAAGGGGAGGCACTCGCCCACAAATCACCAGGGCAAATGTTTGAACTGTTAACTAAATGTTATCCACAGTTATATGAGTGACACTAGATGTCATTTCGGCTTCTCATCTGTCATAGATGCAATAGACCAATGTTATTATAGTTAACAGAAACTAAAATCAAAACTAACACTATTATTAACAAAACATTTTCGTAAACTGAAATAAAATAATTAACCAAACCGAAATGAAAAACTAAAACTAAACGAAACTATTAAAGTAGCTGGAACGACCAACCGAAATAAAATAATTTACCAAAACATTTTTAGTTTTCGTTTTTGAATGAATATTCTTGACGTTAGTCTTTAACCCTTGTAAGTTTTAACTCTAAAACAGAAAGTCATCCACCACGAGCCGCCCGCACATAGTCATCCAGTGAACGGCGGCTGTTCACACAGCATTTGCGGTGACAGAGCGAGCTGAGTGCGGGCGCGTAAAGCGTGTGAAATAGAAAGTGATTAATGTGCCACCTTTCTTTGTGTTTGTTGTATATCAAGAAGTAATTGAAACGGCTGAAATCAGAATGTGCTGGTCAACAAAACGTTTACCATGTGGACAGAAAAATCACGCGTGAGTAACGTGTCAGTGTATTTCTCAGGTGACATGCTTTTTGTTGACAGCAATTCACCTGCCACTTCGCACAGGAGAAATCGTTTTTACTTTCTCATATGCGAAGTACAGGGAAAGAATAGTAATCATGAAAACATTTGACCTCGATATGTTGATGAATCTTGACGTTATAGACCTCCCAAAGTTTGGAATTGTGTCTGTGCGCATGTGTCTGTGTGTGTGTAAACACGATAACTCAAAAACGCAACTTGATAGATAGATGAAATCCCGCATATGCTTGTTACATCACAATTGTAGCTCTGTTTTAACTTTTGGGCCAAATCCATCACCCGGAAGTTGTACTTTACCTGAACAAATACTCGATCGATTTTTTTTTTTTTTATTCATGCAGCCGAGTCCGATTTATTCAACTTTATAATAATTGTTCAATATGTTATTAATTTAATTTGATGTTGATGGTTCCTTAACGTACATTATATTAAAATATAATCATTGTCTTGCGGTTTACTCCTCAAATATCCATCCCCATATCTGAGTATACAAGAAAGTCTAGGGGAGACCACTCCCGGTTTTTGAAAATAAAAAGGCACTGATCAATAGACTGACTAGATCATCATACAAGATCAACATATTGTTGATTGCTGACCAATCACCTTTGCCAAGTGATGACAAACTAAACATACTAATGGTTTTTTGTATTTATTCCATATTTATTAATTTATCTTTTTTAGGTCATATTCACAACTCAAAATACCTGATATTGTGAAAGCAATCCATTAGCAGAATTATATTTTAAAATATTTGTCTCCCTTTTTTCAATGTTTATCTCTCTCTCTCTCTCTCTCGCTCTCTCAAAATGGATAGTTGAAATATCATGCTGTATTCTTTTTGTCCTTAACATCAGCCTTATCATACATATTGCATACCAGGGATTCTTCCTGCCTTACATCCAAACCTGCTGTGGTAGGCTTCAGGTTACCTGCAATCCTGCTTTGGATAAACAGGTTTAGATAATATATATGTTGTTCTTAATCTCAGATGCTGTCTCTGTCATTTTATGCCTGTCCGTACTCTATTTATTATACTTGCTCTGCTCATTATGGGTTTACTGTCCTTTATGTTGGGCTATTCAAATCTCACTGCCCCGTACCTTGACACTACATGCTTGTTTTTCTTTGTTTCCCATCAATACAGCTAGGTGGGGTCTGCACACTGATTCAAGCCTAAGAGCCCTGTTCTTCCTAAGCCCCCATTATTTTCATGAGAAAATATTTTAAAAATTATACTATTGTGTAAAATTGTTCATAATCAGTATCTAGTTTTGATTATGCCTATTTTAATCAGACAAAAACAGATAGTAAATCATGTAGTGTAGTAAGCTTCCACTAACATTAAACTTGTATCCAAATCTGTTAAGTGTACAGTTCTATCTGATTGTGACACAAAACTAAACTCCGTAGGAGCTCCATGCCATAATTACTAAAACTAAAACTGAAACTAATACATATAAAAATAAAATAAAATGTCTTTGTGAAATAAAAACTAAACTAAAACTAAAAATACACGATGAAGGAAAACTAAACTGAAGGTCAGAAACAAATATAGAAATAAAAACTAATATAAAAAGGCAAAACTATACTAACCTTGCAATAGACTGCACTCATGTGAGAATAACAGCACAGCCAAGCTCATTAGAGGCTGACTATCCATCCATCCATCCTCTTCTGCTTATCCGAGGTCAGGTTGCAGGGTTAGCAGCTTGAGCAGAGAGAGAGAGACTTCCCTCTCCCCGGCCATTTCTTCTAACTCTTCCGGGAGAATCCCAAGGCGTTCCCAGGCCAGCCGGGAGACATAGTCCCTCCAGCGTGTCCTGGGTCTTCCCCGGGGCCTCCCGGGGATGTGCCCAGAACACCTCACCAGGGAGGCATCCAGGAGGCATCCTGATCAGATGCCCGAGCCACCACATCTGACTCCTCTCGATGCGGAGGAGCAGCGGCTCTACTCTGAGCCCCTCCCAGATGACTGACCTTCTCACCCTATCTTTAAGGGAAAGCCCAGAAACCCTGTGGAGTAAACTCATTTCAGCCGCTTGTATTCGCAATCTCATTCTTTCGGTCACTACCCATAGCTGAGGGTAGGAACGTAGATCGACTGGTAAATTGAGAGCTTTGCCTTACGGCTCAGTTCCCTTTTCACCACGACAGACCGATGTAGAGCCTGCATCACTGCGGACACCGCACCAATCCGCCTGTTGATCTCACGCTCCATTCTTCCCTCACTTGTGAACAAGACCCTGAGATACTTGAACTCCTCCACTTGGGGCAGGATCTCTCCCCCAACCCTGAGAGGGCACTCCACACCATGGTCTCAGATTTGGAGGTACGGATTCCCATCCCAGCCTCTTCACACTCAGCTGCAAATCAATTCAGAGAGAGCTGAAGATCACAGCCTGATGAAGCAAATAGGACAGCATCATCTGCAAAAAGCAGTGACCCAATCCTGAGTCCACCAAACCAGACCCCCTCAACACCCTGGCTGCGCCTAGAAATTCTGTCCATAAAAGTTATGAACAGAATCGGTGACAAAGGGCAGCCCTGGCAGAGTCCAATTCTCACTGGAAACGGGCTTGACTTACTGCCAGTAATGCGGACCAGGCTCTGACACCAGTTGTACAAGGACCAAACAGCCCTTATCAGGGGGTCCAGTACCCCATACTCCCAGAGCACTCCCCACAGGATTCCCCAAGGGACACAGTCGAACGCCTTTTCCAAGTCCACAAAACACATGTAGACTGATTGGGCAAACTCCCATGCACCCTCCAGGATTCTGCTAAGGGTGTAGAGCTGGTCCACTGTTCCGCGATCAGGACGAAAACCACAATGTTCCTCTAGAATCTGAGGTTCGACTATCCGATGGACCCTCCTCTCCAGAACCCCTGAATAGACTTTTCCAGAGAAGCTGAGGAGTGTGATCCCTCTGTAGCTGGAACACCCTCTCCGGTCCCCCTTTTTAAAGAGGGGGACCACCACCCCAGTCTGCCAATCCAGTGGTACTGTCCCCGATGTCCATGTGATGCTGCAGAGATGTGTCAACCAAGACAGTCCTACAACATCCAGAGCCTTGAGGAACTCTGGGCGTATGTCATCCACCCCCGGGGCCCTGCCACCAATGAGTTTTTTGACCACGTCGGTGACCTCAGCCCCAGAGATGGGGGAGAATCTCTTCGAGGAGATTCTGGTCCATCATCCGGCATCTCAGGAGGGGGAAGCAGTGCAGCGTCAACACCGTATATGGTGGGGATGGTGTGCTGCTGACTTCGACTCTGGACGTTGTGGGTCGGTGGGGGAAGTACTTCAAAGACCTCCTCAATCCCACTAACATGCCTTCCAATGAGGAAGAGGCTGACTATGTAAAATACAAATCATTTACAGCATCAATGCAGAGGTCAGTCATTATTGAGGTTTGGCATTCTATGCAAATATGTCCATCCCCAGTCAGACTCAGGGTTAATGACCTGCTTTACAGTATTAAGCTTGAATGACTGTTCTGCTGGCATCTAATGGATGAAATAACATCATGCTGGAAAAAATAACTCCTCAATATTCATGAGTGGGAAGGAGCCTTCAACCAAAACACAATGCCATGTGAATGAGACGCTGTAAAGCCAGTTTTAGAGGAAACTTAAACAGAACCATTAGTTGAATGTGGGTTTAAATCCCGCTGCTGGAGTGGGGTGCATTGTCTATGTGGCAAAAAGACAAAATGATTGTGATCAAGTATAATTATAAGAAAGACATTAGCCTTCTAAACCAAGGTGAAATATGGAATTCTCTAAGCCTTGCAGTGGGCTAGCCTACAATAACGCAGTGAGTGCATGGAGGGATCAGGGGTGGTGTTTGTTTGTTTGTTTCAATTAGTTAATTTAATTTCATTATACTTTTTTATCGTTTAAGTTCCCAGCGTGTTTTCTTTGTTGTTTCTGTAGTGTGTGTGTGTGTCGTGCCAAGGCTGGGGTTGTCCATGGTAATCCTCGTATAAAATAAATAAATCACTGTCACACACGACGGTGTGAATCTTAGCGACTTCTGACCGCTACAATACCAGGCACTGACATTCTATCCTCCCATGTGTAAGCAATAGAAAAATTATTATAAGAAAAAAGTGTGCAAAGAAACACAGTTCTACTGCCTCTTACAAGAATTACAAACTAGACAGACTTACATATAATTTGTTTATTCTTCCCAAAGCAAACAGTGGATCACATGATGAGGTACAAGAAAGCAGCTGCCTGTTGCACAGTTGAAAACTTGCTAAAAGAAGAGAATCTAGCAAAAAAAAAAGAATATTTTCAGCAGTCACAGGAAAGTACTACATCAAAATACAACAGAAGAAACAGGTGAGAATGGGCTAAGAAATGCACGGTGGGTTGGAGGGACAAAATAAGTCAGATTGTTGAGGTGACTGCTCTATCCAAATCTAGCCTGACAATCACAAAGAAAATCTTATGCAATTAAGAAATACTGATTTTGAACTTACAGCTAGAATTGCCTTGCAGCTGGAGAAGCTGCTCAGGCAAAAAACAAAATTTGAAAAACATACCAAAATAGGATACCCCCAAGAAATATGGGTGGAACTGGTAATTATTTACTGAAGTACTTATTTAAAATGGTTCGCTGGTACAGTGGGTGGAGTTGTTGCCTCAAAGTTCTTGAATCCTGGTACATTTTCCCATTAAAGTGTCTGCTATGTCGAATCTGTCATCTTCTCCCAGCATCCACATGTTGATCCATTTCAGTTATTTCTTCCAGTCCTAAAATTCACAGTTTTAAGCTGTTAACACTGAAAGGCTATTTTATGAATGAGTGTGTTCTCAAGGAACTCATTTCACAGCCACAGAGGTTTTCTGCTTTACTCAATCAACTGCTGCAAAACTAATCATAAATAAACATATGATAAAATAAAGAGATTTAAGAGATAAAGATCTTGAGTCTTAGAAAATTTCATTTACGTTGCCCAGAATTATTCCAACATTTAGATATGAAACTGGGTTTATGTTGACAATATAAATAAACAAACAAAAGAAGCTTAAAGAATAAGTTCAGCCTGTCCCAATATTTTATAATGGAAGTCACGGGGCTTCGACTGGAAAACAAAACCTTTAAAACGTACTGAATATATCCATTTTTAAGTCAAGAAAGTTGCTGAGCATTGATCTGTGTTTTGATTACATGCACATTGTAAAATAACTTATACATTTCATTTATGAACAAAACATGCCAAGATTATGAGATTCAGCCATTTTCAAAGATCGCTAGCTGTGTGCTCTACCTCAGTACTTGTCATCCTCCGCAAGAGCCTTTCACTGTTGAGGTGTGGTTTGCTGTTAAAAGGCAAAAACTCTACACTCAACTGTTCCTGCTATGTGCTTGGTATCGTGTTGATTTATTTCCATTTTTATGTGAGAACTTCTGCCACAAAGGTCACTGCTATCACACAAGTGAACAGGAAACTTATTTTTACCTCAAGAAAAATAGTACCAGGAATATGCAATAAAATTAACATTTCCAGATTCCTTTTGTTGGCACAAAAATGTATTGGAAACAAGGCATGTTTTCTTATACTGAAGCTTTAGCCACTTCAAAGTGGACATATTCGTTAAGTTTTTAGGCTTTTATTTTTACACCAGGCACCAGGCCCAGTGCCCCACAACTTCCACTAACAAATGTCAGGGCAGGTCATGTATTCTTAGAAATTTATAGAAAACACTTAATTTTAGAATACAGTTTCGCATGGTAAATGTATATATACCGTGTTTGTGAAGAAATAACATTGACTTGAAAAATATCTGACTTATTTTTAATTTATTATAAAGAATCTGGCTTCTGCGTGAGGCATAAGCTGAAACTGAAAAAAAAGAAATGGACTTCATTTATAGTAAGACCCTAAGTTAAAGAAACAGCAATACATTTATTCAGTGTAAGCTAATATTGCCCTTAAAGATATCTCTTTTTGTAAAACACAGTAAAGATGGACAACCAACTGCAATTAATGAAGACATTCAGGAAGGTCTGGCTTGCAAAGTTAAAGAGCACTCTATGCTTCCTGAAACACCACCCAGGAGCAGCACCCAGATTTCCAGCTCTCCTAGCAATCCTTCATCATTGCCTAACAGGGAATCATTAATCCATCAAATCCGGGAGTTGGAGCTGGAATGTGGACTTCTGAGTCAAGATGAGGTGGATTTAAGGAGCAATCTACAGTTGGAAAGTAGTGGAGAGCTTGGATAACATCATAAACATATGCAGTAACAAGGTGAGCCAGATATTTGATGCAGAGTGCAGAAAGTAATAGTACTTGCAGATAATTGTAAGTTAGAGTTGTCATTGACCCCAAAACTATTCTTTTATTCTCAGTCTGTTTTTTCATTTTCTAATTTTTTTTTTGCAGCCGAATAATCAATCCCAGTAACTCATTTGCCTGTTTCTTAGATCTCATTTCTGTCTAGAACTTAAGAAACACTGGCATAAGTGCCAACAGAATCACAAAACGGATTGTAACATTATCTGCTCAATAGAACACATTTGTGTGGAGAGTTACAATATGTGTAACCATTTCAGAGTGTTTATTTGGGTTTGAGTGAATCCATTATTGTGTTAAACTAAGTTATGTGTCTTTTGCACAAGTTTGTTTTAGTATTGTACATTTCTGTGTCTTTGCTCAGGTTGATGCCTCCTTCTCTGCTGCTCAGCTTGCCTAAGATGGCAATATTGTGACTTGGATTATGGAGCTGCCTTATTTACCATTGTAATAAAGAACATCTCCCCCAAACCTATGGTCAATCATGCTTCTAATGTTGTGAATGCCACTTTTCTCTCTTGGTCTGTGCCCATCAGGTTACATTTGCCTTTTCTTTAACCAAATCCATTTTAGCCATTTGACTCTATTTAGGACAACAACCATCACTCAGCTGCTGATACTCCCTAAGATGACAGTAGCAGCTCAAAATTGGGGCCATTGATACAGTGGCAGAAAATGTTACTTGTTCTGTAAACCAAAGGATTTCACCTTTAGCACAACTGGTTAAGATGCTGCTTAATGACTGGGATGCCCCAGGTTCATGGCCAGACTTTCTCTGGAAAAAACTGAAATGGACCGGGATGAAAACTGAGAGATTTATCACCAATGATACTATTCTGATCTCCAGATAAATCAGAACCTTGTTTTTTCACCCATCTGAAGCTGTTATCATTCAAAAAGTCTTTTGCCGGTCCACTGATCTGAATATCCACTGATGCATGGTCACTAATAGAGCGACATGACTAAATCGTCTCCTTGCCTTAGGGGCACACATGGGGGAAAGTTGGTTTCCCAAGCATTCTGTTTTGAAGTCAAGGAAGGTTATTGTTAACATGTATAACACATTAATTAGGCCTCATCTGGACAAAAAGAACATATTAGTATGCCTGAAAGTCTACAGAGCTATGACACGTTCCATGAATGTGGGTATGAGGTGTGAGCAAAGACTGAAAGAGCTGAATCTTCATTTATGGAAATGTAAATTAATAGGTAACTTGACCATCGTATTTTAAATTTTGAGGAGATATAGAAAGGTTATTGCCAGCTGTTACTGTAAAATAAGTTCTTCAACCAGAAAACTGAGGCAGCACTAACATTCACACTAAAATTAGAATTTATTTGTTCATGTAAAGAACCAAACAGAAGGAATAAATAATTAAATAGTAGAACAGTTGAACCTCAGGGGCTTTCAAACAGAAAAAACAAACTATATGTTGCGCTGAATGACCTACAGCATTCTCATTAAAAATCTTGTGCAGTTATTGCTATCAAGCACTTTCTAACTCACACATTGGCTTTTCTGAGTTAGTCAGATAATTTCATTTGTTTGTAAGTGAATTACAATGATTTTGTAATGGTCTTATTTTCTTTTTTTTAATTTTTAAGATTACTTGGCAGGTTCCAGGATCATATTATTTTAAGTATCTGTATAACATATTCATAACAAAACTGGAGTCATTAAAATGTAATTAATATTAAAATACATATCAACCACAATACATTCCTTGCAGATTGTAATTTCACCTTAGAAAAATGTATCTTGATGCAAAATAGTTATATTAAACTATAATTACATGGAAGTCTCAATACATTTTTATTATATTATATACCGGTACCTAAAAGCTTCCTGGCTTTACATCAAATTAGAAGTGCATTAACTAGTCTAAAACTATACGACAGTTACATATGATGCACTTTGAGTATGTACCTTATTTTGGAGTAAGTGCATTTATATTAGCTATACATCTGTTTATATAGTATATTCCAAAGTAAGTTTAGTCTTCTAGAAAAGCTTTTTGCAAAAACAAATATCACCTATATATTATACACAAGACAGATGGCTTAACTTTTGTCCTGTTCTTTAATCTACCATTATTGTACTCATGTTACTTGCTTTGTAAAGGTCCACATGGCGGTGCGTGTTATGAAAAGTCTAATGGAGTCTGTGATTTATACTCATATGTAACTAACCTGAACCTTCCATTGGTATTCAAGCATTTGACTGTAGATTATCACTATAGTAGATATTTAGGATAATTGCATCGGTAGTCTTTCAAGATTTAGAATTTTTAGATCACAGCAGCCTCACTTGCTTGATTGCATAGCAATTAAATGAGAGCACAGACATACAGCATGTAGTGTACTGTATATTAGAGTACAGTTATTTTTGTTTACATTGCATGGTCTGCTTTATTTAAAATGTACTTTATTCTAGTAAACACATCATACCGGTAAGGAGTAGTTTAAATAGAAGATGCCATTATCTTGTACAGATAGAAATATTCACGCTCCATCATATGTTAATGACAGCTGAGGCCTTTGTGTAAAGTATGATAAACAAATAATGATACTCTTTCACACAATAACTGAGAAAATCAAGAGACAGTAAGATCACAGTTTGTGCAAAGTGTACAAAGGTTGCCAGGTCAAATTAGGATAAACGGCGGGTACCTCAGTTGTAGCAGGGGTTATTATGTCCTTGTAGTCCAGGCTTGGTCATGGGAATAAAAAACTTCTTCAATAAAAACCACACTGCCAAAATTAATGCAAGAAACAAGAGCACTGCAAAAATAGAGCCAACAGCAAGCCAAACGAAAGCACTCTGCACTTCCTTACTGCCTTCATTTTGAGCTGCTGAAACAAAATAATAAAACAGAGAACACGCTAGTCCTGCAAGCAGATAGTTATAGATAATATAAAACCATTTAAACAATGCACTTTCAGTTCAGTTTAGTGGCTTTTCAGAAAAGTAAAGAGTCAAAATACAGTGTGGCTTTGTGTTTTAAATAAAAAAAAAAAAATCTATAACAAAAAAAATATATATTAATAAACAGATGAATCACTAGTAGAAAATAAAAAAAAAACTAATGACCACATTCATGTAAAGAAGCCAGGGTACCCTAGAGATACTGTACTAGGGCCTAGAATGGGACATATCAATATATTTCAACCAATCTACTTCTCTAAGCTCAAAAGCTAAAAATTAATAAATATGTGTATATTGTACATCAAAATCAGCTCCAGCATTCCATTTATGAAGATCAGTTTGGATCGGCAGGCAAATGAAAATTGACCAGCTGATTAAATGACCTCCAGGAAGCTCTTATTATTACCAGAGAACTATGAATCTGAGAGTGGTTAAAAGGAAGTCATCATTTTATGATCTTTCCTCAACAGGAGAATACTTTTTCAGCAGTATAGTCAGAACTCATCTGTCCATAATCAGAAGATAAATTTACTATATCTGTCAAAATGCACACTTTATCTAATGCCAACAAGATTTAACTTCTCATGGGAGCCCCCTGATAAATCAGCATGGGACTGTAGTTAGCATCTTGTATTATTTCATAATAAAATGGAGGAACACAAAGAAAGAGATGAGGGTGATTATTAACCTTAAGGACTGGTAGAATATTAAAACCTGTGTAAATCCACTTTCCTATATGTGTTCAGAATTATCAGTTTAATAGTAAAAGGCTTTTTGTACATTTGATTTACAAGGCCTGGTAGTTAACAAACTATCAGAACACACAAAAGGCTCTACTTACTGGCTGGTTTAGAAGAAGCCTGATCTTCTTGAACTTAAAGGAAAAACAAAACAAAATTGAATGGATCCTATGATTCCACATACTTACACAATTTTCAACATACAAAAATGTTTGCAAGACTGTTTAACAGATGATCTAAGATGGTAGTATATCTTCATTTCTGTATGCATAAAAATAAATAATTACCAATAGTGTCTTATAGCCATAAGCAATAAATAGCTACGAGGGGTTTAACTTTTAAACTTTATAAATTATGTTCTTATAAACAGCTGAGTAACCCTGCTGGTATAAAATAAAAGAAAGTATTACTACCCCTAGACGCAGGACAAACACTGACCAAAAAAGGCACATTCAGTGATACATTATTTTGATGAGCAAAGAGATACTTTGAATAATGTCAGACTTTTAAATAGTGTTCTGTAAGGGGATACAGTGTGATTAGAGACCAACATTATTACAGTGTTGCCTTCAAGAGACTTTTCTAATTGTTCCTCTATGCAAAGCATGAAAAACAATATTTTACATTAGGCTATATACAGTAAACATGTATATCATCAAAAAGCAAAAAAAGGTTATTAAAAAAGAGCTCATACAATATAGTATTCTGTCAACATTTTTATACTAAAAAACAAAAAGTGTTAATTGTAGGGTGACCATTACATAAATTTAAGACTATCATACACTAATGGTCAAACGTTTTAGAACACCTCAATTCTTTCAGTTTTTCTTCATATTTAATTGTTGAAGTGCACTGAATGACCTAAAATGGTGAAAAAGGAAGCAATAATTTCCCAGGGGTTTAAATTTAAAGTTTAGATTAGCAAAAACTGTAAAAAAAAAAGAAATTTGGACCTGAGTGTCAGTAGACTTTGTGCCCTAGGAACCAAGTTACCTGAACAAGTCTATAATATTTCAGTAATTATTTACTGCTCTGATGCTGATCTTTCCAATCATAAAATAGGTCATTACAATCGCAATTGATGAGAAGAACTGATAATTAATTGCACAATTACAGTATTTGCCATAATCCAAATTCTAAAACTTTTGGCCGGTAGTGTATATTGATTATAACAGTATTGCTATTGTTCGTTGTGACTGTGACTGCTCTTTTTTTTCTTAGCTATGTCAGAGGTTTATTTCTAGTTTTCTTTCCTTTTAATTAATAAAGTATCTATCTATCTATCTATCTATCTAATCATTCTGGTATGTATATGAGAGTGGGGTTGCTGTTTGTTATAACATAAATGTATTTATATGTTATGCTTCTGTAAAAAGCCAAATCTTCCTCTGGGAACAAAATGATACATATCAACATACTATATAGCATGTAGTCAAAGGTGGAGACAACTCAGATGTATTCTGCATAATACTAGTCCATGGCATTGGGTTACATAAGCTAAAGCATTAAATAAACATGACTCTGGTTTAGAATTTTGTGTTGTCGACATCTAAAGCACAATAAAAAAAGAAAATAAACAGTTTTAAATTAATTTTATACTCATTTACTACAAGCATTAGCAGGACCACCACTTAAAAAGCACAAATCAGTACTGATCAATAAGCGTTCACATAAATACATGTATATACATCCATCCATCCTGGGACCTCTTCTGTTCTCCTTGTACCTGCTGCCACTCGGTGCTATTTTTCGGAAACACGGTATTTCAATTTATCTTTATGCAGATGACTGTCAGGTTTATTACCCTCTAAAGCACCAAGGTCCATGTTCTGTCCAGCCCCTGCTTGATTGTCTTATTGACATAAGGAATTGGATGGCATTAAATTCTCTAATTATTAATGAGAACGAGACAGAAGTCATGCTATTTAGACCCAGTAGCACCAGCAGGACCCCTTGCATTGACCTTTCCACTGTGGGTCAATTTGTGAAATCCATGATCACAAATTTAGGGGTGAAAATGGATTCCACTTTAAAACTTGATAGCCATGTGAACGCAGTGGTAAAATCTTGCTTTTTCCAGTTGAGGCGGCTGTCAAAAATCAAGCCTTTTTGTCTAAGCGCAACCTTGAAACAGTGATCCATGCTTTTATAACATCTCGTCTAGATTACTGCAATGCGCTTCTTTTTGGAATTAGCCAGACCTCCATTGCTCACCTACAGCTGGTACAAAACGCGGCTGCTCGATTTTTAACTGGCACAAGAAAGCATGAGCATGTTACCCCGATTTTGGCTTCGGCTTTCCCTTCACTGGCTTCCAATTAATTTTTTAATCCATTTTAAGAACCTTGTATTTTTTTTTTAATTCTTTAAATGGTTGTGCCCCACTTTATTTGTCGGAACTGCTGCACCCTTGCGTACCGTGTCGCTCTCTCAGGTCAGCAGACCAGATGCTTTTATGTGTTCCCAAGGCACGATGCAAACTCAGAGGTGATCGAACTTTTTCAATTGCAGCCCCAAAACTTTGGAACGATTTGCCATTGCATGTTAGGCAGGCTCCTTCGCTAGCTGTCGTTAAGTTCTTTTTAAAAACACATTTTTACTCTCTGGCTTTTAACCCAGTATGATATGTTGGCTATCTGTATACTTTTTATTAAGAATCTCTTCAGTTCTTATGTGTTTCTGTTTCATTTACCCTTCGGTTTTGTGTGTCTGATATGTTGGGTTTTTCTTTTTTTTTATGTACAGCACTTTGGTCAGCCTTGATGTTGTTTTTAAAGTGCTTTATAAATAAATAAATATACCTTGTAAAGCAAATTGTGATGCCCTTACTGAGTACAGAAGAATCTATACAGTAAGCTTGACAATTTTGCCAAAAATTATGTTTCAAACATTTGTATTAAAATAAGGAAATATTTGAACATATCTGAACTAAGGTTAAACATTTCACAACACTTCACAAAAATGGAATTCTGTTTGTGCGGAAAGTGACCTAATCAGAGAAAGTGAATCTGTGAACATTACACATTGCCTGTAATGCACATTAGGAGCTCAAGCACATTAAACCTAAACATTAGTTTTTTTATTTTTTTTACCCCACAATATTCTTCTTTTAGAGCCCCTGGAGGCCGGAAGACACACTATTACTGTCCAAAAACAGTTTTAGGGTACCAGAAGTCAATTTAAAATCTGTGAGAGTAAGGTGCAAAAAAATCTGACTTAAATGCATTGTAAAGGTCTGTGTTTATGAAATAAAGCCCTGTCTATTTTAGCAATGACGATACAAACTAACCATTTGACTTTATAAAAAAGTAGAATCCTGGATGTGATGGGCAAAAAATGCTGAAATACTGCAATTTTGTATACCATGCCTAAACTAGCATGATGCTGAAATTAGTATGAGTGAAACCAAAGAGCCATTTTTCTAAATTTGAATGTCAGCTTTTGTTTTATCATATATTTGAAAAATATCTGAACAGTGACATTCGATTGCACAGTTCTTCTATACATGAGAAATGATGCTGGCTTTATTTCAAAACATTCCAGCAGGTGTATGGGTGAACTTTAGCTGAACATATAAGATTTTAATTTATTCTTAAAGCTATATGAACCTTAATGTTATATATATTATATATTGTGTATGAATTTCTAATCCTAGTGAATGAAACATTGCTAGAAAGATGTTCAATTCCAAAGAGCTTTCAGCTTGGCAGATACTTCACCAGGTGCCCTGCGGAAATGGTCAACACTACCTTCATCATTTGTGAAGATGGGTCCCGCTGAGACAGTGACTTGATCTGTTGATGAATAGCCTGGGGTCTGTTCCACAGCTGAGACAGCTCGCTTTCTTCTGGAGCATCCCTAGTAAAAATAAAGTCCATTTCAGAATGATTCTTTTAGATGTTACTTTTATCATAATTATGGGTTTATTCCCCATTATTGAACACTGTGATAGAACTGGGACACCAGTGAACCCCAAACCCCAACACGACCACATGAAGACAGTCCCAGGTTCAAATCAAAGGGTTGTTTATTATAGAAATACCTCCAAATGAAACACAAAAACCACAAGCACAAGTTCCCTCTCCTCCAGTTCGCCTCTCCTATCCTCTCTCCACTGCACTGCCCTCCTCCAGTTGAGTGTTCCCTTCCTTCCTCCCAGCTCCAACTTGCCTGGACAAGGGAGTGTGGTCCCTTTTATTGAGGATCCGGGAATACTTCCGGTTCCAGAGCGACTGCCTGTCGGAATTACTTCCAGGTTACAAAGAAATCCCCTATAATATGGAGTATATCTCCCTACAGCACCCACTTGTGACACCCATTGACCCCAGCAGGGCTGTGCTGCTGGACTACAACAAACGGCATTTCCTAGTGGTTCCCAAATCGGCACTGATATGAAGGGCTGCTGCTATCTCAGCCCTGGGAGAAATAAACATTCTCAGAGACCGTCATTCCCTGTCTTCTTCTTTTATCTCAACCAGGAATGTTGTTACACATGTGCCCAGTCAGGATGCTTGTCCATTGGTCTGGGGCTTCCCATCCGGGTAAGGAACCATCTTCTTATCCGGCTGGGACTTTCATCCTTCCATTAGGGAAGCCTTGTCTGGGTGTGACCTCTTTCCCTCTCTCAGCCAGGATGCCTTTCTGTCCACTCAGGCCTCCCGTCCAGATAAAGAGTCTTCCCATGTGCCACCTACAACATGCACTGTAAAACTTACTTAATTAAGATTGTATAGGTAAGTTCCTTATCATTAAACAAAGACTGACCTATCACTTTTATAAACCAGCCTTTTTGGAGTAATCATCTGTTATATTTTATTCATGTTAATAATAAATTACATTAACTGTAGGCATCTGATTACATTATTTTTATTGATGTAAATTCACAGAAATAGGGGTACAAGCAAACAGACTTATCTTTATTTGAATAAATAAAAGCTGATTGTAATTAGATAAATTCCAAAGCACACCGAGGTGTTGTATATCAAAATATTTCCTTTTGCCATGGTACTGTCTGATCTTCTAGTCCTAAAATATTCAATGTTACTTCTTGACATTTGATTCATTCTACATGAATGTCTTGGCTAGTAACCCTGATACAGGATATGTAAATTCTTCTCTCTGAGAGAAAAACGTTTGTGTTTGTGTTCAGTTATTTTTTAAAAATTCCTATTTCGTAAACATTTCTTGAAATTAAAATGTACCTGCCATCCATAACATCTCACTTTATTTATTACCATTACATCCACAATGAGACAAGTTAGACTCGGGTGAAACTATTTAGGATAGACACTTGAATGATATGCTACTTTGTATCCTTTCTATCTTGACAGCTTCTGATTGCACACCAATTGAAGCCAGTTTTAAGTTTCACAGGTTATAGAAAAGGCACAAAACTTCCTAATCAATATACACAACATAGACTTAGCATTTTTTCAGTGATTAAAAATAACCAATACAAAAATTTAGGAGGAAATGTACAGTACATATATGTATGGGATCTGTGATGTAAAATACTTTTCAGTTTCAACTGGATCAATGCTGGATGCATTCCTAGCATCCTGGAGATAAAAATAAATAAATTATAGATTTTATACAATAAGAATCTAAGTGCCTTGCAGTTGCTACAGATTTTGGCAAGCCAGGATTTTTTACACACCTTTTATTTCTATGTTTCACACCTCACAGCTGAAGGCACAGTGCAGTTTAAGTATTTTGAGCTAAGTGCTCTGCTTGTGTATGTGCACCCAGTGCTTAGGGTGCTCTATGCCACAGTCACAGTCTCTCGAGGAGGACTTGAGCCTGCCCTGTTCTTTGTGCATCTCCTGTCTGGAGCCTGCGGAGCCAAGGGAGGGCCGGTTCTGTGAGGACTGAGTGATTGACGCTGTGTCAACAGCAAATGCAAGCACAGGTTGATGACATGGCCCGCAGCTTCATTAACAGATGCTCATCAAAGTCACTGCTGTCTGTGTATCCATTGTATACAATGAGAATATGAGCACCATTCAGTTGTTACACAGTTAAACTGATTTTAATCTTACATAAAGTATTTTAAAGAAAAACAGTTAATTTATCAAGATAAATAATTTCATTGTTCAAGATGACCAGAATAGAAAGACTTTTTTTATTGAAAAAGAACCTATTAGAGCATGTATGTGAAAAAAAGTGGCCTCATGTTTTGGTTTCTTCAAATTATTGTAGTTGTTCATGTATATTACTATATATATCATGGTTTGGTGGATACAATGTATATTTCTGCACTGCCATCTCTTAGCCATGCCAGGCATATTAGACGTTCATCCCAGCATCACTGTGCAACAGACATGAACCAACCTTAGAAAGGACACGGATCCCTCACAAAGCAAACCCGTGCACACAAGCATTCATTCATGAAAGGCATATTTAAGGCCGTCAACTGACCTAACAAATACATCTTTAGGATGTGTAAAGGTCTCAGAATATTTAGAGAAATCTCATCCTAACAAGAGGATAATGCAAATAATCTATGCAGATTGTACCCAGGCCAGAAATTAAACTCAGATCTCTAGGTTGTGATTTGCAGCTTTAAACACTGCACCCCAGTACTGCCCATTCGACAAATGGTTTACTATTTCAATGTTTGATTTGTACTTGTGCCTCTTCAGCTGGAACCACCTCTGTGGATTGACTTTTTAAGCTCAATGAGGAAAATGTTAACGGTAAAGCATTTATCTTACCGATAAGAGCATGTTACATTTTTGGGGTTCACACAGACGAGTCATGCAGTGCACATAGATGGTGGATATCCTGCGATCTCTGTGCTGCACAAATCGGAAAGCATCAAAGCTGAACTGAGCCATCTTACTCCTTCCATTCTGTAGGATATTTGTCCTGTTATTTTTGTTACATGCGCTTTTAATGAAAAAAAAAGAAAATAATTGCATTTTCAAATGTTTCTTTATGTTCTATGTATCTTTGAATACAAATAGCCTTAGTGTACTTTAATATTTAGTTATAATAGTATTATCATTAGCCTTAAAAATCATTAAAGAATATAAAACATAAAATACAATGCAGTATGAACATTCAAATTGTAGGAGGAGGACAGTTTCTTTCCCAGATGAGAGGACAGAACAGAAAGACAGCTGGGTTCGCCAGCTGGACGAAGAAATAACTTTGTGCCCAGCCAAACTAATATGTGGCTTGGACCACTGGAAGCTGAGAGTTGGGAGCAGTTCCATTTCCCATATGTCAGGTGGCAGTGGTCCTCGTGTTGCAGTGCAGTCGGGATACCCTCAAAGGTGCTTGGGAGTTGGAGTCTGGAAGTGAAACCCTGTCGTGTCCCTGGGTGCCAGCAGAGGGCCCTCTCATGGGAGGACCTCCCTACTTTCTATATGGCCTGGAAGGGCTTCCAGGAAGACCTGGCTGTCCTTCTGTTCTGGCCTCCCATCTGGGTAATAAACTGACCTCCTTCCCAGTCAGGATGCCTGCTCTCCTCATACAAAATATACATGCTGTAACCTGCATATTTCTACTGTATGTTCATATGACATGATATATTTTATGCATCTGTATTAGCAAAATGTGTGCGTTGTTCTACAATTATCAAAACCTACAATATAGAAAAACATAATCAACTGAATTTAACATACAACAGACTGCATCATGAAACAGCAGCACACGTTTATATCATTAGTATACACTCAACAGTCGCTTTAAGGTACACATTGCTATTACCAGAAACTGCCGTAATTCTTTGTGGCATAGATTCAACAAGGTGCTGGAAACATTCCTCATGGATTTTGGTCCATACTGACGTGATAGCATCATGCAGTTGCTGCAGATTTATCGGCTGTACATTCATGATATAAATCTCCTGTTTCACCACATCCCAAAGGTGCTCTGTTGGATTGAGATCTGATGACTGTGGAGGCCATTTGAGTACAGTGAACTTATTTTCATGTTCAGTAAAACAGTTTGAGAAGATTAGAGCTTTGTGACATGGCACATTATCCTGCTGCAAGTAGCCTTCAGAAGATGGGTACATTGCGGTCATAAAGAATGTTGAGCAACAATACTCAGGTAGACTGTAGCATGTAGACTGTAGCAAATGTTGTTCAATTTTTATTAAGGGGCCCAAAGTGTGTCAGGAAAATATCCCCCATACCATTACACCACCACCATCATCAGCCTGGACCAATGATACAAGGCAGGATGGATCATGCTTTCAGGTTGTTGATGCCAAATTCTGACCCTACCATCCAAATGTCACAGGAGAAACAGAGGCTCAACAGACCAGGCAATGTTTTTCCAGTCTTCTGTTGTCCTATGTTGGTGAGCCCATGCAAACTGTAACCTCAGTTCCCTGTTCTAAGCTGACAGGAGTGGCACCAGTGCAGTCTCCCTTCTGCTTTAGCCAAACTGTTTCAGTGTTCGACATGTTGTGCATTCAGAGAGTGGTTGCTTGACTTATTGTTGCCTTTCTATGAGCTCAAACTAGTCTGGCCATCTCCTCTGACCTCTTGCATCAACAAGGCATCTGTCGCTCACTGGATATTTTCTAATTTTCAGACCATTCTCTGTAAAGCCTAGTGATGGCTGTGCGTGAAAATCCCAGTAGACTGGCAGTTTCTGAAATACTCAGACCAGCCCATCTGGCACCAACAACCATGCCACATTCAAAGTTACTTAAATCCCCTTTCTTTCCCATTCTGATGCTTGGTTTGAACTTCAACAGGTCATCTTGACAATGTCTACATGCCTAAATGCATTGAGTTGCTGCCATTTGATTGGCTGTTTAGATATTTGCATTAACAAGCAGTTGAACAGGTGTACCTAATACAGTGACCAGTGAGTGAGTTCCACATTTTCCCATTTATAACAGTAAACCCTTTACTTAGCTGCCTCATTTATCAGGCAGACTGTCTTTAAAACTGGTTGCGAGTACCTAGGTATCCTATATTTTTAGTTTCATTAGCTTAAAAAAAGTAAAAAATGTAATAATAACTTTCTCATCCTCTTCATATGTATTTTGAGAACAGTATACATAAGCACTGACTTTATCAACACTATGAGTACAAGGGTGTCAAATTTGGACTACGGATAGCTACAGTTGCTGCAGGTTTTTGTTTCAGCCACATTTTTAATTAGTAGCCAGTTGCTGCTGCTAGTGGAAGAGATTTAGTTTGACTTAATTTTAATTGACCTGCTTGTTAAGACTTAGAATGCATAATAGTTTTTGTTTTTTTCTTTTTTCCAATTAACTAGGATTCAAACAATAATGAGAAATGAAGCAAACAAATCAATGAAGTGACCAATTGAGGGGCTCAGATTCTCTTCTCTTCTCTTCCATTTTTACCCCAACCAATTTCTTAATTAAATACATTATTTGATTCTATGCTTAGTGCTCTCATTCTGCCACAGAGGATATTTCTAAAATGTTTCATTTTCTTTATTCTGAGAGTACCATCAAAATGTTTTGCTGAAAAATATTTCTCTGACTTTCACTTTGTTTCTCAAATACATAATATAAACAGACATTGTAAGACTGACACAAAGGTGGATGTGGGATTCAAAGTGGCTGGTCATCTGTTGGTTTGTATTGTGTCTAATTACGGTTAAAGAAAAAAGAAACAAGGGTTCTGCGTATTAAAAAGCAATAAAATTAAAATTAAGGTAAAAGCAGCAATATCTGGTTACAAATTAAGAAAGTAATCACTAGCACCGTCCATTAGAAACTGGGATTACCAGCCTTGCTATCATATAGAAGGTATAAGCAGCACAGTGAAAGGCAAATAACTGTTTTCATGAACAAAAAAGTAAACACTTCTTACCCAACAAACAAATTGTATCGGTCAACGCCAGTCTCTTCAAAAGGTGAAGGTGTTGCAAAACAGTAATCAAGAAGGACATTAAAGCTGGTAAGAAAGAAATAGAAAAGTGATGACAACACCTATTGTAGCTACTAGTCAATTGCTATATAAATCTCAAAATTCCTTTAGTTAATCACACACATTCAGGATTCTTACTCAGACAACCATTACAGGAAAGAGTAGCGACATACCAAAATTTAGCGCTGGCTTCAATTTAGAAGTGAAATATGACAAACATTTGATATTTGATCTAATTTCTTTATCTTGAAATCAAACCTGTGAATGCTTTGCATCGGCCAAAAGCAAGTTGTGTTAGGTTTAGCCTTGAACCAAATCTTACTGAATTATTAATATTAAGGTAGGTTTAAAACCAGCCTAATCATTAAAAAAATGCCATACGTGTTATTTTGTTTATGAACTCCTGGTATAGTAAAGCTTGAAGAAGGTGGCATCAGCAAAGAAAACAGGAGGAGTCCTTCTTCCTGTTTAATTAGCAAATACAGATATGCTCAGTATCAATTAGTTTGCTGTGGTCTTTTATGTTAAATGGTTATGGTCTGCTGGAAGGTTGTTGGAATGTAAATTCAAGATTTGTTTAATCCATGAATTATTGTTTTCTTCAGTTTGCCAAGTATGTCTTTAAATAGGAACGCTGTATCATTTGCTCCAACTAGTATCTTTAAACTGTATATTAAGAGTATGTTTCATGTCATCTAAGTGCAAGCAAATACTGGCCTGTTTAATTTTATCCATGTAATGTATTGTGATGTTCTTGACTTGTTACAAAGTCCAGATATCTAAGAAAAAAGAAAAATTGTTTTGTATTGATCAAATCTTTAATTTTCTCTATTTCATTTTTTTATGCATTTGAGAATTGCAGCCCTGCAGTCTATTTTAATTGACTTTGTTACAAGGTGAAGGGGAGTTACTCTTGATATAACTACTACAGTTTAGAAGCACTTTTCAGATGTTCTTTTTTCCTTGTTCAGGCTTGTCAGAGAAATGCCCAAGATAGCTGTCTTCTAAGATTAAACATCTCATAGGCCACACATTGCATGCACACAAAGAACTACTGGATGCCACTTTTGTTTTTGTTTTTTTCTTGAACATTTTTGGAGTAAAATGATCTGTCTTTCAAGATTTTAGTATTAATTGAACTTGAGATGCAAGAGTAAATTATGAACAGAGTCCTGTCTTTGGTTATGCTTTAGTTACATGTTGTGGTGGCCCGGCCGGGACACCCCTTCAGTATATATTCTGGGGGAGCAAGCATGGGCTACCCAATACCTCCCCATGGTCACTAGATGGCGCCCCCTGGGTTGCAGCAGTGCCTCAGACTCCTGCAGGGCTTCATGGGAGTTGGAGTTTGGTGTAACCCTGTTGGGATCTGCACGTGCTGCCAGGTGGACAGAGTTTTCGCTACACCTGGAAGTGCAACCGGAAATGGGCAATCATCAAGCACCTGGAGCACTTCCGGGTGCCTTATAAAAGGAGCCATCAGCCTCCACTCGAGGAGCCAGAGTCGGGAGACACAGCTACCAGGGAGGAGTGGAGGATTTAAAGGGGAAGATTTGTGATTGTGCTTTTGAGTGTTTGTGGGACTGTGTTGTGTCTGTGGGTACAGGGAAGACGTACCCCCAGACGAAGAAAAATAAAAAGTTCATTTGTTTTACGTGTGCCTCTGGTGTCAGTCTGTGTCGGGTCAGCGCTCATATAGTGCCTTGTCAAATGTACAGATCATTTTTTTGTTACATATTATATTTGACTAATTTTTAATATCATAAGAAAATGAAAAACCTGTTTTTGTCAGCTGCTGCAAACAAAGAACATAAGCAAATAATATATATAATATAATATATATAACTGGCTGGCACGACACTGAACTTGGCTACAGTTTAGGAGGTTTTCTGTTCATTACCTTGCATACAAATTATATCCAATTATACAGTACTTTGGAGAACACTGTCACAATGATTCACTTATTATTTTGCACTCTTATTCCATAGTGACTTGTTCAATTTGTTTTTTAATTTAGCATTTCAAAACAAAAAAAAAAAACAATTTAAGAAAAGAGTGGGAGTTAAAGGGAGAAGGTGGTTAAATGAGGCCAAGGAACTTCTTTCTCCTAAAACTAATTTTCAGTTCACTAAAGTGCTACCCTACAAACCAACTGTTGGATGGAAATTATTCAGACTGTCATCATGTTATTTATCTGGTTAACATATGCTAAAAATATAATACAAATGCAAGTTCCATATCTCAATGATTTCTTCAGTAGCATGAATTTGTACAGTTTTTTCTTTTCATTAACTATTACTAAATACGGCTACTTAATAACACACATCCGTCCACTGTATGTGGTGCAGCAAAAGGCATGAATGATAATAAAAGATGTATGTCTATTAAAAGGCATATTCACAAACAGTGAACGATTTATTGACCAATACCTACCCAAATTCATATTATGTATAAAGGGAACCTCAGTGGGTTAAGGCCACTTTGACTGCTATGACTGGTCACAGTGATTTGCTAAACTTCCATGTGACCAGATGTAATAATACTAGAAGCATTGCAAACACATTGTCCAGATGTGTCACATCTGAGACTATGCTGGACATCTAAGATTGGCATTGGCTCATTTGATTTCTTTGGAATTTGGATAGGTCATTTGGTTGTTGTATGTCATATTCCTCACTATATAAGAACAATATATACAACTCTCACTTCTGTCTACTCTCAGTCTTACATTTGTTAAGTGGGTTGGAGATTACCTTCCTGTCAGGTTCGTGGCACTAACTTGAACATAGACCTTCGTTTGAAGTGGGATTCCACTTTGCTGAACAATTAGAGGAGTGGTGAAATTTGTATCCTGAGAAGAAAACGGCGTAAAAGATAATTTCAGTCCAAATACAAAAGAAAGTTTATAAATGGTCACATACATTTCATGAGATACAGAGTTAGCTACAGAAAAAGTGCATTCTTTCCAGCTAATCTGAAAAAAATACTCTGAACTCTTAATGTGGAAAGGTTTTTTTTACAGTTTTATACACCAGAAAACACGACAAACTACACTGGATTCAGAAAGTATTCAAACACTTTCACTTTCTACATACTTTGTGTTGTACATTTAATTTTAAATAGATTAATTTTTTATTTTTGCCCATAAATCTACATTCAGTACCACATAATGACAAAGTAAAAACACATTTTCAGAAATATTTGCAAATTTATAAAAATCAAAAGCTGAAAAAAAACATTTTAGTAATTATTTTGTGAAAATGTTCTTTCAGGTAAAACATGCTTTCATATTTACATGATACGCACGTCTCGATGGAAAGTATACTTGGACCCTCATGTCATTCATTCTCTCATGTGCAGAAGTGTATAATCTTTGGGCCAGCACAGCATTTTTTACTCAGCTACTAGAAATATAGCAAAATCACTTTTGGTTGTGTGTTTATCTGCTACCATCTTGAATTTTTAAATAAATCAGATTGGGTTGAGTTTTGTCAGGTCAAGCTTAATTAGAAAAAATATATACAATCCAAGATAATGTTAATATTTGAGTTTACTCAGATTTGAGTGAAAATGTTCATGGTGGGTCAGTTTTGGTCATTAATGTTATAATTCCATTCTACCTTTACTGAATTGTTCTGGAGACAGTTAACCTGCCAAATAGTAAGAAAACAGTGTGGCATTGGATTAAATACATATTAAAATATTAAAGATTTTAAAAATATATTTGAAAAAACAAAAAAGGCTGAGCAGAATATGTCAAATTAATACTCTAAACTTCATCAAAAGTATAGCTGGAACAAACAATTATTTTGATAATTGATTAATCAGATGATTACTAGATCGGGTAGTGGTTCAAATAACACAATGTTTTCAAATTTAAATTCAAGTTTCATTTCAAACCTGCAAATTAACTGTTTAAATACATATAAAGACATATGTATAAAGAAAATATTATGTGTTAAAATAAAAAAGGTTTTAATGAAATGAACACCAAAGAGTCTTTTTGCATTATTCTTGTCTGACAGGTGCAGAATTAATAATGAATAAAAGAAAAATACAAAGTTAACAAAATACAGTAAGTTTGCCTCCCAGTTCCAAAACAGGATAAGAAGAATAAAACTGCCTCATAAGAGCTTCAGATCACAAATCAAAGATATTACCATGCTGAAATGCTTGTCTATGCCTTTCTCTCGTCTTAGAAACTGTGTTGCCTGCTGCAGATAACAGTCAATGTCATAGTACTCGCTGACCAAAGTGAGATGTCTAGGCTTATTTTGCCACCACAGAAGTGATTTTTCCCTTTGGCATTAGGACTCCCTCTCTTCATTTCTCACAAGTTGTCCAAGACTTGCTCATCATATACATTTCTGTCCTCTTCTTCACTACCAGAGACTAGTCAAGCATGGAGACTACAGTGAGTCTGGACACTTAGATTATGGCACTGCTGCTGGTCCTGTTCTCTACTCACATGGCAGAATTTCTAAACAAGTAAATAAAAATGTAGCAATATATTGTAATTTAATGTATGTGTTGTTTCTCTGTGTTGCTGCAGCAGGAAACAGGAAGCTGTGTGTGCCTTATAATTGTCTCATATGTGGTACAGAGGAATGCCACTCAAGTTCAAATGTATTGTTATAATTACATAGCACAGCAATATTCTAAATTGCATGTCTCTCTCGGGCTTGTGTTAATAATGCATTACAACACAGACAATTAATAAAACAGCAAATAATGTGGAATTTACATAGGGTTTGCTTATACACATCCAAGGAAACTGGGTTTCCATCTAGAATTATTAAAGGTTTTAGTGGTCTAGATGAGCTAAAGTTGTCTCTGTTAATGCTTGCGAAATTTAAAGAAGCCAGGTGTGATATACAACACTCACAGACTCAGAAAATCTATGTGCATTGGGGGAAATTCATAAAAACTGAAAACTATCAAATATTTTCTTGTTGTATAAAAAGGGTGACTAGGCTGATCCAAGTCACATACACCAATAGGATTAACATACATCACAAGTAAATTAATGGAAGCAATTATTAAGGAAAAGAACAGGAGTATTAATTGAGGTTATATTTCGCTACTATTTTGGAATTCTCTGAAGAAACAACAATGCATACAACAAAAGAGATGCATATGATATTATCTGGAATTTTAGAAGGCTTTTGATAACGTACCTCTTGAAAGGTTATTGTTTAAACCAAAACTGGAAATTCAAGGCTCAATGTTTAGGTGGGTACAAATTTCGCCCACATGCAAAAAGCAAAGGTTTATGAGGAAGGGAACTTTTCCAGAATGAGGTTATATCAAAAGTGGAGTCACTCAGGGATCAGTGCTGGGGGAACTGCTATTTTCGTTTACATAAAATCAATAAGCTGGTTATGTTTGCAAATTATATCAAACTATGTAGAATGGCAGATAATGAAGAATCAGCAAAACAGAGGGACTTGGACAGAATACAGGCTTCAGCAGACATGTAGCAGATGAAATTTAATGTGAGTAAATGTTGGAAGCAGAAAGTTTAGATTTAAAAACACAATGGGGGTGGGGGGGTCTGAAACTTGAAAGAAGCCCTTATGAGAAGTACCTAGGAGTCATAGTGGACACATCATTACCGACATCCAGAGAGTGTAAGGAAGTAATCAAGAAAGGTAAGAGAACGATATGTTACCATGTACATCATGAGCTGTACAGTACAAGTCAAGGGAGGTTATGCTTAAGCTGTATCAGGACCTAATAAGGCCACACCTAGAGCACTCTATACATTTTTGGTCTCCATATTACAAAAAGATATAGAAGCACTCTGGAACGTCCAGAGGAGAACAACTTGGCTGAATCTGGAACTGAGTGGTATCAGTTATTATTCAGATGAAAGGTTAAGAATACAGTAAATCCTGGTACAGCTTGAACTTCGACAGGTGCTGGGTAAAATTGAAGAGCGCATTGAGAAAAACTCGGCTAAACTGAGCACGCTTGCTGATCGATTGGAGCATCTTAGTGAGACATTCACGAATCGGATCGAAATAGCCGAACATCTAGCTGCCAGTGCCGAGGAAAGAGCAGTAAATGTCAGTTCGGAATGTAAAAAACTCGGAGAAAAACTTGGAGACAGACTGGCTGCTTTAGAAGATGGGAATAGAAGGTATAATGTCAGAATTGAAGGCTTGCCGGAGAATCGAGAAAGTTTAAACCCGGTGAAATTCGCAACTGAACGTTTTTCTAAAATAATCGGGGGCGACTTTAAAGCAGAATCTGAGATAGCAGCGGCTTACCGCGTACGCGGATCAAACACCGTCAGACCCCGACCAAGATCTTTTATAGTCCGTTTTGAACGATTATCATTTAAGTTAGAGGTGATGGAACTCCTCAGGAAAAAAAAGGAAGATATTATATATGAAGATTGCCACATTCGCGTCTTCCCTGACTTCTCTCCAGCAACAGCTATCAAACGCCGCCTTCTATAATATTAAACAGCGGCTACGGCAAGCCAATGTCAAATACGGCCTCCTGTATCCGCAAAACTGAAAGTGGAATGGCAGGGTCATTTCTATGTTTTCGCTAGCAAGGAGGAGGCAGAAAATGAGTTAAGAAAGCTGATCCCGGACTATTCTGATACATAATTGTGAGTCATGGCGGTAAATGATAAAGCTAGGATTAATAATCTACTGTCTGATCTATTTGTTTTAAAATACGGGTTTTTTTATCAGCATATATTCTCATATTCTTATATTATTATTACTTACTTATTACTTATCATTACTTAGTATTACTAGGGCGCTAAATGTTTGTGTTTTATTGTGCTTAATTACGTTTTCCTCCTCTTTTTTTTTTTTTTTTTTCTAATTATTTCATGTGTACCCTAAATGAGACTGTTCAATATCATACCCTTGGTTTGCTGTTATTGCTATTACTGCATTAAGACTTGTTATGCTTGTTTTGGACACATCTTTAACACCATCACCTGGGTTTATTATCTGGGGATATCATCTTAATGCACTAAAATTGATGAAGATTATATGTATGTATGTATGTATATATATATATATGTATATGTGTATATGTATATATATATATATATTAAGTGCAAAATTCTTTTCTTTCTTTTTCCTCTTTTAAAGACTATATTGGTAACAGATATCTCTATCTTTTAACCTTAAAGCGCCACTGCATGGGGGCTTGATGTGCTTTGGACGTGCTCTGTCTCTGGGTATGTCAGAGGACTGGGACTGCATGAAGTGGGTTTTAGCCTCACCTGGGGAGGCAAAAAGGGAGGGTGGGGGTTAAGGGGAAGAGAAAGAGAGCAGGCTTGATCTATATCTAATCTATCATCTCAATCTTTATAATTATAACTATCAACGTAATAATAAGCTGCATGGCAACAACTCTTGGGGGAATAGGAAATTAAGACCTAAACTATTTCACTTCCAGTTAAGACTATAATATGACACCAAAAACTCAGAATCAGTGTCTCCATGATGGGACAGTTAACTTCGTAAGCTGGAATGTTAAAGGCCTGAATCACGAATTAAAGAGAAAGAAAGTACTTTCTCACCTAACAGGTCTAAATGCTAAAATAGTATTTTTACAGGAAACCCACTTACTAAGTAAGGATCAGTTCCGCTGCAAAAGACTGGACTGGCCAAATGTTCCATTCTAGTTTTACAAAGAAAACTAGAGGGGTGGGAATTCTCATACATAGAACAGTACCATTTGTAGCATCAGATGTAGTATTGGATCCTGAAGGGAGATATGTGATGGTCATGGGAGACTTATCTAACTGTAAAATGATTTTGATAAATGTTTATGCACCTAATGTTGATGATAAGGAATTTATACAAAATTTATTTGCATCCATTCCCAATCTGAACACTCATAAACTTATAATGGCTGGGGACTTTAATTGTGTTCTAAATCCACTTTTAGATAAGACTTCCTCCACAGGGGGAACGGCAACTAACACCGCAAAGATAATTACAAAGTTTATAACTGATCACAACTTATCAGATCCCTGGAGGTTTTTAAACCCAAATTCAAGAACATATTCTTTCTACTCACCAGTACATCATTGCTACTCAAGGATTGATTACTTCTTTATAGATAATAACTTCTTGCCTAAGATTAAATCTTGTAAATACGATGCTATTGTTATTTCAGACCATGCTCCGATGATCTTGGAGCTGAAATTACTAAGCCCCATACACTCACCCGCAGATGGCGTCTCAATCCGCTTCTATTAGCTGACGAGAATTGTACTGAATTTATATCCAAACAAATTGAATTCTTTCTAGAGACAAATACATCCCCTGAGATCTCTGCAGGAACACTCTGGGAAACTCTTAAGGCCTTCTTAAGAGGACAGATTATCTCATATCTTTCCCACAGAAATAAATCCGAAGAAAAAGTAGCAGAGATAAAAAGCGAAATTACTAAAATAGATGAAGAACATGCCAGACTACCAAGCGAGACTCTACATAAGAGGAGGCAGGCTCTACATTCAGAATTAAACCTCTTGACAACTAAAGAAACCGAACAACTAATTTACAAATCCAGACATCATTATTATGAACATGGAGAGAAAGCTAATAAGCTTTTAGCGCAACAAATTCACAAGCAAGAAGTGCATACGCAATCTCGTAATTACTAACACGAATGGAGATAAAATCATCGAACACAAAAATATAATGTGCACTTTTAGAGACTACTATAAATCCCTATATACTACTGAGTTTAAAGAAGACAATATACAATCTAATGCATTTCTGGATAAATTACAGATACCACAAATTGACGCTATTAGTGTGGAGGAGCTCGATAAACCTCTGTCATTATCAGAATTACTGGATGCTATAAAGTCACTCCAAGGTGGAAAAGCAGCAGGCCCTGATGGCTACCCTGCAGAGTTTTACAAGAAATTCTCCGCTCAGCTAGCTCCCTCCTATTAGCAACATTTACAGAAGCCAGAGATAACCAATCTCTTCCACAAACCTTTCGCCAAGCACTAATCACTGTCTTTCCAAAACAAAATAAGGACTTATTACAATGTGCATCATACAGACCAATTTCACTTCTGAATAACGACGTTAAAATACTCTCTAAAATCATAGCTAGAAGGATGGAGAAAGTGCTCCCTCAATAATATCACAAGACCAAACTGGATTTATTAGGGGCCGACACTTATCTTCAAATCTTCGACGCCTGTTTAATGTAATATACTCACCAACTAAATCAAACACCCCAGAAATATTATTATCATTGGATGCAGAAAAAGCATTCGACATGATTGAATGGAAATACCTTTTACTATTTTGGAGAAGTTTGGGTTTGGCCCGAACATTTGTGCATGGATTAAATTACTGTATACTAACCCAGAAGCTTCAGTTTGCATCAATAACATTTGCTCAGACTACTTTAAACTAGAACGTGGCACAAGACAAGGATGCCCTTTGTCACCACTGCTGTTTGCAATTGCCATTGAACCACTGGCAATACATTGTCGAAATACTGATCAGATAAAGGGGATTAGCAGAGAAGGACTGGAACAGAAAATCTCATTATATGCAGATGACATGGTACTGTATATATCGGACCCAGAAAATTCTGTGCCTGCAGTCTTAGCAGCACTCACAGAATTTCAAAAGCTCTCTGGTCTCAGAATTAATCTGAATAAAAGTGTACTCTTTCCGGTGAATTCGCAAGCATATAATATTAGATTAGACACCCTTCCTTTTATCATTGCAGAACAGTTTAAATACCTCGGGTAAACATCACAAGTAAACATAAAGCTCTTTATCAAAAAAATTTCGTGTCTGTATGGAAAAAATTAAACAAGACTTGCATAGATGGTCAACCCTTCATCTCACACTAGCTGGAAGAATTAACACTGTTAAGATGAATATTCTTCCTAAGCTCCTTTTTATTTCAAAACATACCAATATACATTAATAAATCGTTCTTTAAGCAATTAGATTCAACAATAACCTCATTTATTTGGAATTCTAAACATCCACGCATCAAAAGAGCGACCCTACAAAGACAAAAGGCAGAAGGCGGCATGGCTCTACCTAACTTCCAGTTTTATTACTGGGCAAATATACAGTCGATAAGAACCTGGACACAAATAGAAGAACATACACAGGCATGGACCGCAATAGAAGTAAAATCCTGCAGTACTTCTTTGTATTCCTTGCTTTGTGCTCCAATAAACACACGTTATCGGCAATACACTAATAACCCAATTGTGCTCCACTCACTTAGAATCTGGAACCAATGTAGAAAGCATTTTAAGACGGAGAAGCTTCTTTCTGTGGCACCCCTGCAAAAGAACCACCTCTTTCAACCCTCACAAACATATGCAGTTTTAATATCTGGAAAAATTTGGAATTAACTTGCTTAGAGACCTTTATATAGACAACGTCTTTGCATCCTATGAACAATTACGTTCCAAATTTAACATTCCAGCTACAAATTTCTTTCACTATCTTCAAATCAGGAACTTTGTTAAACAGAACCTTCCAGATTTTCCTCATCTTGCACCCTCATCCACGCTGGAAAAATTATTGCTCAATTTCAAGGAGTTAGACTCCATCTCTACAATATATAAAATCCTTTTACAATCCCTTCCTTTCAAAGATCCAAGAGGACACTGGGAAAATGACCTCTCAATTAATATATCAGAAAAGGAGTGGAAAGTAGCAATGCAGAGAATTCACTCAAGCTCCATATGCAAAGCATACAATTATACAACTCAAAATTATATATCGAGCACATCTGTCTCGACTAAAACTCTCCAAAATGTTTCCAGGGCATGATCCAACCTGCGAACGTTGCAACCAAGCCCCAGCCTCACTAGGTCACATGTTCTGGGCCTGCTCCAAATTAACATTATTCTGGACAAAAATTTTTAATTACCTCTCAGACAGTCTTGGACTCACAATCCCTCCTAACCCATTAACAGCTGTGTTTGGGGTTCTTCCAGAGGGTCTTAAAGTGGAGAAAGACAAACAAACTGTGATTGCATTCACTACACTGTTGGCACGCAGACTTATTCTGATAAACTGGAAGAACCCAAACTCTCCTCTTTTAAGTCAGTGGGAAACTGATGTGTTATATTATTTAAAATTGGAAAAAATCAAATACTCAGTTAGAGGATCTGTGCAGACTTTTTTCAAAACATGGCAGGATCTAATCAGTAATATTTTGAAATGATTTTATAAAGCACAGAGAATTTGTTGATTTAGGTATTTTTAAAAGCCTTAAATTTTACACCGTTTGGCTTGCTCTCTCTCTCAAGGGTGGGGATCGATCTGTTCTTAGCATAATTCTTTTTTTTTGTAAAAACTTGATTGCTATGTATTGATTGTAATAAAATTAATAAATAAATAAATAAAAAAAAAAAAGAATACAGTAAATCCAAGCTGTTACTTTAAAATAAATCATCTAACAAGAATGTGTCGATGTGGTGGGAAATGTGTTAAGAGACACACGGAATAAATTACCAAGCAGTGTGGTGGAGAGTCGGGCTTTAGGGAGCTGCATATCTTGACTTGATGTTATTTTGGAAAATCTAGGTGAACAGGATGGACAAGCTTGTTGGGATGAATGGACTTTTCTTGTCACAACTTTCATTTTGCATAATAATAATAATAATAATTTTAATAACAGTCATTCATTACAGCTTGCGGAATTAACGTATTTGTTGGACATGGCTTAAATGTAATTTTATGTAAGGTACAAAGTAGCTGCTATATTTAAAGTGGGAGCAATGGAGCATTTTTTTGCGATTCCTTAATTGATTTTTCCACTAAAAATACTGCCTTATAGTACCGAGCCTGCTTCTTGCTCTGGCAAAATTTCCACCATGCTTTCTTTCAAGTGCTTACACAACTATGATTCTTCCAGAATGTAACAACTTCAGCTTTGCACATTTTACAGCAAACTGTCTTCTTAGAGGACAAAGTTCTCATACATCTGATAACTTTGCTCACACATAAACCTTGACCACTCCAGGTTCTGCCTGTGCCTTTCTTTTCCTTCTCCCACTACATGCAGAATAGAATGTATAATTAGTAAACTAATCAATATAAAAAAGCTGGCAACAATTTTTGTTATTTATCATGAATTAGTTGTTGCAGGCCTCATCAAAAGTTATATAACATGAAGTAGTTAAGCTACTCAGAAAGCAGCCAACAAAGCAATGTCCCTCATTCCATTTATTTCCTGACTGGTTTTCACTTGGACACAAGCTACATAATCTTTTATAGAAATAGCACTTACACTGAACAGTCCCATCTGTAGGGTGCTGATGAATGTGCCATTGTTGGTATTCACAGCTAATGCCACAGATGACCTTGTGGGGGAAAAAAGAAGGAAAATGTGACCATCAGTATTTCCAGAAGGGTGTCAGATTTAGATAATGTTACTGAAACAGTCTTGTTCAAGGATAAACTGAGCTCTAATGCATATGTGTCCATCAGTTTTTTCTCCTCTGTTGGGATGCTACAGTATACTACATGATGTTTCACGGTTAATGTTTCAACCTTACGTTTTGTATTTATGCTGCATTTCTTTTTTTATACTATATTAGTCTTTACAGTATTGTGTTATCACACTATATTTTAAAATGAAAGTGTGCTTTCATTTCATACAGAATTTTCTCCTGTCTTTGTTGCATTAACTAGCTGCAGGTATTCAGGGATGCAAGATTGTGGAAGGCTTATTCACAAATTCGTAATCTTTCACACCTTTATAATGAATTTACACCAGCCAAGAGTATATAAGCCACATACTGTACAGTGGATACAAAAATTATTCTCAACCCTCTTCACTGTCTGCACACTTTATTGTGTTTTATATTTAATTTTAAATTGAATTTTCTATTTTTGCCCATTACTCTGCACTCAAAAAACCATAGTGACAAAAATAAAAGCAGGCTTTTCTAAAGAGCTGCTAATTAATTAAACATCAAAAACTGAAATCTCTTATTTATATAAGTATTTAGATCCTTTGCGGTGGATGTACCAGATTCCCTCCTTATATTTATCCAAGCACAAGTTCCACACCCACAACATTGTCACCTCAAGGTGAAGCAAAGCACCACTCACACTAGAACTTGAGTGTTGTTCATCAGATACTCCAGGGGGTAGCGGCAGGTGAACATGTAGTAGAGGTCTGAAGCGTAGCTGACCACCCCAACTGAAGATTTGGGAGTATCGATGTATCCTTTAATGACAACGGACTCTGTATCAGAAAGAAAACTAAAAACTCCAGTACCAGCTCCATCACTTTGAACCTGCAAAAAAAAATTCAGGATGTATTTTTTACATTTGATTTTACTTAATAACACAAAACTACTTTTAAATGTGGGCTGAATGAAAGAACATAAGAATGTCATGTAAGAAGCAATGGGATTTAGATGTGTGTTGGATTTACTGTTTGATCACCAGAGTTGCAGCTAGCTCAAAAATAGCAATAGAGAGGTGGAGGAAAAGCCAGTGAGGAAAACAGGAATGCTAAGTTCAGCACTAGGGTAAAGGATGGGTTCATGAATGTGCCAAGCTAGCATTATAAATGTGATAAATGAAATGTTAGCTGCGGTGGGTTGGCACCCTGCCTGGGATTGGTTCCTGCCTTGTGCCCTGTGTTGGCTGGGATTGGCTCCAGCAGACCCCCGTGACCCTGTGTTCGGATTCAGCGGGTTGGAAAATGGATGGATGGATGGATGAAATAGCTTAAAAAAGCTGGATGTACTACCTATTTGGACAAGCTCAATTGAGTTAAACCTACAACAGCCTAAAAATATATATAACAAGAATTCATAGAAGGATTTACTTGCCGTGACTTGGTTGTTACAAATGTTTTCAATGGTATCATTAACAGGGAAGTTGTATCTGATGACAGGTGGACTGACACTCGTGTCTATTGTTCCTTGGCAGAGAGTAACATTGTGCAGACCATTCATAGCAAGCATATTAGGGTCAAAGCCAGCATACTGGGCTGTGCAGAGGTTGACCGTCAGCTTGATGTACTGGGGGCCACAATCAACAGTCAAGTCATTATCCACTGAAAGAGGCATTGAAAAAAAAAACATAATCAGGATTTGGTATTGTTTGTGTGCCTTCTGATCAAAAAGAAGCACAAATGAAAGCAAGTTATGAATAACTTTAATTGGATTTGCATTCATCTACAGTATTACTGTTAGGCTGTATCATAATAGCATGACAGACAGAAAGTAACAGGCAAACAGCT
This sequence comes from Polypterus senegalus, assembly GCF_016835505.1. NCBI lineage: Eukaryota > Metazoa > Chordata > Cladistia > Polypteriformes > Polypteridae > Polypterus > Polypterus senegalus. Next base: position 136,020,738 of record NC_053162.1, read on the forward strand.
TATAAAATTCCAACTCACTCAGTTGGTCAAACACTTACAGGTCCAGTTCTGCGATCTACAGCAAGAACCCCAGAAGTTACAGTAGTGATTCTATAGCATAATGAAATGCTCAAACACCAGCAGATCCTGTGTAGCTTTTATGTACATGCAAATCAACAAACACTCCCACACCTTGCTGAAGTGACACTTTTTTGGATACTTCCAACTTTTGTTCTTGCTCTTTAATATATTTCTAAGATATTAACCCCACTAAATGAAAAGCTGTGATTTATTTTAATTAATGATCCATCCATATTACCATAATCTGGGGGTTTAAGTATATTAGACAGGATATTAGGCAAAAAAGACAATATATCTTCAAAAGGTACACACTCCCAGTTAGGAAAGGCAAACATGTAGGTGTCAAACCTTTGCACAATGACATAAATCCAGTGGAATCCAACAAATGTATGAAAAATATGCAGACCTCATCCCAGAACTAGCTCTGAGGTAGTACTGCCAACTATCGTGCCAAAAGGCTGTTTTTATACATTACAGGTGCAGAAATGGACTATATATACATTAATCAATTGTCCAAAACTTTATTAAGAGTGCCAGAAAGCTGCAACAACTAACTAATTATGCATTCATTTTGGATGTTGGAGGAATACATAAAACCATCTGAAACCCTAGGATGACATGTGGAAAACATGCAAACTCTACACAGACCACAAACCTGGGTCTCTGGAGCTCAGAGGTAGCAGGACTAGCTGAAGTATTATTATTGCACCATTGGAAAAAACAAAAAGATAAAATAGGATGAGCTCTAACTTTTCACCAGTGTTCCCCACTGATTTAGGGTCATGTAGTGCTCATATCAGGAAACTTACCTGGGAGCCGGCTGTAGTCTGATGAACAGTTGTATTGAGCTCTAACAGCATAGTAAAGCAATAGTGTGCTTATGCTGAATACATGTAGGAAAAGCATCTTAGCAGCAACTCCTGTTAAAAATTGAAATGCTCATTGTCATTACCTATATTGCTTTTATTTATTTTAATAAATGTAGACTTGTTAAAATTGATCCTTTAATACACAATCTGTTCTATAAAGTATTCAGGTGTTTAATTTTTCAATCAATATTCATGTAGCAAAATGTTTTTGACATTAAAATTAAAATAATGGTAAAATTATCTAATAGAAGGCAGCATAAAAATAAAAATTAAAAATAAAGCCCTCACAGCAACATAGAAATCTAACCAAATAAATCAACTTATTTAGTAAACTGCACCTGGAAACATGAATTTAAATGATTTGTACCTTTACCTTCTGAATTTACTTAAAATTCTTGTATGGAGCTCCTCCACTCAGTCCTTTTATTTGACTGCAGATGAAATAGCTATTTATAATATCCAGTCTGTGAAAAAGAAACAAAAAGCTTGAAAGGACATTGTTTTAAAAGTATAGTATCTATTACTACAGCTGAAAGAAGACATCTTCAGGGGGTTTTAGAAATGCAGCCATGGTTAAAAAATAGAAAAAAAAAAACAAAACAAAAATACAGGCATCAACTGAACTTTTGCTGCAGGGCATAAGGGATTTTCTTCCATACATGTTAGACTCACCTTCATTTATGAGTGTTGAACAATAGAAAACTAACTGATCGTATTAAGTTAATTAGTAGAAACGTACACCTTAAAAAGTCATTTTTGTATGTTTTCCATAGTAATGCTGTATTTAAAAACCTGTTAACTGACATTTTTGGCACATAATGAGTGAAAAAATTAAGAATGTGGAATATATGGGGAATAATTATAATTATCAAAAACAATGTTCATTGTCAAGGAGTTATCAAGAAGGCCAAAGACCTATTAAAATACAATGTTAAGAAAAACTGTGGAAATTACCTAAAGAAAACATGTACAAGAAAATTATACTTATCTGTCAAGGTCACAAACAATAAGGAAATGCTTTACATGAGTAATACTGAAATTAGCCATTTCCACCAACAAAAAAAAAAAACTTGCACAAAAGGCTTAGAGAAGATCATTCAATGCTTAACAGTGGAATGTAATCATTGAAGCAGAACATTCTGTCTGAAAAGAAAGTGAAGTCCAGAATGAGCTATAGGACATCTATAAGGATTTATATGCTGTTTGTGATTATCGTGAAATGCTAATGCTCCACTGAGCTGTGCCGTATGATGGGTTGCCTTCAGTGTGGCACACAGTTTCTGTAGATGCAGTCATGTCCTTAATGGTAATCCTTTCAATATATATTGATTATGCCATTTTTCTGTTTGCTGACTACCCACTTCGAGACCCCATATCCCATTAAGTATTCCTACCACCAGAGCTTCTGCTTCTGGAAAATCTAAACCAGGTGTTTTCTCTTGGTCTTTAAATTCTTCATCCACAGGCTACAAGACAGTTCCAGTTCATGGTAATAATGCCTGATTTTCTCCAAATGCGTGTACCTGCTCCTTTCTTTCTTACCTTCCTGGTCTCTCTACTAAATAGCATATCTTTGGAAAGGACTGTGGACTTAGACTCCTTGTAATACCTTCTTTTGTTTGAAATAAGTGAGCTTACAAACAATGCTACCGGGTTAACCAATGTACACAATCATCGCAAGAGCACAAACCACATTCAAGTATAATTTTATTTCATATTTGGAATGCAAGACACCAGACCAATGTCTGTCATCGTTTGGGAGAAATAATGAAATTCAACATAAATATTTTTCCATATTTCTTACATTTTTTCAGTGTATTCCTCTTTAAATAACTCAATCTTTCTTTAACACTTGGATGAAGTTTTAAGATCTTTCATTTTGTATAAGAAATAGTTTCACTTGAGGATATTTTTGTATCAGAAATCTAAGACAGATGGAAATGTGATGCTTCTACAGGTTTAGTGGTCCTTCTACATATGGAACAACTGACATGAATTGCATACATCACAGACTGTACAGGTACCAAAAGCACTCTGTTTCTTCATCACCTTTCTGTATATTTCATTACTCACAGACTGTTTTATTTATAGCAAAAATATAGAGACTTATACTCTTTGATAAGATGGTCCATATTAAATCATTATCCAGTAATGCTCTTAAAAGAAGGGATTGCTTTACCAATTCAATGAAAGGGGCTAGAAATTAAACATTAGACAAGTATAACATCTAGACCATCAGAGATTTATACAGGCAGTCTCAACTTACAGCAATTCATAAGACATAAAACCCCTACAAAATCTCTTTTAACTGAATTTCAGTTAATTGTCAACTTGTGGCTTCCATTATTTTACTAATAAACAAAGCAAACAAGTTTTAACCAGATGGTACAATGCAGTCCAGTATATACCTTGTCATTATTTTCAATCATTTTTGCTTTCACACATGTAACCAAAAGCACAGGCAGCCACTCGATAAGTTGTCCCAAGTAAGCTGGTAGATCAGCAGCTGGTCATAAGAACACATTGCTTGTAATTTCCATTTCCCCATCTCAGCAGTCCCTTGGCAGAGACAGAATGTGTCTCACAATTGCCAGGTTAGTAGTGGATTTTCATGCCATCTTTATGCCTTTTCAAACTATAGGTGCTAGTGTACCTCATCAACAGCTGTAGAATGTTTGCGCATAGGGTTCACATGCTGTACATTAGGAATGTCAAAAGAACTGATACTCAATATCAAAACTCTGAAATCATAACAGTACTAGCTTTTTCACAGTATTAGTAGTACAAAGTGAAAGTCAGTAACACACACATACAAGATTGAAAGCAGACTAAATACTTTGGCAGGCACAATAATATGAGAAAATAATATAAGTAAAAACTACATATTGTAACTACCTGCGAGTACAAGCGGACTGATTAATGAAATCAACACTTTACATTAAACTGGTGGACTACTAAACGTGACCATTGACTTCTTTAGCTTCCCCTGCTCCACTAACTCCCAGCTGCTTGGGTTTTGCTGCTGAGCTACACCTTCCCAGAGTCAGAGGTAACTTATGTGCTGCACTATTCCCTGCCTTCTGGAGCCAACCCAAGACCAGGGTCCACATCCAAGGCTCACCAGCAGTCACCCACCCTGTCCGATGTGCTTTAGCCAGCTTCCCCAGGCACCCCCGTCCCCTCTGACATGTGCTCTGCCATCTGAGGAACATGTCCCTCTTGGGTAAAGACCCAGGGGCACTATAATATAAAAATGGCTCACAGTGATGGCACAACATCAGCACCTCAGAAAGAAAAACACCGGATGTCTGGAAAGGCTTTACATCCTTTTTACCTCATTATAAAGTTTGTTCTGAAACAGATCTATGCATGCTTTGAGAGTGCAATGATTTAAAAATAACACAACAAAGGATGTTTAATAGGAGTTCTGAAATGATGGATTAATGTAAAACTGACAGTCTTAAGGTTTGGACAAATCTAAAAAGGGAAGGACAGATTTAAGAAATGAAAACACCAAGAGTTTGACTTTTGAAATTTGAATTAATCTGACACATACATTAATTATTACTCATATGTTTATTTAAACAACAAATGATGCAAATCTTACAACACCAAATGTTACATGCCAAACAAAGTAATTAAAAAAGAAACACTGTAAAGAGTTTGTTTCAATGAAAATATCCTTAATTATTTTGTAATTCACTCATTCAAAAGTACTGATATAATAATTTTTGCATTTTTATTTTTAGTATTGATTTTAAGCAGCATTCTTCAGTTACTAGAGACACAATGTCACTGAATATATTTAGAATGTGAACATGGTAAGATACATCTGATACTCCACAATGATATCATCCTTTTTAAAGTCTATGCTGAATATCCCCAAGATTATAACATCCCACCCTACTGGTTTCACTGGGGGAATCCCAGTGTCTATCACACATTAAAATTCAACCCCTGCATTACACTTTCTATTTATGAATGCCACTATTAGTTTACTTAGAAGATAGCAGGGTAACAACTTTATGGATACACTAGTATTTTAAAGCTGTTACATTAGATATTTTATATTCTGTTACAGAAAAAAGCACAATATTGTTCACTTGAATAATGAAGGTGCTTTTAATAAAAAGCCATGGGATTGGCTTTCTGTTCTTGCCATGGTATTGAAAAGGTATCGAGTATCATAAACATTCACTGGTATTGGCACCATATATAAAAATTCTGGTATAATGACATCCCCACTATACACACCTATAGTTCATCTTAGTTTAAAGCAGATGTTTGTGTTTTGTGATGTAAAGCATCAAAAAAATTATGATATAACATTACTATAAGCATTAAACATTTTTTCTGTAAAATAAGTAATAAAGCATTATACAATTTTGATATTTCTTCACTAGCAGACATTGTTTGTGCAGTTTCTGACCTATATACAAGCTACACGGGTTTCACAAATTTGTTACTTGAGGCCTGCCTGTGTTTGAATAATAAGCCATATCATTTCAACAGCTCACGGTGGTGCAGAGGTAGTACTGCTGCTTTCCCACAAGCAAGTTGGAGTTTATTTCCTGGGTATTCCATCCAAGGAGTTTGCATGCTTTCCCTGTGTATGCATAGGTTTGCACCAAATGTCCAAATACATGCAGACTATGTGAATTGGAGTGTGTGTGTATATGTGTACGTTCACCCTGCAATGGACAGCCAAACCTATCCATGTGTTATTCTTGTCTTGCACCCAATGATTGCTGGGATACGCTCTAGCAGCTCTGCAACCCTGTCCTGGATAAACAATGGATTAAACAAGCTAACACATTTATGTGAAGTCTCTACACAATTATTTACAAGTCTCTAAATTTATTCTGGAGGAAGATTTTGCATACATACATGATACAACTATAATAACACTGGTATACAACTGAATTTAAAGATAAAAACAACTTTTGTTTCCTTTATTTAGCATTTTTTCCACAAACACTTTTGTCAATTATAGTTTAATTGCTTTAAAATTAATTAAATATTAATAGTTTAACTTAATTTGTTTAAATAATATTTTCTTATATTAGAATCTATGTTTATAGCAAAAAAGTTCTTTTTTTTTAAATAGTTATTAACTACTATGAGCACCATTGGTTCATATGTGGGGACCTGAAAATCTTGTGCATCTTACTGGGTCAGCAGTCAAGGCATGCAAAATTCCACCATTTTCTCTGCAAGTTGGACAGCAAAGGGAAGAATTTACATTGGCTTCAGAATGAATGGCTAGCTGGAAAAAACCTACAGTTTGTGGTTAAAAATCTTATCAGACCTAGCTTAACAGATTCAGATAAAGTGCTGCTACCTCGGCTTCATTTTTAGCTTGGTTTAATGAAGCAGTTTATCAAAGTCCTAATTAAAGATGGAACCCATTTTATGTACTTGTGCTGTAAGTTACCAGGTTTGTTGGAGGCTAAACTGAAAGGGCACTTTTGCAGGACCTGATACTAGAAAACTGTTTTCTGATGCTGAATGTAATGGTGCGATGAATGACCTGGAATGAGAGGCCTGGGTATCATTGAGTATCATTCAAAGAAGTAACCGTTAACTTTTAGGTAACAATGAAGATATACTGTACATTATAAAGCAATTGTGAAAAATGTATTACAAAGTAGTTAAGTTTAAGGAACTGGGATACAACTTGAGTCTTGCAATTCACATTTTGGATTCACATTTGAATTTTTCCCAGAAAATCTTAGGGTGATGAATGCAGTGCAGGGTGAAAGATTGCATCAGGATATCAAGGACATGGAACAAAGATACCAGGGAGGATGGGGAGGTCAGTATAACGGCTGACAACTATTTGATCATTCAAAAAGATGCACCAAAAAATCTGTATAAATGACAAGCTACCAAATGTTTGATCCTAAACAAAGAAGTGACAGAAACTAGGAAAGTTTTATGCAAGTCAGTGAATGTGTATTGTTGTTTTCTTTACATTTATGTTTAAAAATACTAGGTTAATTAAACTTTTTCAAGTTAAATTGATTTAGAACAATATTGTATCTATACTAATAAAAGGCAAAGCCCTCACTCACTCACTCACTCACTCACTCACTCACTCACTCACTCACTCACTCACTCACCGACTCATCACTAATTCTCCAACTTCCCGTGTGGGTGGAAGGCTGAAATTTGGCAGGTTCATTCCTTACAGCTTCCTTACAAAAGTTGGGCAGGTTTTATATCGAAATTCTACGCATAATGGTCATAACTGGAAGCAGTTTTTCTCCATTTACTGTAATGGAGATGAGCTTCAACGCCGTGGGGGCTAAGTTTCGTGTGACATCATCACGCCTCCCACGTAATCACGCAGTACATAGAAAACCAGGAAGACCTCAAAAAGCGCTGAAGAAAACATGCATTATATAATTGAGAAGGCAGCGAAACAATAAGAAGCAAGCGAGTGACATATACAACCATATTCATGAGTTCTGCTACTTCGGAAACAAAGCACGATGTAAACCTACACTTTAAATTAAGTTCATAGACAGGCTGCGCTGGCGTTTGTAATTTAGTGCCTGCCCATATAAGGCCGTCCGTCAGCGGCAATCCAATAGCAAACTGCCACGGGTAAATATTCACGGGTGAAGGACTGTGCTTATGGAGAGGAAGATGAGATGGTCAGGGTGGTGTTTGACACAAACTCAGCGAAACTGCGAGAGAAAGTTTTAAGTGCCAGGACTAAGGTAACATTAAATAAAGCTATGGACATAGCACGAGATGGCATCAGCACAGCTGGGAACCTTCGATGCATGTACACCGAGTGGCTCACGTGAACTGACGCAGTGCACAGATAAAAGCAACAGTTCCAAAGAGCTGAACAAAACCGAATTACACAATTGAAAAGGCAGCAAAAAATATGAAGCGTCTGATACATACAAGCATATTCATAAATCCAACTACTGCGGAAACAAAGCATCTTTACAACGATTGACAAACACGGAATGTAACTTGAACACAACACATCCTACAAATACGAACCTGATTGAAAGAAATAATGATAATCAAATCCTTGATGACAGCAACACTCAGTAACACTCACAATACAAATACTGTATATTGACAGTCATGTTACGTTATTTTTAAAATGTTCCCTTTTCTTTTTCTAGCTTTTTTAACACACTACTTCTCCGCTGCGATACGCGGGTATATATATGTATATATATATATATATATATATATATCCCGATCTACATACTCGAATAATGGATACTTTATTCGCCATCAATGATTGTTTTGGTAAAGCCATACTCAGTGTATTCATTAGATGAACGGTAAAAAAGTAAGAGTGAGGGGAGGATGACTTATTGAGGCATGCAGGCTGTAGTGCGCGTTAACTCTATCTGAATTGCGCGATCACATTTGAAAAAATATATCTTTTCAAGTGCTATTTAGTCCATATGTGTCAAACTCAAGGGCCGTGGGCCACATCCGGCCCGAGATCATTTTATATACTGTATTATTGTTATTATTGGCCCGGGTATATGAAGCTGGTAACACAATAAACTACAGATCCCATAATGCAGCGCTTCAGCTGCCTTGCCGAACACTTACAGCGTTATTCAAGTGTAGCTTATGATGCTGCAAGTTATTGCGAAGCTAGCTCACACGATGCTGAAGAGAAAAGTTGATTCTGAAAATAGAGCCTTTAAAAACCGATGGGAGGCTGAGTATATGTTTACTGAACCCATGTGTCTCATTTGTGGAGCTAATGTGGCTGTAATTACAGAATTTAATCTAAGAGGGCACCATGAGACAAAACATCAGGGTAACCTGAATGCAATGCAGAAGATACAGAAAGCAGAAGAATTAAATAAGAATCTGACACTTCAGCGGACGTTTTTACCCGTGCACAATCACAAAGTGATTTCAAGTGAAGCTGCTTTTATGGGAGACACAAATGCACCAGTGCAATTTGCCCCACTTTCCCTGTTGCCAAGTAATGTTAAACCAAGTCGTCACTACGGTGTTCCCAAATACGCACTTTGCTGATAAACTGAGCGCACTGAGTTTGCACGGCGCTTTGGTGACTTTGAAGAACAAAAAAAGTCCGTCTACATGCGGCTCGAACCTTGTGCATGTTTGGTAGCACATATCTGTGTGAGAAGCTCTTCTCAGTGATAAAGACTAACAAAACAGCACAAAGGAGTCGCCTCACTGATGAGCACATGCAATCCATCCTGAGAATCTCCACAACACAGAACCTCACACCAAACATAAACGAACTTGTTGCCAAAAAAAGATGCCAGGCATCCAGCTCTAAAATGACATATGAGCAAAGACAACTGAATGATTTGATTTGTTATTGCTGAAAGGAACACATTTTATTTATATTTCTAGGTTTTGTTATGCAGCATGTTCATATTTGAATTTGTATAATTTTGACAGGATATATTTTTATGGAGAGCAAAATCTTTTGGGATATTTAAAATCTAAGTTTATTTTTTATATAAAATTACATAAGAGTAAAGAAATTTGAATGTTTGTTCTTTTAACGTTTACTTTATTTCTAACTTGTATAATTTAGACAGGATATATTTTTATGGAGATCAAAATATTATAAGTTGTTTAAGGTTTGAGTTGATTTATTCACGAATAATATTCCTGTCTGTTTTTACCATTCCTACCAAAGATATTTCTGTCGACTAAATAAAAATTCCTTCTATTTAAAATTTAAATAGAACTTGAACAAATCTGATAGTTCATAATATCCACGAGACTTGCACGTAAGAGCGGAGTCATCCGTTTTAACAAGCAGCGTATTGCACTGATACGAAATAGCTGTGTGTGTATATATGTAGATATGTATGTATATGTATATATATGTTTATATATGTGTGTGTGTATGTATATATATATATATGTATTTGTGTGTATATATGTGTGTTTATGTATGTGTGTGTGTATATTTATGTGTATATGTATAGATATGTATATATATATGTTTATGTGTGTGTGTGTAAATATATATATATATATATATATATATATATATATATATGACAGCAACACTCATCACTCACAACAGTGACAAAACAATTACATTGACAATCATGTTACGTTATTTTCAAAATGTTTCCTTTTCTTTTTCATTGCTTCTTTAACACACTACTTCTCCGCTGCAAAGCGCGGGTATTTTGCTAGTATATGACTAAATTGTGTGATTTGTTAAATTATAAATAGATTTCTTTTCAATTTTATTCTTAAATGTGGCATGATGAAAGCATTCTAATTATATTTTGCTGTATTCATGAATTTAAATAAAAAACTATTCACAATTAAATCTAATTTTGAGGAAGTTCAATCTTGCAGACCTGTGTAATCTTCAACATTAGTTTATCCAAGACTGATCCCAGATTAGGCACAATTTGTAAGAGACACAATCAAGGACAAGCTTCCCTTGGCAACGCTTTCTGGCTTCACCCCGCCACTCAGGCTCTATTGGATGTCTTTTTTTGTAGCTATCAGATACCCATGGTGTTTCAAAAACAACTTACAGGAGTAATCCTAAATGGAACCTTCTCTCTCATTTTAATGTAGATGCCATTATGGTTTGCTAGTGAAATGTCCAGTTTTGCTTACCTGGAAAGATCCAATATTACGCTTTGTTTCAAATTATCTTAGGTATATGCTATAATAAATAAATAAATCCTGTAGTACTGTTAAAACAGCTGTTCTCCAAAATACAGTATCCCTTAACAGAAAAAAAATTAACTCCACAACTTTTAGACCTTTTCGTCAAATTTCTGTTTGACTTTCTACTTAAGGATAATTGACACGATTACCGAGCAAAAAGGAATATCTAAACTAAAATTAAGTCAATATTGTGCAACAGTTCATACAGCTGTAAAGTTTACTAATTTGCAAAAATTTTAAATGGACTTATAAAAGATGCATATCAATTTGTGATTTAGTCATGAATTAAATTTTTAAATGTATTTTTTTCTTTGATAAAATATTTCCGTGTTTAAGAGTAGGGAAATGTTGGCAACAAAAGAACAGAAATAAATGTAAACAATGAATATGAAAAATTTGTGACCTCACTTTTTTCTGCATATTAACAAATCATTATTTAAATAAGAATATTTCAAAAGACACAAAGTGGAAAGTCATAAAAAGCAAAATCAGGAAAACTAATCTGAGTGAATAAAACAGATTGTTACATTTTTGACCAAATCCACTGCAATATTTCTATATTGGCATAATTTGAAAGCTCAGGAGAAATGTAATGTTTAATACAGAGTCTAACTGAATTGTTAGAAGAAAAACAGAAAACCTTACAACCATGGATTTCCCAGGACCAAGTCTGGCAACCACTGGATTACAAACAAAACTGCATAAAAAAACGGTCAGGCATGTGTGCCCTGGGAATTATCTTTCTGGCACTGCTGATGTAAGCAGGACCACAATTGGACAAGAGGGGGCACTCTTGCTAATGTTTTTTTCCTTTTCCAGCCAAAGCCCAGAGATGCCACCAGGAGAAGGGCAACTGACCCAATTACAGCATTTAGAGTAGGCCCTGGATTTCCAGTTGGTGCTCTACAAAAGGACCCCAGGGGAGGTTGTCTGCATTTTGGACCTGAACTCAGCCTGAAGCAAGCTCCTTCATAAAACCTGACCCTCCATAATAGGAACCCATTTTTGTTATGATTTTCTGTTATCAGTGTCATCAAGCAGAGTTTTTGTTTGCTATTTTGTATCAATTAAACAAGGATAACTGGTTGGTGTCCCAGCATTTTGAAATGGCTCATGCAATTCTGTCCACCAGGTGACAAAATATTTTGAGATTTAAATTTGGGACACAAAATTTAGTGGTTAAAACTGGGATTTTTTTTAAGAGTCCGTTAGTTTTTGGTGTAGTATGTCTAAAAGTCCTGACTGGTGCACTTTTCAATCGATAGTGTATTTTCCTTCAAAATCCTAAAGTTATTTCTTAGATTGATTGACAACTTTAAACTGGACCTGTTTAAGTATATGTGGGTGATCAAGTGTGTTCTATAAAACATCCTGTGTTGTAATAAGTTGACTCAGAAGAGAATCAGATTATTGATTTTATTTATTTTGTATATCATTTTCCGATATGACATTCAGAAAGTAACCTAACTCCAGATCACATATTAAATAAGGAAAAAAATATTGGAGTGTAATATGCTGTATATTAGCATGTTGCACTTGTGTCCAAAGAAGCCATAGCCAGAACGTCTGAGACATACCATTTTGTTTTCAGCATAAGGATGTTCTGATTATTGTCAATGGGCAGAGTGTTTAGAAGTAGCAGGATAAACCTGACCAAGAATTCTTAACTCTAGATATTTTGTTTAGTTATAGATATATCACCTGCAGGCAGCACATAGTAATGTGACAGCAGGAAATCCCATATATAAAATATACCCAACTCTTTCCCCATCTTATTTTCAAGTTGAAGTATTATACAATATTAGTAACACAATAGTGGTTTGGCCCCAAGGTGTCTTTGCACTGTATAAATCTGTCTGACACCACTCTTTAAGTTTCTCATATTGGTTACTTTCTTTGACTGTAGGTATGTGAGTTAGTCTTATATTGTGGTAGCTATGGTCTGCCTGAAGGATTAGTGTGACGAAGATTATTGTACTTGGATAAAAAAAGATGAACATACAGAACAACACACCCTGTTCAGACCACATAAAACAAAAGGCCATATAATATCCCTCAGTGAACAAAAGAGTTTATACATTTCTTATTTAGTATCTATTTAGCAAACAAACACACCCACAGGTTTCATTCTGTGTTCTGACTCAAAAAAAAATTTTTTTCATCTCATGTTTTCACAGAGAATGGAGATCACAAAGTTTATTATACAATGAGCATTAATGGGGGTTAATACTGAGCAAATGCCAACAATATTATAATGTTCATAAACATTTTTCAAGTTTTTATATTCCTGTCACATAATCTGCATGCCAGTTATCAAGTCGTATGCATACAATGTCCAAAATACATACATTGTTTGCTCAGGAAAATACTTCCTGAGAATCACAGTAGTTCATGAACATGAAGCGCACTAAAATAGGATTGAGCTTTCTGAGTATTGGACAAGCCTCTTGACTCGTCCAATGTTTTAGTGATGGGCAAGTAAATGATAAATATATATATATATATATATATATATATATATATATATATATATATATATATATATATAAATACTAGGGGGCTTTGCCCCCTGCTCACTTCGCTTGCCAACCCCACCTGCTTGTGCTATGCACTAGCCTCTTTACAGTTCTGTCGACTCGCGTATGGGGATGTGGTTGTACAATTTAAACAGATTTTTATTTTCATGGGAATTGTTACATATGCATAATAGAATTATTTTACATTATAGAACTATTTTACATTACAGCAAGTAATTAACCATATTAAAAAAGAGTAAAATGTAATAATTTGAAAGTAAATTATGCTTCATGCTGTGTTAGAGTTATTCGTTGATAATATGATTTTGTTCTGTTTGGCTTTGAAATTAAAACACAAATACTTTTTAAACTTACACATGTATTATAAATGAAAAGTTCACAGAGCGCTGAACAGCAAATACAGTACAAATACAACAGTTAAAACAAAACATAACCAAAACTAATAAAAATAATAAATAAACAAACTGGAGCTACTGTATTCAGCATTGATTAAAAAATTAAAAATAAATGTTTTCAGTTGTTTTTTAAAAGAATCAACGGACTCGGCTGCATGCAGACCACAAGGCAGGCTATTCCATAGTCTTGGTGCAATGGACTGAAAGGCACAAACCCCATGGGTTTTAGCCGAGTGCAGGGGACAACTAGAAGGCCCTGTTGCCCAGATCTAAGAGTCCAACAAGCTGTATAGCATTGGAGCAGACTGGTTAGGTATTCAGGAGCTTGTGCATGCAAAGCTCTGAAAGTAAGTTCCAAAACTTTTAAATGAATTCTATAAAACACTGGGAGCCAGTACAGTGTTTGCAAAATGGGGGTGATATGATCACTCCGGTTAGCGCGAGTTAGGAGCCTGGCAGCTGCATTTTGGATTAACTGAAGATATGAGAGAGAGGACTTGCTCCAACCCATAAAGAGAGCATTACAGTAATCAAGCCATGAGGAAACAAAAGAATGGACAAGCATCTCCAATTCTGATTTTGAAACAGCATTTCTTAGTTTTGAAAGATTTCTTAAATGAAAGAAACATGAGCGGCTGATTGATCTTACATATTCATCAAGCGTTAGGGGCTGGTTAAAAATAACCCTAAGGATATGTAGAATCGACTCAATAACAGGAGAGACAGAAGATAATTTTAAGATAATCTCAGAATAAAGAACAGGAGGAGCAACAATTAGTACCTCAGTCTTTCCTGAATTCAACTGCAGGTAATTACTATTGAGCCAGTCATTCCCCTGAGACAGACAATCAACCAATGTGACCAAAGTATTAATAATGGAGAGATATATTCCTTTAAGGCAAGGTTTTATATCATTGCAAGATTTCAACTACTTGGCAATGAAAGGCACCGACATTATAAGTTTGGATCAACAAGTATATGCATATACAGTAAATACCAAATATATTATAAGTTTAGCACAGTAGTAGTGATGCAAAAGATGTTTCTAAATGGAGACATTAATGTAGCTGTTGTCATTTCTCCAACTGTTCAACTCAAATTCCTCCAGAGACATTTTTTCTGGTGTCAAACAAACAGACAGACATGGTCAGGTATCATTACTGATAGGTATACAGTATATGTGTTTTGTGTACAGACTGAGGAACTTAAAAACTGATCTTAATACCTTTATTTGAAAAATATCTTCCTATCCTGTTTTCTGCATCACAACAGCTTGTGTTTTCCCCCATCTATGCCCACCTGCTAATACTCTCATGGTTCTCTGCGATAAGTTGTGCAGGTCCAAAGATGTTGTGTAATTCTTCCCTATTCTTAGGCAATTTGGTACCCAGATCACTACTAATGAAAGACACTTGTCTAGCTGTTGATGCTATATTGTTCCAAGTTCTTAAAGAGTGAAAAATGATTAAGGTAGACTCCACTTAGACCTTTAAGTCTGTACCTTAGCATAGACTCCGGAGTGCAGTATTAATAGTTCTTCGGCCTATGTTTTGCTATTTAAATCTTTCACTGTAACACACATAATCATAAAACATATCTGTTCTCTTATGCTCATTGAAAAGTTTTTTTAAAAGCACAGGATCAAGTATGGTATTAACTGCTCAATCAGAAACTGGCACAAAGTCATAAGCGAGAACATTAGCCACAGGTCAAAGTTTTCACATATGCCTCAAGGATACCACCTTTGGAATGTTTGAAGCTAGGTAGTTTCTTTCACACACCCAGTCTATCAAAAATAAGTCTGTTATCATTAATCATTGACACATAATCTCAGATGAATCTAAGTTATAGGAACACATGCATAATTACATATCCTCTTCTACACAGTAGGTGTCTTATGATGACTGGCAGGCATAAGCCTGGGACATAAACCTTTTCTCATCGCGACAATTGCAGTTTTTCTTTTGTCCAGGGACACACCTCATCTTAGTCTCAGCAGAACACTAACAATTCCACATGGCAGGTGTTTTAGATGACAACAGAACCTTGAACAACAAAAGTCTTAAGTATTATGCAGCAATCAGGTTTCTGAAAGGAGATATGCTGGGAAGGGCTACTACAAGGAGTGGTAAAAGATGACTCTATAGCCCCTTTCTACCATAATTCAAAAGTCATCACTTTTGTTGAATGCTGGGCTTTTTAGACAGGGATGTAGAATTTATATATTTACATATAGTCTGGGCAGTGGTTAGGGTACATAATTTAAACCCTTCTTTGTTAACATTCAGTCTGAATAGTGGTTATGATCACTAGATGACAGGCTGGTTTTCTTCCAAGTCAATATGGGTTGTTATCTTCAGGTTATTCTACAGACTTAAGATATACAGGTTACGGGGAAACTGCATCCCCATGAGTTCAAGTCCACACCAAATAACAGTACCTTTGTAAGCTGAGTGGCATGAATATACAAGAATGCACAGGACATCTTGATATGCTGTTTTTGGTAAGCCCTAGGATTTCCCTATGTTTATACTGCTAGATTGAATAATGTATCTCTTAGTTTTCTGGCCAAATATCCATCCCAGTGAAAGTTTGGTCCATAAAGAATTAACATCCCGTCCAATGTTGACTCCTACTTTGCAAATCTTGCCACTGAACAACCCATATTCATAGTAATTTCCTAACAAAACAAATGCTTACCTGATCCTGATATAACTCAATGATTGCCAATTCTCCCTCAAAAGGCACCTCTTGCATCTGTGATCAGTTCTTGTGGTACTTTTTGTATTATAACCCAGCTTGAAACACATACTTATTACATAATATTATTTATATTTCCCAAATCCACTATGCTTCACATTAGCATCAGCTTTAACTGTTAAGGGCTTCTGTTCCACCATGCATGAAACACGTCCATCTTAGGCTTTTGTATCACTATCAAACTGTAGATTCTACTACATGATGCTTGGTAGTAACAACAAAATAAAATTCTCAAAGTATGATATAACAAGGCTGATTAGGAATATGCAGGCTAATGTGTTCTTCATTTACACACCATCCTACCTGGGGATTGCCCTATGTCTGAATATCTTCCTCTACATTTTAAAGCCCTCGTTTTTAACTAAGTAGCTAATGCTTAGACAGTTGCAAATTATATACATTCATATGAAAAAGTTTGGGAACACCTCTTAATTCTTTGGGTTTTTGTTTATCATTGGGTGAGCTTTCAAAGTAGCAACTTCCTTTTAATATATGACATGCCTTATGGAAACAATAGCATTTCAGAAGTGACATTAAATTTATTGGATTAACAGAAAATATGCAATATGCAAGTCAAGTCAAATTGGGGAGCATGCACTGGTAAAGTGCGTTGTCGCACCCACTACATGACGAAATAACGGGATCCCGGTTTGGAACCTCCCAGGCAGACACACAGTCCAGTCCCACCCTCTGTAAATGACCTTCTATCTGCCACAGCCAGGTGTTACGTGGGCAACCCCTTGGCCTGGTCCAGCCACTCGGGTCCCCAACAATGAGGATCTTACGAGCCGGATCACCCTCAGGGAAATACGCCACATGGCCGTAGTGCCGTAACTGACGCTTCCTCACGATGTAGGTAATGTGCCTCATTCGGGACTCCATGAGCAACCGCTCATTCGACACAAAGTCAAACCAGCGGTACCCAAAGATTTTCCAGAGAGAAACAGTACCAAAGGAGTCCAATCTTTGTCTCAGGTCACTAGACAGCGTCCATGTCTCGCAACCATATAGCAAGACAGGAAGCACCAAGACTCTAAAGACTTGGACCTTCATCCTTTTGCATAGATATCGGGAGTGCCACACATCCCTTTCCAGTGAGCTCATGACCCCCCCATGCTCTCCCAATCTGTCTACTGACTTCATAGGAAGCGTCACCAGAGACATGAATGTCACTGCCAAGGTAAGTAAACCTCTCAACAAGGTCAACACTCTCTCCGCAAACAGACACACTGCTGATGGCTGTGCCCAAGAGGTCATTAAAGGCCTGGATCTTGGTTTTTATCCAGGACATTCGCAAGCCCAGACACTCAGACTCCTCACTCAGCCTCTCGAGCCCCCCGATCAGAGCATCCATTGACTCCGCGAAGATCACAGCATCATCAGCAAAGTCAAGATCCATAAATCTTTCTTCACCAACAGATGCCCCACAGCCGCTACACCCCACGACCCTGCCCAACACCCAGTCTATACAAGTACTGAACAGAGTAGGAGCAAGAACACACACCTGACGAACCCCAGAATCAACTGGGAAAAATGCAGAGGTCCTGCCTCCACTCTGCACAGCACTCACAGTACCAGTGTACAGGCCGGCCATGATATCAAGCAACCTTGAGGGGATCCCGCAAACCCTCAGGATGTCCCACAGGGCAGCACGATCAGCTGAGTCGAACGCTTTGTGAAAATCGACAAAGGCTGCAAAGAAACTCTCCCGATATTCGTGTTTGCATTCCATGAGAACCCTCAGTGCCAGGATGCGGTTGATGGTAGACTTCTTAGGCATAAAACCAGACTGTTCCAGTCGCTGGTAGGTGAGCAAGTGATCACAGATCCTATTGAGGACGACCCTAGCAAGGACCTTACCCGGCACCGAGAGCAGTGTTATCCCCCTGAAGTTGCTGCAATCCAGGCGATCACCCTTCCCTTTCCAGATAGGGAAGACAAGTCCCGTTTTCCAGTCAGTTGGGATGATGTCAATCTTCCAAATGGAAGCAAAGATTGCTTGCAATGTCAGGAGGACAGCCTTATCACCAGCATGGAGAAGTTCACCCTGAATACCACAGATCCCTGTAGCCTTACTCCCCCTCAGCTGGTTCACCACCTGTGCAATCTCAATAAGATTGGGCGGTTCACAGGTAATTAGAGGATCAGCCGCAAGAACCGTGGACCCAGAGATATCCAACGTCCTAGCCGGAGGATCATCTTTGAACAACTGCTCAAAGTAGCCAGCCCAGTGGGTCACAACTGCAGTGTCATCCATAAGGACTGTTCCATCAGCTGCCCTGACTGTGACTCTCAGAGGAACAGATTCATATATGTGTAATGCTTCGGTTCATCTGTAAGCATGACATGGGTCGCTAGACCACAGATGATGTGTAACTTGCTCACATATTCCTCTAACAAATGCCTCTTTATCTGCCCTCAAAGCCCTCCTTCTTAGTTCCTGGTACAGAACAGAGTCGCCATTGAGCAATGTCTGGATTCTGGATGGAGGTATTTATGACCATTCCTCCATACAAAATCTCTCCAGTTCAGTTAAATTTGATGGCTGCCAAACATGGAGAGCCTGCTTCAAATCATCCCATAGATTTTCGATGATATTCAAGTCAGGGGACTGTGACGGGCATTCCCGAACATTGTACTTCTCCCTCTGCATGAATGCCTTTGTAGATTTCAAACTGTGTTTTGGGTCATTGTCTTGTTGGAATATCCAACCCCTGGGTAAATTCAACTTTGTGACTGATGCTTGAACATTATCCTGAAGAATTTGTTGGAATTGGGTTGAATTCATTCATTCATGAATTCATTTTTTGTCTCATCTTGTCTAAATGAGCATTTGCATACAACAAGCGACTCTGTTTGTGGCCTGAGTGCAGAAAGGCCTTCTTTCTCATCACACTGCCATACAGATGTTCTTTGTGCAAATTGTAGAACGATGTACAGATACACCATCTGCAGCAAGATGTTCTTGCAGGTCTTTGGAGGTCATCTGTGGGTTGTCTGTAACCATTCTCACAATCCTGCACATATGTCGCTCCTATATTTTTCTTGGCCTGCCAGACCTGGGTTTAATAGCAACTGTGCCTGTGGACTTCCATTTCCTGTTTACATTCCTTACAGTTGAAACTGACAGTTTAAACCTCTGAGATAGCTTTTTGTAGCCTTCCCCTAAACCATGATACTGAACACTCTTTGTTTTCAGATCTTTTGAGAGTTGCTTTGAGGATCCCATGCTGTCACTCTTCAGAGGAAAGTCAAAGGGAAGCACAACTTGCAATTGACCATCTTAGATACCTTTTCTCATAATTGGACACACCTGTCTATGAAGTTCAAGGCTTAACGAGCTAATCCAACCAATTTGGTATTACTAGTAATCAGTATTGAGCAGTTACATGCATTCAAATCAGCAAAATTACAACGGTATCCAAATTTTTGCACAGCGAGTTTTTCACATTTGATTTAATTTCGTACAACTAAATACTGCTTCACTAAAAATCTGGGTTCGGAAAACACCCCAGTACTCAGATGTTCCCAGGAAATGAAAGACATACCACTGTCATCTTTTTTGTTGAAAAAAGGGTAAATTATAATGCAGGCAGAAAGGGGTTCCCAAATGTTTTCATATGACTGTATACTACAGTTTAGGACAAGCTAGAACACGGCAAGAAAATGAATAAGCGGGAGTAGAATCACATATTACTGCAAGCACCACTGCAGGATTAGAATACATTATTATTTTGTGCCACATTCTCTCAAGCTCATTTAATACTTCCAGGCACAAATCAGCACTGGGCCAGAATTTAAAGGTACAGTAAATGCATTCCAAACATGTAAATGCACTGGAATCACAACTGTACATCTTACCAGAGGTATGAGAAAGTCTCACTTGAATAAGCCTATTCTTTCAATTAAGGCTTATTTACAAAGTGTTTCCCTTTAACTCAATTGAGGTTTAGGTCATACACTATGCACATACTCTTATTTATGAAGCACAAAGAAGCAATCACAGAGAATGTTTATCATGGGTTAAGAAACACAGGAAGGAGCCTAAACCAAAATATGTTGTATGAATGCTACAAATCCACAATTGCACAAAAAGAAAACACATCCATTATTAATAAGCCAGAAGCTAAGTGGCCATCAATAGCAGACAAACTAAATGTATTCATGAATGTTATACCAAAACACTGGAATATACATCTATTGGCAAACACTACTCTTTCAGCAACCAAAAAGAAAGCTGCACCTTCTGCCACTGATGCATCCCTCCCTCTCACTTCAAAAGGACTCAAACTATTGACAACAATGCAAATTTCAGCTATGTTTTACAAGATTTTTGGTGATGGCAAGCAGTCACATCAGGATGATATGGAGAGAAAGTGTTGGCTTGCTCACAAACGGCCAGAGACAAGGATGAAGGTCAACATGCTCTATTCAGTGTGTTTATAAATTTAACTAATTTAAAACTAATTAAATACCCTAAGTAGGAAAGCACATGAAGCAGGCCAAGAAGCACAAATCTGTTCAAATCTTTCATCAGTAGAAACTTGGAGCACAAGTAGGTGAAGTGACTTGCTGATGGTCATACAGTGTCAATGGCAGGATTTGAACCCACAACCTCAGGGTCCAAAGCCTTAACCGCTACACTACACTGCCTACCAATAATAATAGCCCTTGGTAATAAAAAACAAAAAAAAATTGGGCAAACATTGAGTAGGCATAATTATGACCAATAGCACAGTACACCTGGAAGTCAAATCAATGTAATTAAAAAATAAAATACCTGCACATTGATGCACTGGAGTAACAGGCAGTTTACATATTCAGCCTCTGCTGAAACAGGTGGTGTATTATTTACATGATTGCAGTCTACTGCACTTATGGCGATTGATATTTTATATGTGCTTTGGGCTTCCCAATGATAAATGTTGGTTAAGGCTAAAAATATTTTACACTGTTTCACTCCCCAGCATTTTCCTTTATTACATAAATGCCATGGTGGACAGAAAACATCACAAAAAAATGACTGGACTGCTTTAACACAAGGCATACTCTGTAAACCTCCAGACATACAGTGGTCTTATCAAAACTCTCATCATCACCAACACTGTATTGAAACATGGTAGACACAAACTTTTTGCAAAATGATTAGAAATTTACTGGGCTAAGTTTGTAGAAGTGTATTGTTTCCACAAACTGCTTATATATAATACAATGCCATGCAAAAATATTAAATCCCATTGAAAGTCACCATAATTTTCTGCAAGACTAAAGATCAGAACACATATTTATCCACTCAGTATTTTTAATGTGAACTCTTATGCTGTAACAATATATTTCCAAACTCAAACCATTTTTATTTAACTCAAAAGTTAGTGTTTGCATACGTATTCAAGCCCTACACATTAATATTTTGTTGAGAACCCATTTGCTGCAATTTTTTGGAAATCTTTTGCATGTCACTGTATATACAGCTGAATGCATTTCTTCAATTTATAAAGCCACACTGTTGAACTCTGTACAGATTCCTCATTTGTAAAGGAGAACACCACGCTTTTTGTTTCTGAAATGTAGTTGGTGCCTCCACTTTGGGCAGCATCAGGTACCTTTAAGAATTGGTACTCAAGGTGTAAAAGCCCAACATACAATCTGAGGCCCATGATTTGCTAGATTTTAAGGATAAGCATGCTACGGTGGGTTCTAATAAATCATTGAGATACAACATTTTTTATGCATTGAATCTAACTATAAACATCTGCGTGCAATTCATTAGTACAAGTATCAGATATAGAATCAGTTTCTATTTTCCTTGCAGATACTCAATCACAAAACTTTATTTCACAAGTGAAAATATAGATAGATGATCTACTGTATAAGAATAAAATATGTGAAATTTACGTGACCCTGTAATTAGGATGTAGCATGTTGGATAATGGATGGATGGATGGATGGACTAGACAGACAGACAGACAGACAGACAAACAGTCCTATCAAAAATAATAATACGCTGATGGAACCCTTTCAGTTTGGCTTCAGACCACAGCACAGCACAACACAGCTGTGAAACTGCTCTGCTTCAAGTAACTGATGCTTTGCTTATGGCAGAAGACTTTGGGCAAACCGGCATATTAATTCTGTTAGACCTCAGTGTAGCACTTGATATGGTAAAGCATGACATTCTACTGTCCAGAATGGAGAACGTTCTGGGTTTCTCTGCCATTGCCTCCAGTAATTTAAGTCCTATATGACTGATAGACAAGAATTTAGTAGTCTTGGTAACAGCAGATCCATCTTAGCACCAGTCACTCAAGGAGCTCCAAAAGGCTCTGTCCCCAAGCCCACTGCTTATCTCTATCTACATGCTCCACCTTGGCCATATTATTCATAGCTTTGGATTGGGGTATCATGTATATGCAGTCTAGCTGTGCTAGTTGTTTAAGACAGGTTGAAATCTAAGTAATCAATGTAGACCACATCGTTAACATTTGCAGTGTGCCATCCTCTATTGAAATGTATTATGTAATGCATGCAGTAATAAAATGAATTGCATTTGTCATTCCAGTAGATGGTGTATCACACACATTTTTAGTAATAAAATGTTTGTGATGCGCAACCTGTTGGCATGACAAATGCAATGCATATATCTCTGATATATACCATTTGGTATTGGATTTGTGTTAATCAGTGTTAATCTTTGTAATGCGCTATTGGTTGGAATGACAAATGCAATGTATTTTTATTACTAAAAATGTTTGTGGTATGACATCTTTTGGAATGACAGAGACATGGCAACCAGACAGACACACAGGCACTTATCCTTTTATTAAGGTGGATGATACTTAGATCTGATGCAGTGTTAGAAGTGAAAGTTTTTTAGAGCTGTCTCAGCTGAAAACTTTCCTCAGTGAACTTAAAACATGAATGAAATATAACTTTTTGAAATTAAAATGTAACAAAACCAAAGATATCTTTTTCTCCTCTTTAACTTTCATATTGATAATCAGTGTGACCTAAAAGTAAAGGAATTCATGAACCTCCTGGACTCTTTGATTTGAGACAGCTCGTTAATCAGCCTACACATAAAGCAGGTCATATGTTAGACTTAGTAATTACCAAAGAACTAAAAGTTGATATGAAGCAGATCATTGATATTGGTCAATCAGACCACTTTCTTCTACTGTTTAATATAGAAATAATGATAAAAAGCATTCATGAGAAGCATAATGTTAAAAAATGCTTCTTTGACTCATCAGCAGCTTTAAAACTTACAAACATTCTAAGCAATCAGTCCGTTTATAGTGCCAACTATAATAGCGAGGATAATGTAAATAGTAAGGTGGAAAACTTTAATTCTAAAGTAAGAGCTGCTGTTGACATAGTCGCACCTGAAAAGACAGTTAAAAAATCTTCTAGTATTGCTATTCCATGGAAGACCCAAAGAGTGTCTGATTTAAAAAGAACATGTCGTAGAGCTGAGCGTAAATGGAGAAAAACTAAACTAACTATCCATTATGAGATATTGAAGGTTAAAATAACAGAATACAATAACACAGTCCATCTTGAGAGGCGCTGATATTTCTCTAAGATTATAAATAACAATGCTATTAATCCCAGAGTCTTATTTTCTACAATTGATCGTCTGTTAAACCCAGGTAACACAAAGGAATGCCCCCAGAATACTTCCAGTGAAACCTGTGAGGCTATTGCTGTATTTTTCAATCAAAAAATTAATGATATTAGAAATAACATAGTACATCTCCCCAACACTGCAGAACCTCCTAAGCCCCAGTACTCTGTTATAAACAAATTAAATTCTTTCACCAGGATAGATTTACCTGATTTACATAGAATAATCTCTCAACTGAAACCCTCCACCTGCGTCCTTGACCCAATACCAACAAGGTTTTTCAAAGAAGTATCAGGCGTGCTAATTGACAATATTCTTGACATAGTAAATTCGTCATTAAATATGGGGGTCTTCCCAGACTGTCTTAAGACTGCTGTAGTTAAACCCCTGCTCAAGAAAAATAATCTTGACCCTTCTGCTTTTGAAAATTTTAGTGCCATCTCTAACCTGCCATTCTTAAGTAAAATTCTAGAGAAGGCAGTCATTTGCAATTAAATGACCACCTCAATAAACATGCTATTCTTGATAAATTTCAGTCAGGTTTCAGAACAAATCACAGCACAGAAACTGCACTCGTTAAAGTAGTAAATGACTTGCAGGTAAATGCAGACAGAGGCCATTTATCTGTTCTCATCCTCCTAGATCTGAGTGCCGCATTTGACACCATTGATCATAATATTCTTAGAAATCGCCTTAGTCAATGGGTGGGCCTCTCAGGCAATGTCTTAAATTGGTTTGAATCCTACCTGGCAGAGAGAAAATTCTTTGTGAGTTATGGTAATTACAACTCAAAGACACATGATATCCGATATGGTGTTCCACAAGGCTCTATCCTGGGTCCGCTGCTCTTCTCAATCTACATGCTTCCGTTAGGTCAGATTATCTCAGGCTACAACGTGAGCTACCACAGCTATGCTGATGACACACAGCTGTACTTATCAATAGCACCTGATGACACCGACTTTCTCGATTCACTAACACAATGTCTTACAGGTATTTCTAAATGGATGAATTGTAATTTTCTCAAACTAAATAAAGAGAAAACTGAAATTTTAGTTATTGGCAATAATGGATTCAATGAGGTTATCAGAAATAAACTTGATGCATTAGGATTAAAAGTTAAGACGAAAGTAAAAAACTTAGGGGTAACTGTTGACTGTAACTTGAATTTTAAATCGCATATTCATCAGACCACTAGGACAGCATTTTTTCACTTAAGAAACATAGCAAAAGTTAGACCTCTTATATCATTGAAAGATGCTGAGAAATTAATTCACGCTTTTGTTTTCAGTCGACTAGATTACTGTAACGCACTCCTCTCAGGACTACCCAAAAAAGACATAAATCGTTTGCAACTAGTGCAGAATGCAGCTGCTAGAATCCTAACTAGGAAAAGAAAATCCGAACACATTTCTCCAGTTTTGATGTCACTACACTGGTTACCTGTGTCATTCAGAATTGACTTTAAAATTCTGCTTATGGTTTATAAAGCCTTAAATAATCTCGCTCCATCTTATATATCGGAATGTCTGACACCTATATTCCAAATCGTAACCTTAGATCCTCAAATGAGTCTCTCCTTAGAATTCCAAAAGCTAAACTTAAAAGAAGTGGTGAGGCGGCCTTCTGCTGTTATGCACCTAAAATCTGGAATAGCCTGCCAATAGGAATTCGCCAGGCTAATACAGTAGAGCACTTTAAAACACTGCTGAAAACACATTACTTTAACATGGCCTTCTCATAACTTCACTTTAACTTAATCCTGATACTCTGTATGTTCAATTCATCATAATAACTATTCATAGTGGCTCTAAAATCCGTACTGACCCCTACTCTCTCTTCTGTTTCTTTTTCCGGTTTCTTTGTGGTGGCGGCCTGCCACCACCACCTACTCAAAGCATTGATGCTCCAACATTGATGGACTGAAAGCCAGAAGTCTACGTGACCATCATCCTCAAATCCCGTGAGAACCCTAAATACAAAGAGGACTGTTTCATTTATGTTAGGTAGATTGCCCAGAGGGGACTGGATGGTCTCATGGTCTGGAATCCCTACAGATTTTATTTTTTTTCTCCAGCCGTCTGGAGGTTTTTTTGTTTTTCTGTCCACCCTGGCCATCGGACCTTACTTATTCTATGTTAATTAATGTTGACTTATTTTGTTTTCTTACTGTGTCTTTAATTTTTCTATTCTTCATTTTGTAAAGCACTTTGAGCTACATTTTTTGTATGAAAATGTGCTATATAAATAAATGTTGTTGTTGTTGTTGAATCTTGATGTCATTTTTGATTCATCCCTTTCTTATTCTACCCACATTCATCACATTAAGAAACTTTATTACTTCTACCTTCCTAATATATTCCATGTTCACTTATTCCTCCCACTTTCCAATGCTGAGAAACATGTCCCTGCTTTTATTTTATCACACATCAACTACTGTGACGTTCTATTGACAGGTGCCCCTTCCAATTTGTGATCTCAGCTCTACTTGGTTCAGAACTCTGCAGCAAGAGCCCTTACACAGACTGGCACCAGCAAGCACATTAACACCCAGCCAGCTTTGCCTTCACTGCCTCCCTGCGTCTTACAGGATAAAGTATAAAATTCTATTAATGATATACTGTATAAAGATTTACATAGACTTGCACTAGGCTACATCAGTATCCTCCTCCATCTCTCTGCTCCTGTCTGCCCATAAAGTTCCACTGATTCTGGCAATCTTGTTGTGCCCCAAACTAACCTGTGTTGTATAGGTGTGATAGAACCTTCAGTTCTGTACCACCCTTACTGTGCCATGACTTCCCTAAACGGATGAGATGAGCTGACGCAATTAATTCTTTTAAAAACAACTTAAAAACAACAGTTAAATTTGATGGCTGCTGAGCATGGACAGCCTGCTTCAAATCATCCCATAGATAGTCAGGGTACTGTGACAGCCATTCCAGAACATTGTACTTCTCCTTCTGCATGATTGCCTTTGTAGATTTAGAACTGTTAAGGTCATTGTGTTGTTGGAATATCCAACCCCTGCGTAATTTCAACTTTGTGACTGATGCTTGAACATTATCCTGAAGATTTTGTTGATATTGGGTTGAATTCATTCGACACTCGACTTTAACAAGGGCCCCAGTCCCTGAACTAGCCACATAGCCCCACAGCATGATGGAACCGTCACCAAATTTGACAGCAGGTAGCAGGTGTTTTTCTTGGAATGCTGTGTTCTTCTTCCACCTTTCAAAGCCCATGTTTCTTATTACCAAATTACTTGATTCTTGTCTCATCAGTCCAAAGTACTTTGTTCCAAAATTAATCTGGCTTGTCTAAATGAGCATTTGCATACAACAAGCAACTCTGTTTGTGGCATGACTGCAGAAAGGGCTTCTTTCTCATCACCCTGCCATACAGATGTTCTTTGGGCAAATTGCGCTGAATTGTAGAACGATGTACAGATACACCATCTGCAGCAAGATGTTCTTGCAGGTCTTTGGAAGTCATCTGTGGGTTGTCTGTAACCATTCTCACAATCCTGCGCATGTGCCGCTCCTGTATTTTTCTTGGCCTGCCAGACCTGGGTTTAATAGCAACTGTGCCTGTGGACTTCCATTTCCTGTTTACATTCCTTACAGTTGAAACTGACAGTTTAAACCTCTGAGATAGCTTTTTGTAGTCTTCCCCTAAACCATGATACTGAACAATCTTTGTTTTCAGATCTTTTGAGAGTTGCTTTGAGGATCCCATGCTGTCACTCTTCAGAGGAGAGTCAAAGGGAAGCACAACTTGCAATTGACCACCTTAAATACCTTCTCATGATTGGACACACCTGTCTATGACGTTCAAGGCTTAATGAGCTAATCCAACCAATTTGGTGTTGCTAATAATCAGTATTGAGCAGTTGCATGCATTAAAATCAGCAAAGTTACAAGGGTACCCAAATTTTTGCACAGCCAGTTTTTCACATTTGATTTAATTACATACAACTAAATACTGCTTCACTAAAAATCTGTGTTCGGAAAAAAACCCCAGTACTCAGATGTTCCTAGAAAATGAAAGACATACCACTGTTATCTTTTTTGTTGAAAGTAGAGTAAATTATTATGCAGGCTGAGAGGGGTTTCCAAACTTTTTCATATGACTGTATATGGGATTGCAATTTTATACATTAAATAAAAATTAAACCCAAAGTTTAAAAAAGAAAAACACTAAACCCATCACCACAAGGTTATGGGTTAGGCAAATTTTAAAAAAGAATGCTAGCAATAGTAACATCACTAGTTTAATCAAACACACAGACAAGCTGATAGGAGTTTAACGGTCATGGATGAAAACCACTGGAGATTGCCTTTTATATAAAACTAGCAGAATACCCGCGCTTCGCAGCGGAGAAGTAAAAATAAAAGGAAACATTTTTAAAATAACATAACATGATTGAGAATGTAATTGTTGTCATGAGTGTTGCTGGCATATATATATATATATATATATATATATAGTAAAATACCAAGCCATGAGAAGTAGTGTGTTAAAGAAGCAATGAAAAGAAAAGGAAACATTTTGAAAATAACATAACATGATTGTCAATGTAATTGTTTTGTCACTGTTGTGAGTGATGAGTGTTGCTGTTATATATATATATATATACAGTATATATATATATACTGTATACACACACATATAAACATATATATATACATATCCATACATATATACATATACACATATACTGTATATACACACACACACATATATACATACATATATATATTGTGGAGCCAACCCGGACACAGACAGGCAGACATGTTGTTGAATCACCACCACACGTTTATTTACAAATATATTTGCAAATTATGGTCACTAAGACCCAGTCCAAAGTAGTGCACAAACCCCAAAACACAGTCCTGGCCACAAATGCCTTTCTTCGGGCCGCCTCCACTCTCTTCTGCCTCGTCCTTCTTCCACCTGACTCTAGCCATGACTGGAGGGGGAGACGGCCCCTTTTATACAGGACCCGGATGAGCCCCAGGTGTTCCCGGCATTCCTCCTCTAGCCACACCCCAGCGTGGCGGAAGTGCCGGCTGTTCTCCCGGCAGCTCTCCGGGTATCCTCCAAAGTCTTCCCCCCAGCACTTCCTGGTGTGGTGGAAGTACTTGGGTAACAGGTCCCCAAGGCATTGGGGCACCTCCTGGCGGTGACCACGGGCCCCTACAGGGTGGAGCTTCCATGCCCTGTACCCGTGGCCCCCAAAGCAACCAGGAAGGCGACCCCCACGTGATCCAGGGTGGGCACTGACCCACATCTGGTCCCTCATGGCGTCCTGGCCGGGTCATGGCCTCTGGCATCCCTGACACTATATACATACATATATACACATACATCCACATATATATATACATATATATATATATATATATATATATATATCTACATATACACACATACATATACATATATATATACATACATATCTACATATATACATATACACGCACACACACATATATATAAACATATATATACATACATATCTACATATATACATATACACACACACACATATTTTATATATATATATATATATATATATATATACAGTCTTTGGGGTGCGAGCAACTGTTGCTGGGGTGCCAGAATCCATGAAGGAAGAAAAATGAAAAACATTATTTGTACAAAATCTTAATTTATTTATCCATTCCTAAATAATTAAATGGGCAGGCTATTTCATATCAGTGCAATACGCTGTTTGTTAAAACGGATGACTCCTGCTCTTACGCAAGTCTGCCTGGATATTATGAACTATCGTATCTGTTCAAGTTCTATTTAAATTTTAAATAGAAGGAATTTTTATTTAGTCGACAGAATATTATTCCGGAATAAATCAACTCAAACCTTAAATAACTTATAATATTTTGCTCTCCATAAAAATATATCCTGTCTAAATTATACAAGTTAGAAATAAAGTAAATGTTAAAAGAACAAACATTCAAATTTCTTTACTCTTATGTAATTTTATATAAAAATAAACTTAAATTTTAAATATCCCAAAAGATTTTGCTCTCCATAAAAATATATCCTGTCAAAATTATACAAATTCAAATATGAACATGGTGCATAACAAAACCTGGAAATATAAATAAAATTTGTTCTTTTCAGCAATAACAAATCAAATCATTCAGTTGTCTTTGCTCTTATGTCATTTTTTCAGAGCTGGACACGTGGCATCTTTTTTTGGCAACAAGTTCGTTTATGTTTGGTGTGAGGTTCTGTGTTGTGGAGATTCTCAGGATGGACTGCAGGTGCTCATCAGTGAGGCGACTCCTGTGTGCTGTTTTGTTAGTCTTCATCACTGAGAAGAGCTTCTCACACAGATATGTGGTACCAAACATGCACAAGGTTCGAGCCGCATGTAGACGGAGCTGGAGCATTTTGGGGAATGGAGTGAATAAACTGTGCGGGCCGTGCAGTATTGTACTTTGCCTTCAGTGTGCCATTACACTGCAGCTCAATCACCTCCATCTGAATCTGCACAGGTGCAGTTTCCACATCGACAGCAAATGGGTTGCGAAACAACTCAAAATTATTTTTTTGTTTTTCAAAGTCACCAAAGCGCCGTGAACTCAGTGCGCAGTGCGCCAGTTTATCAGCAAAGTGCGATTTGGGAACACCGTTGTGCCGACTTGGTTCAACATTACTTGGCAACAGGGAAAGTGGGGCAAGTTGCACTGGTGCATTTGTGTCTCCCATAAAAGTAGCTTCACTTGAAATCACTTTGTGATTTTGCACGGTTAAAACATCTGCTGAAGTGTCAGATTCTTCTTTAACTCTTCTGCTTTCTGTATCTTGTGCATTGCATTCAGGTCTTTCAGGTTATCTTGATGTTTTGTCTCATAGTGCCGTCTTAGATTAAATTCTGTAATTACAGCCACATTAGCTCCACAAATGAGACACACGGGTTTACCGCAATGTCAGTAAACATATACTCAGCCTCCCATCGGTTTTAAAGGCTCTATGTTCAGAATCACCTTTTCTCTTGGCATCGTGTAGGCTAGCTTCGCAATAACTTGCAGCATCATAAGCTAGACTTGATTAACACGGTAAGTGTTCGGCAAGGCAGCTGAAGCGCTGCATTATGGGATCTGTAGTTTATTGTGTTACCAGCGCTTCATATCCCCGGGCCATTAATAACAATAATATATAAAATGATCTCGCGGGCCGGATATAATTACACACAGGGCCGGATGTGGCCTGCGGGCCTTGAGTTTGACACATATGGACTAAATAGAACTTGAAAAGATATATTTTTTCAAATGTGATCGCGCAATTCAGATCGAGTTGACTCACACTACAGTACATCGAGCCCGCGTGCTATTGTGGTTTTGCCTGCGTGCCTCAAAAAGTTACCCTCCCCTCGCTCTTACTTTTTTACCGTTCATCTAATGAATACACTGAGTATGGCTTTACCAAAACAATCATTGATCGCCAATAAAGTATCCATCATTCATAAACCTTCAATTGGTGATCTGTCTTTCTGCATTAAACGCATATTTTTTCATATGTCTCAAACCAAGGGGATGCGAGGCTAAAATGAATCGGGAAGCGCGCGTACATACTCAAGTGCATCCCCTCTCGGGAATCGAACCTCGGCGCCAAAGGCGAAGCCTCTACTATTGCGCCACGGCGTGTGGTTTGTTTATTTGAGCGTAGCAGTGTAATTTTGTTTTTGTTCAGCACTCTTTGGAACTGTTGCTTTTTGTCTGGCACTGCGTCAGTTCACGTGAGCTGCTGAATATGGTTTTATATGTCACTCGCTCGCTTCCAATTGTTTCGCTGCCTTCTTAATTATATAATGTATGTTTTCTTCAGTGGTTTTTGGAGCTCTTCCTGGTTTTCTATGTACTGCGTGATTACGTGGGAGGCGTGATGATGTCACATGAAACTCCGCCCCCCACGGCTTTCGAGCTCAACTCCATTACAGTATATGCAGAAAAATAGCTTCCAGTTATGACCATTACGCATAGAATTTCGATATGAAACTTGCCCAACTTTTGTAAGGAAGCTGTAAGGAATGAGCCTGACAAATTTCAGCCTTCTACCTATACAGGAAGTTGGAGAATTAGTGATGAGTGAGTGAGTGAGTCAGTGAGGGCTTTGCCTTTTATTAGTATAGATGTATAAAGAAAGTATTCAGAAAGCCCACTTCTAATTTGAAATTACACCTGAAAATCTGTTTTATAGTAAACTTATATACCTTTCAGGCTTTATAGAGTTTGAGCTTCAACCCTTATTTGTTTGCAGATATTTGCAAAGATGTCCTCACTCTGAGGAAAGATGCAATAGACAGAAGCCCTACATACATGCACTGGAGAACCATAAAATGCTTGGTAAAGTGCACGGTAAATAAAGCCTGAATATCTCAAGAAAATACATTTTGTAATTTCCCCAGAACAAGACAAAATAGTCTATCCTATGATGGCTGCACTGCCACTCAGACCAATGTATTCATCTGCCTCACAGCTATGTAGTGTGTACATTGTGAAGAATCTTCACAAATACAACCGAACAAGAGTACTGAAATTATAAAAGCTAAAATGCTAATGAAGAAACCAGACAAATAAAACTCAATTTCTATTCCACTGAAGGAGGGAAATAGTGATTAGCAGTTAAGCATGAATTATGCAGCATAAAACTTCAGAATGCAATTCATCTGGTTCTTTTATCAGGTTCAATGTTTAACTCCTACCACAAAAATACAACTTGCTAGGGTGGGTCACAAGGACCAAGAAAATAGGTCTGTTGCAGTCAGCTTTTAGTAGTTAGACCCTACCACCACCTAGTGGCAAAAAAGAAAACAAGATGGGAAAACTCCTACTTTAGATACTCCCATTTTTCAGAACTTGATTTTTCCATTATAAGGAACTGAAGCCTATACCAGTAACCTTATATGCGCAGCATGAACCATTTGGAGTCCATTGTAGGCCAAACAAGACTGATGGAAATCTGTACAATCTAAATGTGTAGCATCTAAACTGGACATGCCAGGCCACAGCTACCATGCACAGAATTTGTTGAAAGAAAGAGAAATCCAGGAGGTGACAGACACACAAATATGGCAAAACATTTTTAACCAGCAATTAACTTAATCATGTGCATCTGCAGAAAATATTGCAGATTTCCCATGAACCAAAAAATTAAGAAAATTTCTTTGAGATCAACAGAACTAATAAATGAGAGGAAAACAGCAATGATAAAAAATAATCACCAAGTAATAACTAAATTTCTTGTTTTACAATTAGCATATCAGTTAGTCACAGGGATCTGCTGGAGCCAATCCCAGCCAACACAGGGCGCAAGGCAGGAACAAATCCCAGGCAGGGTGCCAGCCCACTGCAAGCTTTCACATTTCCGCACACTCTTAATTGTAATGTTATAGAAATAAGAATGGCTTGTAGAAGACCCAAAAAAAACACACAAGGTGTACATCAACAAGGTCACAGTCTGTCGAAAAGTGGTTGAAAACAACTTTTATGCCACCTTGCCTGGATTAACTTCAAGAAAGTTCTGGAACCTTAGAAGTCAGTTATTTACTGGCCTAATAAGAAGTCCACACACTAAGAATGAGGAAATCAATGCATCCTTGAGGCTCTTCAAGATATAAATGATAAAACAGGTTAATAGGAAATAAGGATTCAGCCTGCACAGCTATAAACACTTGCGGCATCGAACCAACTTTCCCTAAAATTTCAATTCATGTTTAGTCACGAAAATTTGTGACTAAAATTTCATGGTCATGAGGGAAACGTTGCATTCAAAATGCACTTTTATGCATACTAACAGTGCAAACAGCTGTAGCAATTCCAAAATAATATTTAGCGCTTCAAAACACAAATTCATGCATACCAATTGTAGAAAATAAATGACATTTCTGCAAACTCTTTCTCCATCGGACTCCTATACTTTGTCTTATCTCCCTATCAATAAACCTCATAAGTGCAGAGTCATCTAAAAATTTCTGCCAGTGACATGACCTTGTATTATATTGATACTCTGAAGTGTAGTGGGTGATGATCCAGTGCTGCTCACATTTATAGTGATTTTCATGGTAAAATGTTGAAGGTATAGTGATTGGCACAGGTGTAGCCTAACTATTAGATTTTTTTGTGCTGAGCTAGTAAGTCTCTTTGCTTAAAACAGCTGTCCACGTGCAGATAAATCTGTACACATGGGGTGCTAAATATTAAGGCAAATGTCCCCAACAATGCACTTGGCAAACAAAGACAGCTTTAAAATAATTGTTGCTTAACCAACAAGACTGTTATACTCTTATTAACCTATTTCTTTGGACATTTTCTTTTAATAATGTGGCAAAGTAAATAAATAGCAAAGAACACAATGTTAAACCATGGCTGCATGAAATGCAGTCATTTGAACAGTGGAGACAATTGCCTTTGCCATGCGCTTCATTCTGTCTTGACTGGCAGGCAACTTAAAATGTTTTGCTGGCAAATACATGCATTTAAAGATTCTTGGATGCAGTTTCTGAATACAGTATGGGGTTGTGATGAAAATTTATATTCAAGGCTCACTATCTACAAGTGTTTTAACAGTGGCTTTTTGGATAAGGAGATTCCAAATGTCAAAAGATTGCTGCACAGCCGAGTGGTAAAAAGCCACAATGCAAAGTAAAAGCCGAGTGCAAAAAAATCAGTTTACTGCAGTAATTCCTGTTCAAATCCATTAAAAACACAAAGACAGTAACATGAGGGGGATTTTAAACACACTACATGAATAAAATGCACCTCTTTGACCTCATCCTCAATGGGTGCCCATGAACCAAACACCTTGGTTTTCTTACACATTCTACAGTAAAGAACAAACAATATAAGGGCCAGGAGTTTAACCCATGCCCTTGCTGTGGGTTTACAGGCATGCCAGCTGAATTGCTAATAACATTAAAGTGGCCCAAACAATCACTCCTGCCAAGATAAGATGGCACTTGGGATATCAAAAACAAATACTTTCAGTGCCAATCAAGATCAATGTTCCAAAAAAAACTTCTGACTTTTTCCCCCCCCAGTATTGGTAGTACTGAATGACAGTCTGTATTTGACTATTGGATGATTTCAAGTAGATAAATTACTTGAGCCAGCAAAGTAACACGTTAGAAAAAGATGACCAAGAACTACATGCAGAAATGCCTCACAGTAATGATGCAGCACTGCATCACCAAATGACTTCCGTTTTTCTTTTTGACATGTCTAGAAATACATTGTCTTCAAGACTGGAGAATTTCAGGGCGAGACTGTGGAAATTGCACTAATATATATATATATATATATATATATATAAAAAAGCCAAAACACTAAACAGGTTTTTGTTATTGCCACTTTTATCTAATTACAGAGTCAGTTCATAAATAGCTTCATGCGTGATTTATGAGCACAATGATGTAACTAATCAAATGTGAGTTTTAATTGTTCAACCTGTAGTGTCACAATATTGTTAAGAGTAGACAAATGTAGGTGTGGTGAATCGACTGTATGGACCCTAGGAAGGAACAAAGGCTTTGCATTCATTCTACGATTATGCTGAACAGATTCAATGTGCTTTTAAGCACCCATCCCTTTTCTAACCAGTTTCATACAGTTCATTGTCATGAGGTAAACATTGCATGTAACATGCACTGTTATGAATAAAGGACACTGCTCACTAGCCGGTGCAAACAGCTGTAGCAAGTAAAAAGTGAGGCAGGATTATAAACCAAGTGGTTGTGTGGCTTGCTTGTACTGGTAATGAAGTGAGCTGCTCCAATTGTTAATACCAAAATAAAATTTAGTTCAATACTCAAAGCATTGAAATTATGCCAGTTAACAGAAAGGGCAATCCAAAGCATCATTGCTAAATACAGAGTCAGTTTCTAAATTTGTGTCATTTGTTTGGTTTTTGAAGTCAAACTAATGTCCATTAATATACCATAATCTCTAAAATGTGACAAAATGTCATATTTGAAAAGTACATTAACTAGTGGACTGCATTACACTTGCCAAACTGCAAGTACAGCTAATATTCAATTTTCTGGACTAGTACACAAGCTAATCAATAAAGTCTTAACTGTTATACCTGATATTTTGAGAGCAGCTCAACAAAACAGTCTTTTACACGAGTGCTGAAGTAATGGATTGATTAAATGCAGGGAATGAGAGCTCAAATATAGATTTAAAAAGGGCGAGGAAGATTTGTAAAAATATTCTAGGATTTTCTGACATTTGAAAATTAAATCAATGCAATTCTGTTACTCTAGTTTTTAAAACCAGCTAATAATGCAAATATCTTATAAGAAATGTTACTAATCTAACAGATTAAAAGTGAAAATACCAAGAATCTTGGAATACAGTACAGAAAAAAAAAGTTTGAATTTGTGTTTATAAATTGTATTTCAGTTACTGCTGAGAAATGGAGTACAAATTTAGAAAGTGCACATGGCAAGATAAATTAGTCGATATTCTTTATAAACCCTATGCTGAAATTCCCTCAAGATTCTAAGATTTCCCAATTACTGCTGCAGTAAGACCAAGACATAATTTAGATATCAAGAGGCATTACACCAAAAGAGAACACCTACATCTTAGTGATGGTGATAGAGAGTCCATACATAGGCAATCATGTGGAATACTGTGGCATGATGGGCAACTGGCACCACTCAAGAGTGTCTTGATGTGCTCTTGTCCTTGAAGATTAACATACACAGATCCTATGAACCCAATAAAATGTACATACAAGTCACTTAAACTTCAAAATTAAAACACTCATATCAAACGTTATTGTAAAATTTCACTGGCATTGGTATCAAATACTAAAATTCTGTAATGACATCACTGCCTTCCAAAGCTTGCAGTCCCAGAAATATGTATTAGAAAGCCTAGTAATTGTTTAGCTGGGTATTAACCACATATTTAAAATTTACAAGATGAGGTAGACTGCAAGTTCAGATTTATCAAATAAATACTTGTTTACAAGTCAAAAAACAGACAACTTAAAAAAAATTATATATAATTTTATTTTCAGAATAGATTGTTTTCAAATAGATAAATCTTGGATGCTTTAAAAGGAAAAACTTAAAAAGACACACATAAAAATCCATAAGTACACTTTTTTCAGCCCCCCTCCCACCCCACAAAAATAAAATTTAACAGCATAAGATAAAAAGTCATTAAGAGCTCTAAAAGAAAAAGAAAAAAAAAATGAAGCAAGTTCAAGTCCCTGCTAGCACCGCTTCTTACTGACCCAGTGATAGCGATCAACACGGGGCCCTGAAAAAGCAGCAGAAGGCTTGTAAGTCCTGTATGGAAGGTAGCAACTGTTAACCGCTGGCTGGTGATGATATGTTTCAGGGTAAGCCTTTCGTTTATAATGGCTCCAGGAAGGTACGGATTGCACAGCAAGGTCAGCAAACTATGAAAAGAAATGGAATACAAATTCTTACTCAGGCAATAGACTATGGCAAATATGGGTATTACCACATACCCATATAGTTTGAGGCATCTTTAGTTATTGAGAACTTGCAACAAAAAGTATGTAAAATGATTTCTTCAAGACCATGCACTGGGCATAGAAAGGCACTAATGTGTATATGAAAAGTTACACCTCACCTGGTAAACACTATTTGGATTACTGACAGTTGGGATGCTGTTCACCTCCTGACTACTGGTACTACTGCTACCGACACTGCCCTCGTCATCAGAGGATGTTCCAGAGTAATAATCAGAGGTAGCTTTCTCCACAGCAATAGCAATACGTTTGGAGATTTCACGGTCTTCATCCTTTCCCTCAAGCAGAGCCACACTCATGGGTCGGTTCTTTTCTCCATAACTAAATTGATGGGAGGGGGAAAGAGTTGGACTACAGAAAGGAGGAAATTTCACTGGAAACATGGCACAAAGGCAAAAAGGCTGATGTTTATTTTTAACATAAATATTACAGGAAAGTAATACAAAAATGTGAAGTCCTAAAAATGTTGTAGATGAAAATGGAGCTGGACAAATTAAATTTCATCCTTAACAAGATTGAGAATTACTAAACAGGTCTATACATTACACTGTGACCACATTTAACTGCCATAAAGAAATGCACTGAAAAACCCCACAAAACTCCATGTACTTTTCATACTCTAGGATGAATGTAAAAAAAAGCCAATCTCATTTGTTGCTTCAAAAGATTCAGCCACTTGTAACTTTCTACTTCAACTACACTCAAGCCACAAACTCCACCATTTATTTAAAACCCCACAAACCACTCCTTTTCTCTTCAGATTAAATATGGCTATAATATTTCATGTATGTTAAGCAGCCACTTTACACTTGCTGTTACATCCCTGTGTCAACATTCCAAACAGTTTAATTCTGTAACTCCCAAATGTGTAGGCATTTAGGCAATCCCACCTACAAACACCACATCCGCACAATTTAAAAGTATTCTAACCAATTTAAACCACTTTCATCTGTGAACAGATTACCCTGATAATTTACATACTTTTCAAATTACACACCTTTATTTGCTGCACTCTATAGTCTTGAAATCCGTGCATTAACAGTTGCATTGAAAGTGATATGTAGGGATTAATGGAAATGCAATAGCTGTGCAGGTATCCCAATGTGATGCGCAAGACCTGTTAAGCATTTTAACGTTTCCTCATAAACAATTTTCACTTTAAACGTTTCAAAAATGTATCCGCTTACCGACAGCATACTTCACGAGGGTCAACCCACACTGTGATCTCCCTTGGCAGTCCCAGGGCTTCATAGTCCACCCTGCTTTCCAAACATGCACGCTCCAACAAAGGGTCTCTAATTTGTTGCTTATTCATTCTTATACACCTGCAAGGTAGGCAAGGTAAAAATCATGCCTATTTTTTTGTATGCCAAGTTAATATCTTTGAGCAGCAGAGTACCACATTAAGACACAGGACTGCTTAAATGTTATTTTAGAAAATCCAACACACTCAGGATCAAACAAGGCAAATACCTAATTTTTATTCAATTTCCCAATGAAGCATTTCAAGTAGAGAGGTGTTTTAAAGACTAACACTACACCAGTTCCACTTGGCAGCACACCACACCTTTAAAACACTAAAGATAAAGGTCTTTATAAAATTAGTTTTGAATACATCGTAATACATTTAAGAAAGCCTTCCAGTAAACTACCTCAACAGATGGTTGTTGTACCTTTATTAGAAGTCCTATGACAAAACCACACACGCGCGCATGTTTAAGAACCTTAGCATGAGAAAAGCCAGAGAGCATTGCCAAGTTTTACTATTCTACTAGCCGATAGATTTTTACATCAGTTATGTCATAGAATATGAACAAATTTTGCCCCTTTAAGTGTAAGCTGAAACTACTGCTATGACAGACACCAATTTAAAAGTTAACTCAAGACTAAATAAAAGGAATCAACTTCTACTATAAAAACTGCAGTGTTCCTAAATTTAAAAAGCCAAGGCTATTAGATGATCCTATTGTACCTATTCAGCAAATAATCCTACCAATCTGATAAACATTAAAGGTGAATCTATAATAGAAATGACAGCCAAAAAGACCAAGGCAGCAACTAACTGATTGAACATTGCAAAAAGAAATCTTCCCCAACTAAAACATTAGTTCTGCGGTGGGCTGGCGCCCTGCCCGGGGTTTGTTTGTTTCCTGCCTTGCGCCCTGTGTTGGCTTGGATTGGCCCCGGTAGACCCCGTGACTCTGTAGTTAAGATATAGCGGGTTGGATGACATTGGGCTGGACAAAAACATGCAGCTTGTTAGGTTTTGAAGACCTTAAATAGCATGACACATCTCCCTGGAACAATACAGTCAAAGGAGATGGTTAGGTCTGTGGCACAATCAAAAATGGCAGTGTTTAGGAACAGGAGAAGAGGGGTTGGGGAAAAAAAAAATAAAAAACTGAGCTTCCCTACCTGTATGCCTGTCCTCTGTTGGGGGATTCTGGGTACCAGTGACCCTTGTACTTTTCAAACAAGAGTGCCGTTAGTTGGATAGCAAATCTCTCCAGGTCTTTCCGTCCCAGCTGGTCATGCTTTTTGGCAAGTCGAGTGAAGAAAAAGACAGTGGCAGCTATTTCTTCTTTCATTATTTATTTATTTTTTTTATTTTATTTCTTCTGGAACTCCGATCTCCAGCATAGCCCTCTGTGGACAAATACACAGCTCTCACAGAATCATTACCTTCATGCCATTATTTCACTCCAATACTCACCTCCTCAACAGGACAAATGAGGATTTAGGGAAGTTATATCCTACACAAGTTTGTCAAAGTCTTTAAAAATAAATAAAGCCGATGATGGGCATGTAGCAGTAACTTGAGATTTCCATGTTAAAAACACATAGCAATATGAATTAAACTACGCTAAAACGGATCAAAAGCAACATTTACAGCCATCCAAGACTTGGCACTTTGGCTGCAACCAAACTGGCATTGCACTAGACCGGAGGTATAGAACTTTAATCCGAGTGGTTATCATGACAGCAGAGGAATAAATCTAATCTCGTGAAAGAAAATTACAAGAGACGGAAAAATGAAAGAACATGAAAACAAAACAGTTAAACTACTGAAAGAGAGAATAGATTCCTGAGGTACAACAGATTGCCAGTGTAAATGCTTTGTGTAAAAACTTTAGTAAAACTTACAAAACTAATCTTAAAGTGCAGCTTGAACATGTGACCATTGTGAAAGACAAGTATGAATGATCACTTAACCAAGTCACCCGACATAATATGGTAGCAGACAAGGAAGAAGTCAAAAAAAAAAAAAATCGATGAAGTTAATCTTGCCTTAAACATTCTTCAAAACAAGTTTGTAAAATCTGCAGAGTATCAGTTATTGCAACAATTCAATAAACGGCGTAAAGGAGGTAGATGTATTATTTCAAATAAATAAATACACACTTTGTTTATATGTGACGCAGGATAAATCTTACAGCTTACAGTCCAGTTGGAAAGTTTAATGCCACCGATCGACACTGTGCTGACTGGCTATACATTCACACCATTTTGATATTTTCTCGGATTATTGAGGTTATCCGGTGTCCAGCCTCTTTCTTCTCATTACCAGTAAATTGAAATGTAACCACTTTACAAGTGCCGTCACGCGAAGCAAGTCTTGCTAACCGAAATGCGTTCTCTTCCTTCTCTCTCCGTTACAGGAATACGTTCAATGTATGCATCAACAGCGAGCGCGCAGAGAACAACCTTGTTTGCAGTATCCAATACTGCTATAGCACCATATGCAAAGCCCATGGTATCGATTCCTCGTTCAAAACACGCCGAAAATAGACATATTTTCGTGTCACATTCCACATTTTAAGCACCGCTGCACGTCACTTCACAAGCTTGGCGGATAATTCCCCTTTCTTATTGGTGTCTTTGCTTGTCAGTCATCTCAACAGGTGGTTTCGCAGGTTGCGAGATGGAGGTCATGCCGTGGAAAGTGTTTAAATATTAATTCCCATCAAAAGGAAGGCTCTCAATGATGCCTTAATAGCACTGTCTTGCCAGGTACTGCAACATATGCTACGTTAAATAGATGGCGGTACATTTTACACGGGATTAGCACTTGGATGAACTCGGCTAACTTTACTACAAAAAGTTCACAAACACGTCCGCGCCGGACCCATGGTTTAACGCACACGTTTAGTACAATCACTTAAGTCATTCATAGGTGTAAAGGGCATGCGATATTCACAATTAGCAAATGTGAGAACAGACGAGGACTGATACCGCGGTTTATCCAGTATCGTCGACAAGTAGCCGCCTGCCGCTAAAAGTACTCATACTTTTGATGGACCCCCTCCAATGTTCGATAAGACCCGACCATTATACGCGACATATCAAAAATGCGATTGCACCCAAATTTATGAGTAACTGCTGGGTGCAAAGAAAACACACATAGTTTCGGAATGCCACATTGACATTTCTTTCTGCATATGTTGAATTGCCGACTATTAGGCAGTAACTGCGCGCGCAGCACAGTCACTTTTTTTTTTTAAAGCGGGAAGCTTTCGGCGCGTTTTTTTGCCCGGTTTACTACTGAAAGACGACACTATCTGGAGAAAACAAAAGAAACTAAATTTCACTGCATAGAAAGGGGGGAAAAATAACTACATCAATACCTGCACCTCAGAAGCCCCGTACTACCTTGGCACCCACTAAAAGATACTTTTTAATGGTTGTGCTTTATAGAAGCAAGAATATGGTGCACCTGAGGAGCTGTGACGTCATCGATGTCCGACCGAGAAGCAGGGAGTGGTCGTAGTAGTCGAGCGTCAGCGGCCTTAGTACGGCAATCGGTTTGAACTGAAATCTTCATCCCAATATTGAGTATGTGGCATGGATCAGATCCTAAGCCCGTTGTAAAAAGGTGTTCATAGCTTCTTTGGGGAGTTAATACAACTGGGTGCAAACTGGTAAGTGATGACATAACGAAGAGGAATGATCGAAAATACAGTATCTGCAGCATACCCTATGTAATTAAATCTTGAAGTGTTTAACTTTGTATCAAAACATGAAACCGGACTTCGTCGTGAAAGGTTCTTGCTTTTGTTAAA
Source organism: Polypterus senegalus (assembly GCF_016835505.1). Taxonomy (NCBI): domain Eukaryota; kingdom Metazoa; phylum Chordata; class Cladistia; order Polypteriformes; family Polypteridae; genus Polypterus; species Polypterus senegalus. The sequence continues at coordinate 136,063,257 of NC_053162.1, forward strand.
GCAGTACACTGTATTATGAAATGCCACAGCAAGGCCGTTCAATTTTGCATTGTGACATGCTGTATCCGAAATGGCAAGACAGTCGCTCATTTAGGTCTATTTGTTTGTATACTTGATAACCATTACACAGTATATGATCACATTTACCACTTACAGTTTTTATGCTTCTAATGATTTAAACCATGTTTTGTAAGAGATGAATAATGCTCTTTGTCATATGACAGTTATCAATTTGGAAGAGACAGGGAAATAACGTTGTTGGCTAAGAAATACAAGATACAGCTACTGTTTATAAATCGTTTTAAAAACAATCATAGCTTCACAGATCCAGCATCCTGTGTTTGAATACTGCATCCAGGCGGTTTTTTTTTTTGTGTGGGATTTGCACATTATTCCCCTGTCTGTTTAGGTTTTCCTCCCGAATCCCTAAAGATGTGCATGTTCGGTTGATTGGTAATTTCAAATTGGCCCCAGGGTGAGTGTGGGTGTGGGTATGTGGGAGTTCAGGGTTGGGACCACTATGACTATTAACTGGATTAAGTGGATCTGAGAACTTTATGCTATGTTAAATTAAAAAGAGAGTTCGATTTTGGTTTCAATAAATTTATCTAAAAATCTGCACATTTTTAAAATTTTAATTAGAAACGTAACATTCCATTCAGTCAAGTCAAATTTAACAAATCAAAGCAAAATTCCACCCCCACCCAAGAGGAAGAGAAAGGAGCCAGCAACCTGTAAAAGGAGCAAGAAAAGAAGGGTATCCCTTTCCCCCGAAGTAGAAGCTTATTCTAAAATGTTATTGATTAGATCCTGCCATATTTTTAAAAAGTTTTGAACAGATCCTCTAAGTGAGAATTAGATTTTTTCCAATTTCAGGTAGTATAGAACATTGGTCTGCCTCGCAGTTAGGAGATCCGGGTTCACTTCCCGGGTCCTCCCTGCGTGGAGTTTGCATGTTCTCCCCGTGTCTGCGTGGGTTTCCTCCGGGCGCTCCGGTTTCCTCCCACAATCCAAAGACATACAGGTTAAGTGGACTGGCGATTCTAAATTGGCCCTAGTGTGTGCTTGGTGTGTGGGTGTGTTTGTGTGTGTCTTGCGGTGGGTTGGCACCCTGCCCAGGATTGGTTCATGCCTTGTGCCCTGTGTTGGCTGGGATTTGCTCCAGCAGACCCCCGTGACCCTGTGTTCGGATTCAGCGGGTTGGAAGATGGATGGATAGAACATTGGTTACCCACTGACGTTAAGAGTGGAGAGGTGGGATTCTTTCAGCAAGATAAGTCTACGTGCTAGTTGTGTAGTAAAGGAAATTACAGTTTGTTTGGTGTAGTGATTTCAGTATTATCATGTTAACACAGTGAAATAAAATTCTTACTTACATCGCCAAAGCATGCATATAGCTAGCTTGGATGGGTGCATACTTAAACATGACTTGCATAATGATTGTTTATTTGATTCATTTAGCAAAAAAAGTGAGTGTGGTATGTACAAATGTTTTGGCACCCTGCCAGTCGGTTGCTAGTTAAACGTCTTTTGCAGAAATCACAGTTTTCAGACATTTCTGGAGCCAACTAGAGCTTTTTGTACTGTTCTGATCTTGTTCTAAAAAATTTTACAATTCCTTTATGCACATGTCTTTCGACTTAAAAAATGTTTTGCCCTTCTTGCTAACACTCTACACAGATGGTCAACAATAGTTAGGGACTTTGAAAGCTAGAATCTTACCGTTCATTATTTTTATAAGTAGTTAATGGTGTATTTTGATGTACTGTGTGTTTCAAATTTTGTCTTTATTAAATGTCCAATCTTTTATAGAGGCTGCTTAATTTTGTATGAACAAGGCTGTGCTGTAGACTATGGGACCACAACTGTGTTATCAGCTAAACCTTTTTGTAACTTCTTTTCAGTATTATGTATGATTTCTGCTTTGCACATTTTTTTTATTTATCTTTTATTGATTTTAATTAGAAGCAGATAACATTCCATATAATCAAGTCAAACTTAACAAGGCAAAATTCAACCCCTACCCATGAGAAAGACCAGCGAGCCTCTCTGGTAGTACACCAAACAAAGCTGTTAAAGAGTTCAGACTGATTGTGACAACAATACTGTCTGATAGACATTCAAAGATTTTTGCTTAAAATGTTGTTAATTTGGTGCATGCCCAGAACATGTAATCTAGCTCCAGCCTCACTGGACCAGAACATTCACAGATTTAAACTTGCCCTGGCAACATTTTGGAAAAGTTGTAAACAAGATAAATGCGCTTGAAATAAAAAATTAAAGTTGAATGACTGAACGCTTTGCACATATAGAGCTTGAGTGTATTCTGTGCATGGCTGCCTTTTTCTTCTTTTCTGAAATATTAAGTGACAGATAATTTTCTCAATGTACTCTGGATTCTTCGAACGGAAGGGACTTTAAAATATTTTTATAAATTGTAGAGGTGCTATCTGAGTCTTCAAGACTGATCAACATTTCTTCTGGAATAGAACTAGGTGTTAGGTGAGGAAAATTGGGCAGGTTCAGTTTAGCAAAGGTTCTAGCTTGAAGGTAGTGGGAAGTAAAATTTAAAGCATAATTGTTCATGGGATGTGAAGACATTATCTGTGCATATGTCTCTAAGTGTTTTAATCCTAGACATTTTCCAAACAAATACTGTATATGTTTGAGAGATACTTAGAATTACAATTACCTCACTGTAAACTTGCACTACGGTTGCAATATTGCACAACCTGAGCCACTTTATGAACCATTTGCACCATCTGCAGTATATGTATATATATACTGTACTTATTCTTTCACGTTGTATATTTTTCATTTTTTTATTATTAGTATTATTATTATTATTATTTTATAGGAAAATAAGATTATGGAGGATTTGCATATTGAATCTCATTGCACCATACAATAACAATAAAGGAATTCAATTCAATAGAAGAAAGCGCATATTTATACATAATGACGACTGGCTTCTAAGTCGATTTAAATTTCCAAACACTATGTTCTTGTAGCTGTTGATATTATGAAGTTGAAATGCAGCAAAGTATGTATATTACATTATACAGAGACATTTTTAACTTTCTTTAAATAATGTATACTGTTAATATTTAAATTTATGGGCACGATGGTGCCCCATCAAGGGATTGGTCCTGCCTCGTGTTGTATGCTTGCTGGGACTGGATGGAAAGATGGATGGAATTATCAGACATGTACTACGGAGATATTTCAGTGTTTCTTAAAAGTTTTGAAGTATCTGCATTTTAAACTTACAGATGGTCTGACATTTATTAAAGAGCTTATTGTGTGGCGATTGGTTACGTAGAGAAAGAAAAGGATGGACAGGAATTGGGGTTGGTAAGTTTGAAAAAGACAGTACTTCTGCATTAAATTATTTCATTGAGGGTCGCGCATGTACCAGCAAGCATCTTGCAGAATGCAGGAACAATCTCTGGTTGGGGCACACATGTTTAATACATGCTTTAATTCATTTAATCATGGAAATGATAGCAAGTATACATCTTAGTATTGAAATTATTCAGAGAGCTGTAATATCATGACTGTAATGTATTCTGTGTTCTGTCGGTGTGAAAGAAAGCCTGTTTAAGAAGCACATAGTGATTCTCACACATAGAGCACATAAAAGAACACAAGCGCAAAGCATTTAACGTGCTACTTTAGTTACGATGGGATCTGAGAAGCTCAAGTAAATTTAATATTGATTTTAAGATTAAGTTTACAACGTTCTACTTTAAAGACAAAATAAACAACAAGATTAAAGTGGACATTTCAACCTTTTTTTTCCAATGTGTCCATATTTTTTTTCTTTTCTCTGTACCATAATATGCTTCCTTATGATACTCCGATATTGAGCTATGATTTGCCTTTTCATGGCGACTTTGATATCTGACCACTTCTTTTTTTATTTCGGGCATTGTGCGGCTTTCTGAACTTGAACTTTCGCGTGTCTTCATCACTCTGTATCACTCCATCAACTTCCTTTTGTTGTTTATACCACTGCTTAAGCCAACAAATAGTACGTTTTTTCTTGCTTCCACTTCACGTTCTCTGAAATTCTTTTTTTCACATGCTTTTGCCATTGTCTTATACCAAACACTAAATGGGGAAGGTGATAGTTATATTGATTTGCATATTAAAATATGCAAAATTTTGGGAGGAGTTAGGGTGGGGCGGCAGGCGCATGTATTTGCATTACTTTTCACGCTGACCAGGATGTATGGAGCTGAAGTGCATGGAAATTGGCTTATGCACGGTTTTGTGCATCTGAATTTTTTTGTGTGTTTGCATGTTTCCACTTTTGTCTGTACTCCATGTTTTACTGTGAGTTCTACACATGGTGTTATGCATGAGGCTTCAGGTCTTTATAGCTTGTATATTTGCCACCCAGTAATAAACCTGAAATTTAGGTAGTGCCAGGCCCCCTTCTGCTTTAGTTCTTTGTAGTATTGCCCTTTGGATGCGTGGATGTTTCGAGTTCCAAATAAATGTGGTTATGATTGAATCTAATTTCTTAAAAAATTATTTCTTAATGTATATGGGGATGCACTTAAATAGGAAGAGATGCTTGAGAAGGATGGTCAATGTTGATTCTCCCTCCTAATGTTAGATGGAGGGTAGACCATCTATTCACATCTTGTTTAATTTCTTTCCCTGCAGACAGCAAAATTTTGTTGACATAAAGCTTCATATTTACTTGTGATATTTATCTCTAGATAGTTAAACTGAACTGCTAAGATAAATGGGAAGGTGTCCAGTCCTTTGAGCATTTAACCAGTTTTTCAGCAGTTATAATGGAGATATATGTATTTCTAAGTCTACTAGATCTTGCTTCGACTTTGAAAGTTCTTCTTAACTTCAACTTCTTATTATATTATCATTTTATAGACTTTCCCTGACTTATACAAATCAGTTATCCCCCCAACCAAGTCCTTACCCAGAAGTGGTAATAAGTGTTTACCCGGCTAAATTCGTTTTGCCTCATATTCTGCAAAAACTGAAAAATGTTTGGGAATTTGGGTGAACTCTGCAAAATTCATTGAAGTCAATAAAGAAGGAGTAACTGAGCCAGTTTTGATTGGTTATATCAATGCAGTGTTTTTTAAGTGTCCCTGAGGGCTAGGGAAGTATCTGCCAACTGTGCTGCACTGATTATTACAGGCAAAACTGCGACCTGAGCTGTGAGGCAGCGGTGCCACTACACCTTGTGCCTCCCTGAGATTAAATAATACTTTGAGTCCTTTATCTCTCTTTCTCTGTGTCTCTCAAACTCCTATCACTATGACTGACTAACACTGAAGGAGCCTGTTTTATAAGGGGTTAGAATTATATACTTGACCCTGTCACTACCCAATCTGTGGTATAGAGGAAGGAGCATAACCTGCTTATTTCAGCAGTGAATACACAACATACAATGAATGTATGCAGAACAACAAAGTATTTTAATAATATTCTCATTATTGTCAGCAGATATACCCCACAAATGAAAATACTGCAAGTTTTTTAAAACGATGCAGGATGCAAATCAAGCTGGAGTACCAATCAGGTTACATCACACATGCATGTATACACAATATATTATTCATCAATGCCTGCACAAAGCAGGTTGGGCAGCCCCATAATGTATGAGGTAAAGTGCACTAACTGTATGCGTAAGTGAAAGTTCTGTGCATGCGCAATGCAAATCGGGATTATTGAACAGATATATAACTAATCAGTACTACTCAGCACCTTAGAGGAGTGCAAAGCCAACATCCTGGGATGTTAGGTGAATGAAAGGATTTCTTCACTTGTCTGAATTTAATGCCCAAGGAGTCAATCAAGTTTTGAAACATTTAAAAAAAAAATCATTCAACTGGAATGGCGCCCAAATTTATGCATATGGCACTTCCATCTACAGTATATTAATTTTCAAACATGTTTAATCCAGTTAATGCTTGCAGGCTCCCTCCAAACCAAACACAACCTACCTCCAACGCAAACACACATACTCATTCTCATTGGGCAATTAAGAGCCTCCAGGCTGATGCATGTGAAAGTTACAAGAAGATTCAAACATGACACAGACTATTGTCAGGCTATAATGCTGCAGCAGCGCTGTAACATTCTATATAATATTTCCTGTTTAAAAAATACTCACTAAAGGAATAATATTTTATCACAAATCAGCACCCATAAAAATAAATGAAAAGTGCTAAACACTCACCAATAAATTGAAAAACATGAGGTAAAGTTATAAGTTCACTTAAAACTTACAAAGAAAAATACAGGCGCTTCTTATAAAGACCTAGCGTTCTAAACTAAACACAATTGTTTATGAACATGAATCAAATAATTATGCAGGCCTGCTACAGTATGAGACACTTGTCAAAGCACCAGATGAATACAGTTTGAAAGTAAATGCTGATCCCAGACAGTATTAGTTAGATGGCCAGTTTTTCCACTAATTTCAACTATTTCTTAACATTTCAAGTTTGAAGAAAAAACGTTCCTATGCAAAACCTTTAGGCTTATTCATTGTGATAACATAAAGACATCAGCAATACAGGAGTACCTTGCAATAGAACTAGTGTTTCTTTTGGTCTACAGGGCAGAGTCTTTACGGAATGTAGATAGGATGCACCCTGGACCACTCCAATGCGGGTATACCAACCACAGTTCAACTGGACAAGACCCGGGGTAAGTCCACAACACAACAGATAGATTATATTTCTTGACCACTCTGGGAGAATCTAGGAGCTAAAAGTTAGTGGGGACAGAATAGTCTAGTCTGTCCAGTTTGGCATGCAATACCACTGTCCAGCCTTACTGTTAATATTCTATGACTGCTGCATAATTAAGATAGCCTAGTATCTGGGATGGGCCAGGGACAGATAGCAGTACAAATGTAACAAAACAGTAAAATACAATAGGATGCATGATCTCATCTTTGCTCCATTGTATATCACTGCTTCTTTTTAGTTTCCCACCCAAATTATTGCTTTTGTGTTGAATACATTTTTTGGACTGAAATACATCATGCAAAAAATGAACAAAACATTTGCATCATAAGAAAGAATGCTGCTCATCTTCTTGAATGCAAAAAAAATGTAATTGCAGCTCTTTATTTTACCTTTTGAGATCCTCCTACATTATATAATATTATGTACATAAACTTATTCTTCATCTTTTTCCACTTCTATGTTGGGTCAATGTGCTTAATCCACCTTCTCCAACCCCTTATTCTTTAGATCTACCTCAGCTTTGGCCTCCCTCACTTTCTCTTCCCCTATACTTCCATTCCCATCACTCTGCCAACATATTAATTGTCTCATCACATTACATGTACTTCCCTCTTCTACCTACCTTCCTGTACTTACTGTAGATATCTCTCCCAATTCTGTTGTACATCTGATTGTCTCATTTCTTATTCTGTTCTTTTTAGTAACTCCACACATCCATCTTAACATTCTAATTTCTTCCACATCTGACTTTTTCTGAGCTTTCTTTACTGCCAGTGTCTCTTCTGAATCCTGATCATCATTAAACCCTCATATATTCTTCTTCCTTTTTATCTTCAAAACAATATCTTATAAAGCTCTTCTCCATTCTTCCAACTTCCTCTCCACTTCTTCTTTTCTGGTGCTATACAACACAATGTCTTCAACAAAAAGCATTCGCCAGAGAGATTGGTCTTTTATTCCATGACTCAAAACATCCATAACCAGATCAGAGAGGTGAGAACTTAAAGAAGATCCCTAGTAGAGACCTAGTTCAACTTTTGCCCCCAACACTGCTTTTATGTCGACTTCTCACTCCCTCATACATATCTTGGACAGTCCTCACATACTTCTCTGGCACTCCTTTCTCTCTCATGCACCTCCATACCTTTTGATGTTGTATTCTATCATAAGCCCTCTCCAAATCAATAAACACTATATGTAGACATTACTCTTTTTCTCAATGCATCTCTGCGAGATGTCTCAATGCAAAGACTGCATCAGTTGTTCCCCTCTCTGGCATAAATCCAGATTGCTCCTGCTGAATGGTGGTCTCTTTCCTAAGCTTTGTTTCTATAACTCTTTCCAAATTTTCACTGTTTTTTTCTTTCTTGTGTTCACAAACAATCTAGCTAATTCAACAAGTAGCAACTGATCTTACACTAAAAGAATGAGCCTTGACCTATTCTTGTTTAACATCCATTCATAAAGAATACCGTCGGAACAAACACCACTTTAAATGAAATGAATGTTATGTTTATGCATGTCCACAATGGGGCAGTAATGTAACATCACAGACTCATTTCCCCATTGTATTCCTTGTGAGAAGTAGCTTGCTTCACACACACTTACAAAGTAAGACAGTGTACATGAAAACGTCTGGATCTTCAAAATTCATGACAATAATATCAAGCAATCTTACTTAATTTATTCTATGGACCATTACAAGTGTTTTACAAAGTAAGCAGAGTACCACAGGATGTAACAAGATATTACCCTAGGTTCTTGTCTATAAGCCGGACTCGTGTATAAGCCGGAGACCAAAAGTCATACGAATTTTTAAAATAAAATCTTATCATGGATAAGCCGAACGTACTATAACCTATAACTAATAGAAGGGAGGGAGGTCATTTAATTTCTTTAAGGGGGGAGAGAGTGTGAGATATTGGCGTCTCTCTCACTCCCCGCATGGCGCGGTTGGAGCGGCCGGAGCGCGGTTTTTCTGCTCTGGCGCGCCAACACACGCGCGCGTAGCGGTCATTTAAATTGTGATTTTGTTAAATTTTTGTTTTGTGAAATTTGTTAAAATGGATAATGTAAAGAAGACTCGAAAATCTTATCCCAATCATCGAAAACTTGAAGCGGTGAGCTATGCCAAAAAGTATGGCAATGCGGCGGTGGCTAAAGAGTTCGGAACAGACGAGTCAAACATCCGGCGATGGAAAAAACAAAAGCCTGTTATAAAAGCAATGCATCCGAAGAAGCGCTGCCGTCGGTCCCGAAAAGAGTTTTGGCCGGAATTGGAGTCACAATTGAAGACATGGGTTATCTCCAGACGCAATGAAAATAGAAGAGTTTCGACCGATGGAATTCGTTTGAAAGCGAAAGAATTGGCAAAACATTTACAAATCAATGACTTCAAAGGCAGCAAATGTTGGTGTTTTCTGTTTATGAAAAGACACAACTTATCTGTAAGAGCCATTACATCTATTGGACAGAAGTTACCACAGGATTGGGAAGAGAAAATGGCTGTCTTTGGGGTTTTTGTCAAAAATGTGATCAATGGAGTCAATTTTGAACACATGGGGAATATGGATGAGGTCTCCATCAGTTTCCATATGCCCAGTGGTTTCACAGTTGAGACAAAGGGATCAACTGATGTCAGAATCACTACCACTGGCAATGAAAAGTGCAGTTTTACTGTTGTCTTGTGTGCTACAGCCGATGGTGGAAAATGCAAACCTTTAGTGATTTTCAAACGAAAAACTATTCCTAAAGACGTCTTCCCTAAAGGAGTTATTGTCACAGCAAACGAAAAGGGATGGGTTGATGCGGATATGGTCAGCTATTGGTTAGAAAACATTTGGCGTAAACGCAAGAATTCATTTTTTTGCCAGAAATCAGTTTTAATATACGATTCGGCTCGACCTCACATCACAGAAGAAGTCAAAGAAAAGGTGAAAAAGTATTCACAATTGGCTGTTATTCCTGGAGGACTGACATCTAAATTACAGCCACTGGATCTAAGCGTTAATAAATCTTTTAAAATCAAAATGCGTGAGAAATGGGAGGACTGGATAGTCAATGGTTACCATTCATTCACTAAGTCTGGATCAATCAAAAGGGCCTCTTATGCTGAAGCATGTCAATGGATCGACGAATGTTGGAGTGAAGTAACCGTGGATTGCATTAAACATGGATTTAAAGCCGCAAATATCTGCGAATATCCAACCGAAGTGCTAACAACTGTGATAACTGATAGTGAAGAAGAATCCGAAGATCAAATCGAATCTGATATTCCAGAATCTTTTAACGAGATGTTTGATCTCTTTAATACTGAATCTGATGAAGAATTTGATGGCTTTGATTAATAACAATTAATTTTTAAAAATGTATAACTTTTTTTAATAAATTGATTTTGTGTATAAGCCGGACTTATGTATAAGCCGATATTCTATTTTTTCATTTTCACAACTTTTTTCCTTAGATAAGCCGCGGCTTATAGACAAGAATTTAGGGTAATTTCAGACATGTGCTTCAGTGTGCCCAGTTGTGGAATACCATGTAGTCTGTTTATTGGTTTGCTATACTGTAACATTCATTGCTATAACATTTCTGAATCCTGTAGTAAAGCTTATGAAGAAAACATATGACTGGATAAAGTCACCAATTGAGCCTTAAAAAGAGCTTTACAGTACTGGAAAACGGAACTTCATCACATTTTATATAAAAGAGAATACCACTTTCCACACATGCACAGACACTTTTTTCACTACTATTCCACATCCTGAATATATGTATTTTAAATTAACTTGATACTAAAATTCTGTCATGGACTGGTTTTTGCCTTGTTCCTTATACTACACCCTCCTACATCCACAACCCAGTAGCAAAATAGATGAGGAAGCTGGTTCAAGAAATTAATTAATTGAATGTATGAAAATGATGCTGCTTATTTTAACACACATGTTTAGCAGTGGTTCCTGATATTCTTCCAATATAGTCACCAGCACAAAAATAGTTAATTCTCCATACCTTTGTCTTTTTTGTTGTTCTTCCCTACATATTTAAGAATATACCTTTTCTTTTGTCATTTACAATGTTAAGGTGTTTAGTTTCTGGTTCCATGTATATTTTTAATTTATCATATGTTAAATATCTCATTATTATTTAACTGTTTTGTTTAGTTTATGTTATTTCTGTGAATAGAAACTTGGCAATAAGAGTTAATTTTATTTTACTTGAACATTTGTACAGCTTTGTATAGACATTATTTTTAGTATGGAGGTTTGTTCAAGGCAAAAAACAACCCTGGACAGGGCGCTACTCCATCATAAGCACATTACACAAAGTGACCAGGTCATAATTTGCACCAGTGTTATTTCTCATTAACAAAAACTAAAACGAAACATTTTATTAACAAAAAAATAATAATTTAATTAAAAACAGCTAAAATAAAAATGAAAAAGCACCTGAAAACTAGAACTAGACTAAAAAGAGAAGAAGAAAAAAAAAGAAAAACTAGTTTTTGTAATTTTGATTTTCACAACAACAACATTTATTTATATAGCACATTTTCATACAAAAAAAATGTAGCTCAAAGTGCTTTACACAATGAAGAATAGAAAAATAGAAGACACAATAAAAAATAAAAATAAGTCAACATTAATTAACATAGAATAAGTAAGGTCCGATGGCCAGGGTGGACAGAAAAAACAAAAAAAAAAAAACTCCAGAGGCTGGAGAAAAAAATAAAATCTGTAGGGATTCCAGACCAAGAGACCGCCCAGTCCCCTCTGGGCAATCTACCTAACCTAAATCAAACAGTCCTCTTTGTATTTAGGGTTCTCATGGAAGGACTTGATGATTTTGGTCACGTAGACTTCTGGCTTTCAGTCCATCAATGTTGGAGCATCATGATTCTTTGCGCCACTACCACAAATAAACCGGAAAAAGAAACAGAAGAGAGAGTTGGGGTCAGTACTAGCTTTGAGTATAATGTACATGTGAGCATGCAGTTGCTGTTGTATTTAATACAGTATACCAAATGCCAAAATAAATCTAAAACTGTACAGTCATAACATTAGCTTGGAAAAGAATATTTATTTGTGCGCATGTGCAAGTATCCCTCATGGCTTTGGAATTTTGATGTCTGAATATGTATTCTGTGGACATCATTGGTCATTTTCATCTATGTGTCAGCTTTTCCTTCTAGAACTAGTTATGAACACCAAAGCCTCATCACTTACCAATGACTTATTTTGTTGATTAATTTGGCCATAATTGACAATCGATCACAATTTTCCTGCTAGTTGTCAGAGTGGTAGCTTTCATCAATCTTCAAGTAAAATGCACTTAAAACATACCACATGTTCATTCAGAAGATACAGCTAAGAAGTTTGAAAATTAGAGCCAAGGAGGATTTGCCAACCTCAAATATCCACGCGGCTTCAAATGTAGTCATTATTTTACACTGCCAGATTAAATATGAATTTTGTTGACCAGCATTATGATTTGCACCTCCAGTTTATGAAAATATGTGATGGTATTTGCTGTTTGACAAAAACGAAAAAAAAGTAACGCTTTGAAGTCTGATTTTGATTTCTTAAAAGAATAATAATTATTATTATATTACATAGTAATATATAGTTATCAAATCAATGTAAACTGGTACAACAAAAAGAGATCTCTGAATTTCTTAGTGACTGGATTAGAGCACAGTAGCCAGCTACCAGATTTCACAAAGAAATTTCTGTTTTGCTGGCAGTATCACTGCAGTAACAGATAAGCAGACATCTAGCATGCAATCAATGTTATAAACTGAGCCAGTGTTACAGGTATACATTTAGTTTTAATCAGATTATTATTACTGATGTTTTAATGTGGGTGGGCAGTGTCACAGAGCAACATTAACAATGGTTTGATTTCTAGCCTGGTCAGTGTCTGTGTGAAGTTTAGAAGGTCCCCATATGTGTATGGGGACTGATTATCCGTAACTGCAGATATTGTTTATAACTGGATATTAGAACTGTGACATTGAGTACTCTCAGTTGCTAAAATATGTTTATTCCTAAATATTTTTTTAAATTACATCCACCCAGTTAAGACTAAGTACATCTTTCCAGTTTAGGCTCACAGGGAGCTACCTCGGTTTCACATGTTGCTTATTATATAAATGATTGGAGTTGTTGCAATAACAGATGTTTAGTATTTTACGTGGAACTGCACTGTATATAAATGGAAAAATGTTTCTCTATATTTCTGTTATTTATATTATTAACACAGTTCAAGTGGTGATTTCAACAGTATTTAAAAAGTATATACAGTAACTAGAATAAGAACTCCGAAAAAAAATGCACCTTCAAAGTTTGGAAAATTGGTAGATTACATAATATCAAAAACAAATATAACATAACAGTATACAGTACTGTATGTGTACAGTAACCTTAACAAGTCACAAAGAGAATATCATAAATTAGAATGAAAGCATTTTCAAATGAAATAACTATTTGCTTAAAGTTAATGCAGGTTAATGTAACAAATGACATCAGAACATATTACATATTTAATTTCCTGTATTTTTTAGTAATGCTGAAAGCCATAAATTGTCATATTATCGTGAGAAAATTGACAGTAAAATTGTATTTATTATGTTGACAGGTTCAACATGAATGATACACAATTTGACAACTATAAAGAAAATTGTGTTTTCAGACATGCAAAACAATGTCCATGTGGACATTTTTGTGAGCAAATACTAGTACACACACAACTATTGCAATAGATAATTTATTCAAAAACCCCTAAATCTGTATAATTTGCTTTTTTGTAACTGCTTTCATCATTGTAGATGAAAACTAGAATCATTACGTGTTAGGCACAGTTAGACACTCCTTCACAATGACTTTCACTCAGTTATGCAAAATTAGTGTGGCCAATTATCCTAACATGCACATCTTTTGGGTGATGGGAGGAAGATACCAGGAGTACCTGGATAAAAACTTCACAAAGCCACCAAGAAAATATGCAACCTCTATACAGGAAGTGAAACAGTTAAGCGAACAGTTGTAGCTTGAGGCCATATGGACATGCTGGATATTGTTACAGATGTACAAGTAAAATGGGCCACATATAGTGTCTTTATCTTCTTATGTAAGATTATATACATTGTAGGAATTCTCAGTTAAAATGCTTAAAAGATTTTTTCCTACTTCATGACAAAACAGGTAAATTATATGACTCACAGTGTATGTGAACAAATTCTGTTTTATTAAGATTGTGCATTACATAGCCGCTTCTCATAGTAATGCAGCATCTGAAAGAGGTCAGGGTCATGAAGTCTAAATGGATCCTGTCTAAGTCCACAGTAGTGAAGGTAGCTGCAAGAATCTGTGGCCAAGTGGTTATTGGTGGTGGTGAACACCTGCAGCAAAGGAAGATGTCAAGTTGAATTAAAAGGCTTTCTACACAATATTAAAAGAAAAGTCTCAAGATTTGACTAAGAGAGATAAACAGACCAAAAAGGCAACAGTCGCAGCATTGGGCGAAGAAAAGACCATGAAGCATGACTTTCAGGTGGCCATAAAGGTTATGGCAAACCATTTAGAGATTCAAGAAGAGTAGGCAGACTGGCTGTTTTTAGATGGCTTGAAGAAACATTGTAATGTTTCTCATTGTAAGATACCACTTTTAGGCACTCCTACACCTAGTGGATATACCCTACTTGGAGGAGACAAAGCAATAAGTATTATTTGAGGCTGGGACCATCTTTTTGGCTAATTTCTGTGGTTAAAAAGCACTATAGTAACAAGGTGAGAATTGTGAGTCAGATTTAACTGAAAATGTTCAAAGTACTGGATGGTATGGGAGTATTTTGGCTTACATGCCACTTCAGTCTTGCCTGATAGCTAGGAACAGTGCCTGGAACTGGCAGAGTGAGTGGGGTGTCGGGCTCCATTTGTTAAAAAGAGGAGCAGAAGAATATGTTCCAGTTGAAAAAGAGATTGTACTTCCCAGCCTCTTTAGAAAGGAGTATGAAAGGTTACTGGAACTATGAACTGATTGTTGAACCGAAGATCAAAGTGGAGCAATGTGTTGTTCATGATTTGAGGGATCGTCTGTGCTCTTTTTCTCTTGTGCAGATATTTGAGTTATTATGGAGGTGTGACAGTACTCTCTATATATGCTTTGTTGATTTGGAAAATATGTATGATCGTGTACTTCCTGGTATATTGTGACAGTGGCTATAAGAGTATGGGCTTCTAGGGCAGCTGCTGGATTCTTTTTAGTCTGTCGTTTTGCAGACTGAGAGTTGTGTTCTCATACTTGATGTCCATTTCATATAGGCGTGAGGCACTACCAAGTTTATGTTTTATTGTTGTCTCCTGTTTATGATTTGTAGGATATTAAGAAATAGCTGGAGCTTTGAGAATATTCAGTTTGCATCTCTGCTCTTTGTATATGTTGTAATGCTGTCCACTTGGCCTTTTCAGCTGAGTGTGATGTGGTTTGAATGAGAAATAGCACCTTGTTTGGTTTAACAAAAATTAGTTTTACATCCTCGTCTTCACCTATGGTCATAAGTTCACCTGTGGTAGTGGCTAAAAAAAATGACATTGCAAATAAATACTACCAAAATGAGAAAATGAAGTTCTTGTAAATGTTTTCTAGGTTTATTCTTTATGATAGATTGTGCAGCTCACAAAAACAGGACAACATCAGAATAGGATTACAGCTCTTAATAAAGTGAAGCCAATTTAAGTGGTTTGGGTATGCCTTCCATTCGGATTGTACTAGGTATAGCCTACTGGGGGAAAAACCCAGGACACAATGAAGGGATAATGTCACTTAACTGGCATCGATGTGTTCTAGGAAATTTCCCTAAATAGTAGGAGAAAATGCCTAGGAAAAGGGAAACTTGGTCTGTACTTCTCAGAATGTTTCCAGTATGACCCTTGTCCAGAAAAGCAGGGTGAATGAATGAATAAATATGTCCAGCTAATATTCAAACTGCTTTACTTTGTCATCTGCATTTTTAACATTATTAACCTGGAGCAGTCAGTAAATTAGTGCAGCATTACTATTGTTTTCAACCCCAGTACAACATACCGTAGAATTAATGCAACATTATTAAAAAGCAGGGTATATATGTGGGGCTAGAACACATCTACCCACTCATAGGCGGAAGCACACTAAGGATGTAAAAAAACAAGTTCTTTCTTTTTAGGAGTCCACAATACTTAAGTATTCTTTAGTTAATGGGATAGTAGAACAGGCCTGGACAAGCCCAAAAAACAAAGGAACAGTTACAGCAAGTAACCAGAAACCCAACTCCTCCCACTCACGGCCACAATTGCGCCCTCCTGTAGGTTTACAATTTGTGGCCTTGCCCTACAGCACCCAATGTGTCCACTGACAAGTGAATTAACACATTCTGTTTTTCATTCATTCATCTACATCTTGGAGAGGGCTCCTGCAATTCTCACGTCCAACCCTAGATCTCCATTTAAATTCCATAGGTTGTCCAGAGCCATTTAGTTTCAGTGCCTGCTTTTTGGCCAAATACAGACATAGACTCAATGATAGTACTTCAGAATCTAATAAATTCATAGCAGAAACCTAGAAGATGTGTAAGTTTCCAGAAAAGCCATGGTTAAAAGTAACTAACTGGTGTGTAGGCCAAATACAGTGCCATGTGATTACAAGCCTGCTGGCATTTCCTAGAGGCAAGTCCAGACTTGAAAAACAAAAAGGAGTCCCTACACTTGATTGTTTCTTTGGTAACCTGCAGCTAACTCAAACAGACTTTAGTATTTGTTGTTTATGTTCCATTGCCCCTCTATTTCTGCATCTTAGAAGACAAGCGTTTTCTGAAAATAAGATAAAACTTCTGAAATGTCAAAGTCAAGTAATAATGCAACTTTGCTGAATAGAGGAGTGTATTGGCATTTTTACTTAAGGCAACCAATTCCGAGGTAGGAAACAAGTCTTTCCTATATAGCAATGACCTTTACTATGTACTTTAATGCAGGTTGCATATTTGATATGAAATTTATGATTGTGCATACAACTAGTTTTTGGTAGAATATCTTTACAATGAAAAAGGGTGGGAAAACGTTGAAATGAGGCCAGCAAATTTCATGTATTTATCAAATAATAATTGTTTAATACATACTGTAGTATACAAAGGCTTTTTTGTAAATTAAGTGCCTACCTACCCCATACAAGGTGAGAGTAAGAAGGAGAACAGAATTCCTTCAGGAGTCCCATATTAGTTTATTTTCTAATACTCAAAATTTATCTCCCGTACAAATTCATGTTACACAGTGACTTCCATGTATCTTGATAGTTGTTGGTTGCTGATCTGGAGACATTAAGAGATTAACTCTTGATACAGTATATTGTGACATTTTGCAGGTAGAAAAACTGAACCACTGCAAACCAATAAATATTTAGATGGTCATACAGAGAGTGCAAACAACAGTTTGGTTCCCTGGTAGTATTAAATTTAATTTCTTTTATTTTTTCTTCTTACGGTCGAACAGATTCAAAATTTACTCATTAGATTTGCTCAGATCTAGTGGTAAACTATTCAAATCATTGAAATAATCTTTCAGTCTTCATTTTTGGTTTCTATAGCTTTTGACATTTATCAGACTGATCCATGAAAATGAACATTTGACCAATAGTATTAGTTATTTCCATTGCAGTGACAGAATATATATATATATATATATATATATATATATATATATATATATATATATATATATATATATATATAAAAACAAAACAATTTATGTTAAAATTCTATTTCTGTGTCAAAACTAAAATAACCTTTATGCTGTATTATGTACCATACTTGCTAGTCTAAATGAATAACTACATAAAACTTATTAATCTCCAGAATCTTTTATTTGTTTATGTTCTGCTGCATAATATGTAGTGTTTTGCCTTCTTATATGCATAAAGTTGCAATACTGCACATCCAGGCTGGGATATACAGTATGTAACATGTTTTTACAATGTTACAAAGATAGCCTTCTTGCTGGCTGGAGCTGGAGAATGTTGGGGATGGTCAGAGTGTTCCCTTGAGCAGTTTTTACATATATGGACATGCTTATTTGCTACTCTGGCAACACAAAACAACAGGCATTTGTGATTCCAGCTGAAGGCATTAGACTGGAAAATGGAAGAAATGACAAAATATACTGTTTGGTTTTACCACAAAGCTAATGTCATTTTAAATCACATTACTAATGATGCTGTTCAGTGATATTTTTCATTGAAAACACTCCATTAAAGAAGCCCAGAAAACAGTGGAGTGTATTGTTATTTTAAGTTGAGGAAAAAATAAGTATTTCAAACGTAAATATACATATCCATATATACCTTCTTGTTATCCAAATTCATATTTAACAAACTATATGATGGTGCATTTTACCAGCTTTACATGAAATATTATGCCAATGAAACATTGATTGAGAAAAAAAGTTTAAATGAGTCAAGCATTGTTACAAGAGACCACAATTTAGAAGTATTTCAGATGTTAACCTGCCCATTTTCAAAATGTTTTCTGTTGACACCACCAAAACCACTCTACGTCTGACACATATAAAACACTTAGCTAGTGTGTTGAATTTCTCTAATATTGTTGTGTTCTTCTTGTGATATACGGTACAGTGCAGAACTGCACAAGGTATTCCTGGTGCATCACGCTAAAACCTACATAGTGAATTTTATAACCCGGTATCCTATTTAAATATTAAATTGCTGCTGTAAGCCATACATCATAGCAATGGGAGATCGCTTTACTAGTACTCTGGAGTCTTGTTCACAAATCAGACTTTATAGAAGTTTAATAACACTATCACATCCTTTTAATCCAATTCAGGGTTGTTAGAAACCAGAATCTTATCCTGACAGCATTGGGCATAAAGCAAGAATCATCCTTACACAGGGTTCAATTCAAGTGTGTGTTAACTCACACAAACAGTGGTATGTATTGCCCAGCACTGGATGACGTAGGTTTGATAATAGATGGTTCAATGGATACATTTTTTAAACAGTTGTCAGATTTCATTAAACTGATAAGAATTTCAGAGTTAAGCAAATTAAATGTTACATCAAAAATATTTTGATTATAGTTTGTATTGTTCATAAATATATGATCAATAAACCCAATGTACTGTTAAGTTTTAATATAATGTAATATAAAAGTATGTTCATATGTTTTGACATATACTAATTTGGGGCCATTCTCAAATATATGTTGGCCTTTTGCTTTTATGTTTTTTATTTTTGTTTTTTCAGTTAAGCTGCAGTGAAAACTTCACTGTTACCACATCTGTTTCTATTATAGGGTATTCATACATTATTTTAGATTATGATGAAAAGTAAACTGTTCCTGCTTTTATTAGATATCATGAATATGCTGTAATAAATTCAGGAAGAAGAGCTACAGTACTTGTTTGCTGGCTGAAATATATAAGTTATTAAGAAGAGCATAATTTTGTATTAATGTAGAAAAAAACAATAATGCATCTGCAAGGTAAAGTCTGCCAGAACGTTTTCTGTTAGAGTCTGCATCATTAGAGGTCTGAAATACCCCATGGGTTTAATAAAGTCTGTCTAATCTAATCTAATTACCATTATTTGGATACAGATATTTGCAGGAATGATGTCAATGATGGTATTGACTTGCTGTACCTACATACTGTAATACACCAGTGGAAATGATATGATTCCTGCATGACTTCTGAACAAATGTAACCAAAAACACACACGCAAATGGACCCCAATTTAAATAAAGAGCTTTATTGCAGTGTTTAGCAGGTCCACATCAAAACTCCATTGATCTAATTTGGGCATTGTTTATCTGGACTTTCAGTGATCTACCTGTGTGGAGATGAATTTTCAGAAGCTCCAGTTTACTCAAGCAATTACAAAGATGTCTGCAAATGTAGATTATAAAAAACAGATAGATGGATAAAATAAAAACAATAAATGAAAAATCAAGCAATTGTTTTTAAATTAAGTTCATGTGAAAATTTTTGCCTTAATATTGTACAGTAATCTTTAAAGCTTAATTTCCAGTTTTAGTTACTGTAATGGCACCCATGTTTATCTTTTGCGATTAGATACTCAATGAGAGGAATATTACACCACATCATGAAACATTGCAAAGTGATTTAGGGCATATTCAAAGATAAAGATTCCCTGTAGAATATATTGAATCTTCTATCAATTTTGTTGCTAGATGTATCAGAGTGGATTGGAGTACATTTTATATGAAAAAGTCATCTTAAACATTTAGGGAAATGGCAAGCACCCTGGTTAATCATTACTAATGAAAAAATACAATCACTAGTGTTGAATTGGGCAGTAGGATGGTGCATGTAGGTGGAATCAATGACAATATATAACAGTTGAAACGAACCCTGAAATTAACATTTGAGCTATTTATTATTACGTGCCGTTAAGTAGAAAAACTTGTTCTTGGTTTTGTTTACTGAAAACTAGGGGTGTCAAACTTGAATCAAGCTCTGATTGCTCAATCAGGTCCTCGGTTGTATGCTTGAAAATTAGTTTCTGAGCTGATTGAAAGTGGGACATTTCAATGTCCAATTGTAAAAGTGTGCAGAAGAAGATGTTTTTAAAGCCGAAGTGGGACAGCCCAGAAAGGCTCCGACCCTCGAGTTTGACAATAAAGACAATATTCGCGTTTACACCAATTATAAGTCAGTCTTTACAATGGCCCCCTTTCCTACGTCGGCAGTGAGAGTTTCATACGCCCAATTTCGACACACTTTTTAGTTTCCTCGTTTCTCAATGACTGTGTGGACGCCAGTCCCGTTGTTATGGTAATATACAAGCGCGCGCGCTCCCGCCAATAGACTTCCTCAGGGTAAGACTCCGCTCTTGTTTCATTGGCGTCTATGACTGCAAGCCTGAAAAACCGCGTTGGATGGCGCTAAATTTAAAAGTCAGTTAAGACGCGACGCGTACACCTGAGCTATAAAGCCAGCAAGACATCTCCGAAAGCTCTTAAGGTCAGCTTTAAGCAGAAAGCAGATCATGAGGCTTCTCAGTTTGGTAAGTACACCGTACTGCTGGCATTCGCTTTCAGATAACAAAAAAAAAAAATTCGGGTCCTTTTGAAACGAGAATAACAAAATTATAGACGATAACATGCGAGTTAATTTCGCACGTTAGGCAAATACATCCGAATTTATAATTTCAGATACAACTGAGATATGTTGCAGTCCCCATAACCCAGAAGTGGGTTAAACGGATTCGTAACTGATGGCTGGAGAGATGATAAATAAGTTGGAGTAACTTATATTGTGTATAGCGTTTGGAAATACATTCGATTCTTCATTATTTTTAGATTTTATTGAAATATACAGAAAAGAACATATGTAAAATATACGCAGTAAATTAATTTTGGATTATGCAAGAGGTCAATGACAATTTGCGACAGGGTTTATTTTCACAAATTAGAAAATATGACGTGACTATGTTGATGCTGTTGGTTGCATCAGCCAATTAAGATTAATAAAATAACGTGTGATTTCGTTTGGTGCAGTGGAAAGGTTGGTGATTTGAAACAAAATCTCTTTAACTATTAACATCAAATGCTATTGTGTGGGGTAAGTGTACAAGTATACTTAATCTTTTTAACGTTACATAACAAATAATAGTGGAAATTATTTCATTCTGTTACTTAAGAAAACAATCATTTCACAGTCCTATAATAAAAACAGTTCAACGTTTTCTGGGACAGCTGCTTCTGACTTTGGATGTATATGTGTTGGCCCGGTCGAACCTTTAAGTTGATGCAAATGTTTTACTTTTAGTATTTGAATTTTCACGTAATATTTTGTTCTATTCGTTTATCATAGTTAATTAATTGTCTTGTGGCTGCAATAGCGGCAGACGGCGCTATGTAAACTAAATTGACTGGTATTCGCTGACAAATAAGAGTAAAAAAGAACAGTACCAGTATGATATTCGCGTAGAATGTAGTCGAAGGGAGACCATTGCGTGATTCTCTGCATAGCTTTGCACATCATCGTTGAAAAATAACAATAGTGAAGTTAGTAGAGAGTGCGACCTTATTCATGTGCTAAATTCCTTCCGAACTTACCCGAGAAATGTGAAACATTTTCTTTAGGCAGCTCTATCTATCTATCTTATCTATCGATCGCTTTTGTTTCTATGATATTCATTAAGATTTATTTGAATATAAAACATGTACTTATTGAAACATTTGTGCAGTTAGGAACTGAATTAAAATTAAGGTCAGACAGGTGTAACGTCTTAAATCCGTTTAATCAGTTTTGGGGTCGTTTCCGCAGTGATTTTCTGTCTGTCTTCAAAAGTATCTGTTCGAAACCCACCCCAGGAACTACTTGTGTTGAGCTTGCATATTTTCCGTATTTCGAAGCGTTTGCACAAGAATATTTCTGTTCTTTGACCGTCCCACAGATTTTCTATTAATGTTATTGAAATGTATTAACTGGGAGACTTTAAACTGTATGTCCTGTATGGAAACTGCACAGAGTTGACTTTGGCCTTGCGCCCACTGCGTCAGCGTACTGTCAAAAATATAACTTTTACTCAAATTTAATCAGTTATCAATGTTTATCTTTAATTTATTAGTCTGCAGTGAATCACAGACTTGTTGTTTTGAATGATATAAGGCTTTGCTTTTCCAAGTGGTATACTAGGATAATTTCGCCTAAACAAAACAAATCGGCACACAAAAAGAATAGTACATCACTTTAGATTTATCATTTTATAATTGTATCCCAATTAGAGGATTAGGAATCAGTGTAAATAGTACACTGTCTTGCAACACTAGCTGTTTTTTTCCTAAAAATGCTCGTGGTGTTGGACAGTCCCGAATTACGGGAATG
Source organism: Polypterus senegalus (assembly GCF_016835505.1). Classification (NCBI taxonomy): domain Eukaryota; kingdom Metazoa; phylum Chordata; class Cladistia; order Polypteriformes; family Polypteridae; genus Polypterus; species Polypterus senegalus. The sequence continues at coordinate 136,085,890 of NC_053162.1, forward strand.
TATTATTAAAAGATGCTCCGGTTTTCCTTTCATGAGCCGAAAGTCGTTTGAGTAGGCAGTAACTCCAAATTGGCCCCACTGTGAATGCAGATTTGCACGTCCATTCAAGTTTGTCATATCTTGTGTTCAGTAGTTAGATTTGGTCAGTCCGACAAGGCCCTGAATTAAACTATTATTTATCACTAAACCTACATCTTTGTGTTGTGACAGCTTTGTACTTTACTGTAAGGGATTTACACACACAAACACAGATTACATTAGATATATATGTACTGTTTTATCCTGTTTTAATCGGAGTCACAGGATGTTCTTTAAAGTTTCTAGTCGGTGAAAAACGGCAATTCCCTTCATACCCCGGGGTGTCTGCGCTGCTCTGTCTCTGTTCAGGTGAGGCCACTCTTCACCTGTACAGTTAAAAGCCCTTTGACCCTACTGATTTGATGGCGTCACACGTCCATGACTACAGCTTGTATACAGAAGCTCGCCAGAAGTGCGAGCAACTTGGATCCTGAGAGCCGCGCTCCTTGGATCGCTTTGACAGGTATCTTAGTCATATTGTCGGGTGCGTTCGGTGACTTTAGAACACTTAGCGATTTTTTAAGAAATATGATTTTAAAAAAAGTTACTGTCCCAGCCTTCTCCCCTTTGGGGGTTTGACGTGGCTCAATTTCTTTTGCACTAGACGCAGCTCTTCGTTCATTTTAAGACTTCACCCCTTGCCTGAATGTAACAAAAGTTGACAACACCCACTAGTGAAACAGCTTTCAAAGTAATTATTTTACGCTTCTGTCTCTTAAGATCATGTACGTCTTTGGAGTCTGTTTTATACATTGTTCTGGTGTATATTAACAAAATGCTGGTTTTCGTTAGATATGAAAAAATATTTAGTATCTGAACAAAACTCGGTGGCACTTTATACTGAAAAGCAAATATTGTTACCGGGTGTGGATGCTATACCATTTTAAAGCGATAATTTGTTTTCATTAATTTATTTAAAACTGAAATTATCAGACAAGTTCAATGACGTTGTTATAACATTAATACCAAATATTTAAATCCGTCATTTTAGCAGATTTTTACCAGAATGAATAACCTTAGTTTATTCACCTCCGGTATTTATTTCATCAGGGAGTTAATTAAAAAGTATTTCTACTTGAGTTGGAGTATGTATGGAATGTCCTGTTCTGAAAGTCCTGCTGACAGTTTTAGGTTGGTATACTGTATATGTATTGGTTTGGAAAGATTTTTTAGCACCATTCTTGAGTTATGGATTTATTTAAATAAAGTCTGCTGTTCCTACTTTATGTGGTTTAAATTGTAGAGTTATGAGTCAGAAATAAAAATAATTGGGCTTTTAATCTGCAGTGTGCTGTGAATTTAAATTGTATTACCAAAACAGTAAGTTAACAAAAGTTATAGAATTCTTAATGGGAAGGAAAACACGCATACATATTCTATAGGGGTCAAACAAGCTTGTATTTAAAATGTAATTACTGTACATTGATTAGCTTTGGGTTTAAGTGGAAATCAAGTCAAGGTTAAATTCCAGTGCAAACCCCAGTGTTTTTTAAGTTATTAATCTCATCTCATGGTTACCATTTATAAAATACAACCTAATTTTATTTCTTGCAGGTACTGGATTTCCCTGCACTGCTGCATCTTGCATTATTTCCCTTCATTCATTAGTGCTTGGTTTGTAGGCAGTGTAGTTAGCTGATTGTTAGCAATGCATCTACAATCACTAGCTATACTACCAACACAACAGGCTACAAGGAACTACTTTGAAGAAGAGTAACCCGATTTGGATTTGAAGATTAGATGGTGTTGTTTTTAGTATTTAAAATATGTAAATTATTATTTAATTTGTTACTATTATTATTGTTGTTGTTATTATTCTTTTTATTATTTATTATTATTATTATTATTGTTATTGTTATATACATCTACAGCTGCAAAGTTCTATATATTTCTTAATATACACAGGATAGCCATGACACTGCGTCTGTTTAGCCTGCTGATGTCTTGATCCGCCCGGTTACCAGGCAGTGTAGTTAGCTGATTGCGTGCCTTTTCAATCACTAACCACAAGGCCAGCTGAACGGGACGGACTGCGCCAGAAGGTACTTTTTAAGTGGGGAGAAAAATGTAAAACAATTTAATAAAGAAATATGAACAAACATTTATCATAATGTGTCAATGTCAAATTGATTAAATGCATCAGAATAATAATCATTTTTGAGGTGAAGAAAATAACAGCTTTCATATTTGTTACAATAATTACGTAGCATTACTCTCTAATGTGACCTATGCTGCCACCTAAGGACCAACTAATGTACTGTAGATTAGCTATGATGGAACTTCTTTCTAATTCTATGAATTCTTCTGTAATGGAGTACTGATACTGTGAGTCTGATAGATTGTTGTTTGATAATGTATCTTTTGTATTGTTATAATTTTATCTTCATAAAAGTATTTTACTGACATATTTGTACTCCCATAATTATAGGGAGAGTAAGTGATTTACTCAGGGTGACAGTGCAACACAAGTGACCTGAAATTTTATTTTATTAACAGTTTTTACAAAACATCACTAAATACATAATCTAAACTAATAGTACTAAAGTGAAATGCATAGATACACATATCTGAATAATGATATAAACCCCATCAATACATCTCTCTTCTAAGCTAATATTTCAATTTGGTATCACTGGCAATCGCTCATATCAACACTGGGTGCAAGGCAGAAATTGATCCTGGGTCAGGAGCCAGGATGTCCAATGGCCCACTTTCACTCAACACACAAACTTACTCTTACAGTTCTAGTTTAAAATTCACATTTAAACCAAATGGAACATCTCGGTGACTGGGAGGAAATTAAGTACAGTACAGTAGAAGAGTAGAACAGAAAAACTCACTCCCACATATAGAGCACCCAAAACTCTTGATCCAATCCAGTTTAGGGTTATAAGGTCAAAAGTCTAACAAATCAATACTGAATACATCATAATAGGTACCATCACAAAAGACTGGATCATAATATTGTACTGTAAATAAACATCAGCTGACTATTTTTGGACTTATGTACTTAGCAACAATATCTGAGTTGTCATGTATAAGTCTGTGCTTTACTCTTGAACTTTGCCTGACTTTAACATAACCAGAACTAAGTACTGCTAACCAATGTACATTTTGGAAAGTAGATGTTTTCTGTGTTCTTGCTTTTGTATGTACATTATATGTTTGTTTCTTTACTGAGGGTGCTTGCAAAATAAGAATTCTATTATCTTTATGCCATATGGCAATAAAATAACTAAAAAGATAAACTGATTTTGTGTGTTATATACAGTGGTGTGAAAAACTATTTGCCCCCTTCCTGATTTCTTATTCTTTTGCATGTTTGTCACACAAAATGTTTCTGATCATCAAACACATTTAACCATTAGTCAAATATAACACAAGTAAACACAAAATGCAGTTTTTAGATGATGGTTTTTATTATTTAGGGAGAAAAAAAATCCAAACCTACATAGCCCTGTGTGAAAAAGTAATTGCCCCCTGAACCTAATAACTGGTTGGGCCACCCTTAGCAGCAATAACTGCAATCAAGCATTTGCGATAACTTGCAATGAGTCTTTTACAGTGCTCTGGAGGAATTTTGGCCCACTCTTCTTCGCAGAATTGTTGTAATTCTGCTTTATTTGAGGGTTTTCTAGCATGAACCGCCTTTTTAAGGTCATGCCATAGCATCTCAATTGGATTGGGGTCAGGACTTTGACTAGGCCACTCCAAAGTCTTCATTTTGTTTTTCTTCAGCCATTCAGAGGTGGATTTGCTGTGTTGTTTTGGGTCATTGTCCTGTTGCAGCACCCAAGATCGCTTCAGCTTGAGTTGACAAACAGATGGCCGGACATTCTCCTTCTGGATTTTTTGGTAGACAGTAGAATTCATGGTTCCATCTATCACAGCAAGCCTTCCAGATCCTGAAGCAGCAAAACAACCCCAGACCATCACACTACCATCACCATATTTTACTGTTGGTATGATGTTCTTTTTCTGAAATGCTGTGTTCCTTTTACACCAGATGTAACAGAACATTTGCCTTCCAAAAAGTTCAACTTTTGTCTCATCAGTCCACAAGGTATTTTCCCAAAAGTCTTGGCAATCATTGAGATGTTTCTTAGCAAAATTGAGACGAGCCCTAATGTTCTATTTGCTTAACAGTGGTTTGCATCTTGGAAATCTGCCATGCAGGCCGTTTTTGCCCAGTCTCTTTCTTATGGTGGAGTCGTGAACACTGACCTTAATTGAGGCAAGTGATGCCTGCAGTTCTTTAGACGTTGTCCTGGGGTCTTTGTGACCTCTCGGATGAGTCGTCTCTGCGCTCTTGGGGTAATTTTGGTCGGCCGGCCACTCCTGGGAAGGTTCACCACTGTTCCATGTTTTTGCCATTTGTGGATAATGGCTCTCACTGTGGTTCGCTGGAGTCCCAAAGCTTTAGAAATGGCTTTATAACCTTTACCAGACTGATAGATCTCAATTACTTCTGTTCTCATTTGTTCATGAATTTCTTTGGATCTTGGCATGATGTCTAGCTTTTGAGGTGCTTTTGGTCTACTTCTCTGTGTCAGGCAGCTCCAATTTAAGTGATTTCTTGATTGAAACAGGCGTGGCATTAATCAGGCCTGGGGGTGGCTATGGAAATTGAACTCAGGTGTGATACACCACAGTTAGGTTATTTTTTTAACAAGGGGGCAATTATTTTTTCACACAGGGCCATGTAGGTTTGGATTTTTTTTCTCCCTAAATAATAAAAACCATCATTTAAAAACTGCATTTTGTGTTTACTTGTGTTATATTTGACTAATGGTTAAATGTGTTTGATGATCAGAAACATTTTGTGTGACAAACATGCAAAAGAATAAGAAATCAGGAAGGGGGCAAATAGTTTTTCACACCACTGTATAATACACACAAGCCAGCGCCATTTATGAAAAGATAAATGGTATTTATTTTCCTTGAGAGACTTACTGTAAAAACATGCTCAGTTAGGCTGATCAGGTCTACATAATCCCATCAAGTTTATTTAGACTGTCCTGGAGAATATGTAGACACTTCCAGGGCAATTGAGAGATGCCTGTGAGTGGTTTCTGCTGACTAGCAGCCTGGTGGCTTGGTAGTCAGTGTAAGCCAGAAAGGTACATAGTCCTGCTCTGTTTGCATAGGTTAGATGCAAATGCCAATTGAGGAACAGCTGAGAGTGAGAGTATTTTAAGCATTATTTTACCTTGATTCATTTTTTACATCGCAAACATTAATATAGATCTAAATACACAAGTCTAAGGAATGGAAGTACGTTTAATAGGGAAATATTGCTCTGTGAACATTTTACATTAGAATTATTCTTTATTTATATTGGCCATAGATTCCTCTGTCTTCCATTCTTTGCTAGCTTTGGCTTTAAAAGGCTGATGTCTTTCAGCTTACTGAGATCATTAGGGCCTGGTGGTTAATGGGCGGTGGCTGCAGAACTGAGAGGTTTCACACAGCTAACTCCCTCCACATTTTCAGTTTCTTTTAATATTGCATTAACATCAGGTGGTCATTAATAGAACTATCCATACTCAAGACCAGCTACAATGGTAACAAAGCTTGACATATATTTTTGGCTTTATCAAGGTGATTCCTTCTACTAGGACTTCTGGTCTTGTGTGCACAACCCAGATTTAATTTCCCACGGCATCTTCTTGGAATGCAAAGAGTAAAAAATAAGGCATTTTATGTTTGTTTTTGATGTTATTTTTTTTTAATCAAGCAAACTGCTTGTATTATCTGGACGATTATTAGGTAATCATAGGCTGTAGGGAAAGAGGCATTCAAACTAAATTAATTTTATTCATTTGCAACCTCTATTTTAAAACCTAAGCCTTATTTGTTTTTTTTCATGATTTGTTGGTTGTGGCATGGCTAAGATGTTTTTTGGTAAGCTTAAGCTGTATTGTAGAACCTCTTCTGGTGAGACAATCTCTGTTAAAAAGTGAAAGGAAACAACAATGTGAATAGGGTGTTGGAATATCAGCATGTCAAAGACCATACTGGAAGAGGAGCTAAAACATCTGTTTGATACTTTCATGACAAAGGTACTGAGGGCTTAAGGAAAAGATGTTTTACAAGGCCAATAGTGATGTGATATGATGGACTACTAAAAGGGCTGTATATATTGTGCTGAGAGAAAGAGAGCTGTTGTTCTGTTGATGGTTCCACACACAGGTACAGACGTTTTATTTTAATAATTTGTCTACAAACTAGATTCACTAGTTAGTCATATGAAAAAGTAACTACACCCCATGAAGCTTTTCCCTTTTTTAACATATGTGGATATACCAAGATTTGGTCTTCATTTAAACAGTATCTTTTGATAAAGGCAATGTTTATGAGGAAAAAATGCAATAATTTATTCATCAAAAATGGAAAGATGTGCACTTTGATTTAGTGGAAACATTAAGTCCACCCTTGGCCCTAATGGCTGGTATTTCCCCCTTTGACAGAAACAACCATAAATAGGCCGTTCTTATAAATGTCTGCTAGACTGATGTCTGGGAAAAAGTTCTTTACACTCCTCCATGCCAAAGTCTTTCAGCTGTGTGATGTGTAAGGTGTGTTTTATGTGTAAAGCTTATTTAAAATCCATCCCTCAGCATCTTGATGGGATTCAGATCCAGGCTTTGACATGGCCATTCCAGGACCCTACATTTCTTTATTTTCAGCCATTTGCTGGTGGCTTTATTGGTATATTAAGTTGAGCTTCAATCTTCTGTCTGATGGTCTCATGTTATCCTCAAGTAGTCTCTGGTACAATGAAGAATTCATAGTGAATTCTGTGATGGTGAGCTGCTTAGGTGCTGATGCAGCAACGCAGCCTGTTGCAAAGGTGTTGAATAATTACTCAACTTGTGATCTCACTGATTCTTTAATTGAAGTTCTGAGTTGAAAGTGCAATCGCCACTGGTTGTCCAATAAGATGTCCAAAATAATTATTAAAATACAAATCCATGGCACTCATATATTCAGGAAGTTGTTTACATCAAGGCTAGAAGATGATGATTATATATACTTGTACACGTGTCTGTGTGATTCCTTTAACAATAAGGGACAGGAAAAAGAAAATATGTATTTAAAACTACTATAATAAATGCCAATCATAACTAAGAACATGACTGAACTAAATGACATAGCGAACAAACTGCAGTAAACACTATTATACTGTAACTGATAACAATGAATAAAATACTATTTTGTACTTAAAACTTTATGCACCTGGCACTGTCATTAAACAAATTTGGAAATATTGATGCTTGTTTAAACAATGTTACAAGAGGCACGATTCATGAACAGTAATACTTAAGCATAAATATTACTGTTTGCAAATAACAGTACATTTAAAACTACAAATACCTGAACAATAAATGAGTCTGAAATAACAAACAGTAAAATTGCTTACATATTAACGATACATACTGTATGAATAGAGATTACTTTTTACACAACAATGAACCTGTGTTATATAGACATAATACCAACATCTTACGGACACAATGATTACATTTCGGAAACACTGTTAGAATGGAATAAACACTATAGGAATCCTGCTGCAAATGAGAAGTAGTTTGAGAAGTCTATCATGACAATTAACTATGAACAACTTACCAAGAGATGCCACAAGACAGTTGTTCCTCTAGAGCTGGTTGATGCAAGAGTATTCTGATGACGGTCAAATGACTATCTTTGCCTTGTGTCTCCAGGGCACATTGTTCTAGAAGTTCTGTGTTCATGGGCAGGCTTCAGTCTTGCTTTGATGTTTATTTCTGGGCAGCAAACTTTTCCTGGCACACCTCCTATGTAGATCTAATTTGTTTAGCCTCTTTCTGAAAATAGACTCATGTACTTTGAGAGCAAAAGTGGCTAAAGCTACCTTTAGCTTCTGTGGTGAAATTCTGGATTTCTTAGAGACATCTTTCAACATCTTGCATTCTTCTTTTAGGCTGCTGGGGTGGCCTTACATGGACAAGTTGACAGTTATTTGAAAGTGTCCTGACTGTACAGGATCACCCAGGAAAGGCCTACAGGGATTGTGCATGGATCAAACTACTGTATACCAATCCAGAATTTCAGTTTGTATTAACAACATTAATTCAGAATACTTTAAACTACCATATTAACAAATATAAGGGCTGTGACGGGTGGCCACAGCAATTACCTGGCAGGGATGCCAGCTGCATGGAAGGACCGAGGAAGAGAGTATAGGAGTGGCTCAGCCCTGTTGGGTTCCGCTGCAGATTACTACAGGGGGCTTTCGCAACACCATGTGTTGATTCCATGTCTGATTAATAAACCACCTGGAACACTCCCAGGGTCTGCTTAAAAGGAGCTACCTCACTCCATTAATGGATCCAGAGTCAGGAGGAAGGGGGATAAAGTTTGCGAAGAAGAGGACTGGAGGAGGATGACAAAGAAAGAAGAAGAAGGACTGTATTTGGTGCTTATGTACTGTGCTGTTGTGGGGAGTGAGGGAGATGCACTCCATGTGTGAAAATAAACCTGCGTTGTGCTGAACATGTGTCACTTCTTGCCTTTGTCGGGGTTGAGGGAGTTGGAGCTCCCCTGGTTTCCATAAGGGGTACTTACTTTTTCACATACAACATTTGCTTTTATGTTTATGTAAATTATTTAGTGGACAACAAAATGTTAATGTGGCATTACGTTTGTTACATAACTTTTATCTATAGATACTGTTTAAATGGAGGGTTTTAACATGATTACATATCATGTCGGATGGCATGTTGGTGCAGCTGTAGCAATGCTGCCTCACAGTAAGCAGATCAGGGTTCAGGGTCCTCCCTGCGTGGCGTTTGCATGTTTTCCCTGGGTCTGTGTGGGTTTCCTCTGGGTGCTCCGGTTTCCTCCCAAAGTCCAAAGACATACAAGTTAGGTGGATTGGCAATTCTGAATAGGCCCTAGTGTGTAGTCTGTTTTTGTGTGTGTGTGTTCACCTTGCGATGGACTGGCACCCTCTCTAGGGTTTGCTCCTGCATTGCACACTATGCTGGCTGGGGTAAGCTCCGCTCCAGCACCCTCTGCAACCCTGTTCAGGACATAGCAGGTTACAAAATGACTAACTGACAAATCTTGTCAATATTATTGGAACTCCTGTGCTTCATTTGGAAAATGCATCACTTTTCCCAGAAAATTGTTGCATTTGCAAATGCTTTGTTATTTGCATGTTTGTTTTGTTTGAACTGGAAAACAAGAAAAAAAAAAAGTTGAGAAAAAAGTGAAATCTGATATGCCACACAGAATTCCAGAAATGGACTGGACAAAATTATTGGCACATTTTCAACATTTTAAAAAATTATTAGATTTCAGTCATGTGATGTTCCTTTAATTTGTATTTTTTAAAAGTAACAGGTGCTCGCAGTATAGAAATCACACTTGCAACCTATTTTAAATGGAAAAAAGTTGGTGTAATTTTTGTGTCTGCGTGTACCACACTAAGCATGGAGAAAAGAAGAGCAAGGAATTGTTTGAATGGTGGATAAAGAAAATCAATCAACTTCCAAATGAATTCAAGCCGACATGCATACATAGGGTATAACAGTGTCAGCTCACACTATCCGTCACCATCTAAAAGAAATGGGATGCTATGGTAGGAGACCCAGAATGACCCAAATAGACATAAAAAGCCAGATAGGAGTTTGCCCAAGCTTACCAGAAGAAATCAACATCTGTCTGGGAGAACATCTGGGACAGATGAGTCCAAAGTTGAGCTTTTAGTAAAGCAAAACATTGCACGGTTGATAGCAAATAAAATGAGACCTTCAAAAAAAAGAACACTGTCTCAATCGTCAAATATGGTGGAGGTTCACAGATATTTTGGGGTTCATTTGTAGTTTCTGGCACTTTGTGTGCATGGGTCTTTCAGCAGGACAATGACCCAACCATACTTTAATAAGCACCCAGAAATTGTTTAAGACAAGTTGTGGAGTTCTGAAGTAACCAGCAATGAGTTCAAATCTAAATCCCTTAGAACACCAGTGGAGAGATCTCAAAACTGTAGTTAGGAGAAGACATCCCTCAAATCTGAGAGACCTGGAGCATTTGGAAAAAGGAGCATGGTCCAAAATTCCAGTTGAGAGGTGTAAGAAACTCTTTCATAGTTATGGAAAGCGAGTGATTACAGTTATTGTTTCCAATGGGTGTGCTATCAAATATTAAGTGGCGGGTTCCGATAATTTTGTCAAAACCACTTGTGGAGTTCTGTGTGGGATGATATCAGATTTTGACTTTTTTCCTTTGCTTTTTTTTGTGTTTTTCTAATACAAACAAAACACATAATCATTTGAATACCAGAGCATTTGTAATTGCAACTATCTAGAAGTGGTCCATTTTCTGAATAAAGTGCTGGGGAGCCAATATTTTTGGCCATGACAGGTATAATTTCTTGTAGTTATAACAATGCTTGCAATCTATTAAAAGAAGGATACTATCAAATTTTGTATAAAAAGGGAATTGTAAAAGACTGATAGAGATATGTGTAATTAAATTAATGTACAAATCCCCCTCCATTCACTTCCTTAAGATGCTTGTTCAAACCCAGTGCACATGGCATGCCTGACATTAGACAGGGTGTCGGGCTTTCACAGCCCACCCTTTCATACAAGTGGTCCTACAAGGCAATGTTGCCGTTTCCAATTCACCATATGGTGTGTACCAGGAACAATATGTTGCTGGTGTAAGTGGAGTTAAATATCCATATCATTTCTGTGTCTAATTTGCATACTTACTGTGTATAACGTGTATCTTAGTATCACCACATTTGTACAGTATATTTGTGTATCACCACATTTGTACAGTATATTTAAATACTTTATCTTAATGGACAGTATACATGATTTTAAGGTCATTGTTCTTGTATTGGTGTTGAAACATACATGGAAGAAATCAAATTGTATGATAATTTAGGTACTTGGCTGATACCAGACTTCAGAATATACTGTACAATACTTAAGGTATAAGTAATAGGATCAGTGTATGATTGTATATGGATGTTTTTGTGTAATCACCTGATTAAAATCAACATAAATTATTGGGACAGATATTTTCATATTTAGTGCTCTTTAACTGTATTTCTAGCATCAAGAGGTTGTGTAGGGTGTACACTGTTAAAAGCAATCATTTCCTTCTCACCATCCATTAACCACAGCATGTTTTATTCATGAACTATCTGTATGTCCATATTTGGATTAATGCATTTGATTAAAAAGCAATCAACCTAATACAAATGTGGTAATAAATAGTGCAAGTGGTGTAAAACTGCATACTGCAAGCTTGTGGTTATTGATTAGAAGTGCATTTCCATTCCATTCACATATTCTTAACAGTACTTTAGTACTATTGTTGGGAATCTTCACCACTGATCTTTTCCCACAACAATATATACTATCCGTCAGTATGTAGTCTTTCAGCAGAAGATTTTTACTTTTCTTCTAATTTTCTCAGCATTCATAATATACTGTTACAGCAGGGTCCCTCCTACCACTGATACTCTATGCCTGGAATCAGTGCTGATGACCACTACAAACCCTTAAAGTATTACACTTACTAATCAATATGAAGGAAGCGAAGATTACTGGAAGAGATAAAAAGTATTAGATAAATTAAAGCAAAATACATCCCACCTCACTAACTGGGCAAGTTACTTAGACTTTCGGTAACCTCATTGGTTTGGCATCATGCCCGCCACCCTCCTATTCTGTAACTCTTCCTATATCTGGCCACACCAACTCACCTCTTGACTGGACTTGAGCAGTTAACAGGAAGCAGTAAATTAACTGCAGCCCAGGGTGGGGTAGTGGTGGCTCTGAGGGTTATTTGTGGTGCCATCCTCTGGATCAGTGGTAGTGTTCAGTAGACTCTGCAGTCCTCTTGTTGTTTAAAGGTGTTTTTGTATCATCATCGCAGGCGACCTTTATTTTCCCTTTAACTTCCCCTGTATCATGCCACGTTTGGACCCTCTCTGATCTAACAACCTTTTGGAAGCAGGCAATCTATCGTAATACACAGTTAATTTCCGAAATATTGAGACAGTAATGCCAAACTTTTTCATTTGTCTTATACCCACTAAAATGTGTTATAGATGAAAAGATTAATACGAGGAACATAAAAAGGTTATTATTTAGTTTGTAGGAATATCTGCGCATGAGGTTTAATGTTTTTGAATAATGCTTAGTTATGAGTTCATTTGATCGTTTTATTTTTTTGTGGTGCACTGATAAATTTGGTACTAATGTCTCCTTACGTCGAAAAACACTAATAATCCTGTTGGTCATTTTTCAACAGAAGACGCGTAAGTGGTGAAGACCGGAAGCGCGGGCAGTAGCGTCTCGTTTCCATGGTAACAGCAGCGTTTCTCTTTACACTGGCAGGATGTCCGAGCAGCGAGAAGATCCTGAGCCTGATTACGAGAAAAACTTTACCATTTTCTTCGATTCTTCTGAACAGGATGTGTCATGCGCTAAAATCTTCTGGAATTCGGCAATTCTACACCCTACTCTGGAGTCGCGGCTGGTTTCGGGAGACATTCGGCAAAGGTTGAAAGTGGCAGATGGAATTCAGCCAAGTGAGTACAAGATCGTGGTTTGTTTTGTTAGGTAACGTTCATCACTGTGACACATAATGCCAGCATTACCGGTAATGATAAACCTAAGCAGCATAAACTTACAAAATACAAATGAAATAACAGCGACAGACAACGTGTGGTTTGTATGTTTCTCTGTGAAGACACTCCTGCTGAGCTACACGATGCGAATTTAGCTCTTGTCGGCATCTTTGGAATATAATCCCCATGCGTTTATTATAGTCTCATGTTTAAAATGCTGTTTCTTTGTAAGGGCTGTCAACATTTTTTGACCTACAACCAACAGACAAAGGACGTCATTTTTAAAACAAAGGTCTGTGTGAAATTCGATCTGTTTCATATACACTGTCACATTTCTTAAAAGTTTTTTATATTTGTCCTGCATTGTAAAGACTACACTTTAAGTTAATTACTGATGTCTAACTAGGTTTATGAATGTGCCCTGTGACTGGCTGGCATCCCATCTGGGTACGAATGCTGATTTACGACGGATGCTCTCAAGACTACCACAATCCCCCGCACCCATGCGCATGATTAAGCGATTAAGATCATAGCTAAACGGACATATGTGCGCAGAGGACGTGAATACTGAAAAAGACAAATCAATTTTGAGCAACACTTGTATTTTTTGAGATGGGGTGATTCGGAATGAACCCTAAGGCAAAAACAAGCTCTTTAAATAAAAAGAAAATGTATCCTAATAGCAAGGACAGGCGCCGAGTTGACTTGCAAGTATGAATTTCTTTTTACATGTACACACGACAATGAAATTGACCTGGTATTATTGTGAAAAAAAAATACATGCCCGTTTCACAGTACACACTTCTGTGTGGAGCAGCACTGGCCGCAAGGGGTCACTGCTACCCGTTGTTCAGGAAGTTTGGGCTCGTGTTTTGGTTAACTTTAACAGGAGATCTGTATGAAGGATTATCCGCGCAAAACCTACAATATTTGTAGGCACTGTTTATGAAAATGCATTTAGAAGTGAAGTCTTCCCTTCATTGGATTAAAACCATGAATGCTATTTCTTTGTATTTTCCAGCTGAATGTGGTTTTGCGAATAGTTGTTCAATCTCTCGTTAATAAATTGTATGGCTTGTTGCATAATCAAATTTTTGATATAGCGCAGGAGTCCTCAATCATGGTCCTTATAGGGCCGCAGTGGCTGCAACTAGCTTCTTAATTAGACGACAGTCCTTGCTGCTAATGAAACTTAGAATACAGTATATACTATTTTGTTTGTTAATACTTTCATTCATCCAAGAGAAAACTTAAATGCACCGTAGAGTTTCCTTTACTGAGAGCATTATCCATGTATTTTGTGGAGTAGAACAGATTTAGACACAACGGTCCTTCCAATTCCCATCTCATTTGTTTCTAAACATTTTTTTTAACACAGATACTTAATGGTTTATATGTACAGGTTTGAAAGGAAGCAGGTTAGCTGGAGAGCTGCTGGTTTATTGGTTATCTGCATTTCTTTTACACTAATGTCTGGTTAAGAAAACAGACAACAATTAAATCTTAAATGCAGCTGATAGAAAACTAAATTTGGCAATTAAGTGTTCTGAATTGTATGTACTGTAACAGACAAATTTAGCCTTAAAAAGTATTGCTTTAGTGTGGTTCTCGTTAAGAAATTGGTTGAAGTGAAAACCTGCAGCCATGGTGGACCTCCAGAACTGTAATTGAAGATCCCCAATCTACAATGTAACTAAAATTTGTCTTTGATGAATGAAAGCACTAACAGGATATAATAATTATATACTAAGATTCATTATAAGCAAGGACTGAGTTCTAATTAGGAAACTGGCTGTAATTAAAACCTGTAGCCATTGCAGCCCTTCAGGACCGTGATTGAGGACCCCAATATAGCATGCAACATATCACGGGATAAACTACCAGTTTTTGTGTTATTCCTCATATTGAACTCCCATTTATGGTGAAACTTTTGAAACTCGGCTGTTCTGGAGTAATTTGCTGTTTTATAACTCATCATTTTAACTCCTCAATTAAACTGTTGATGCTCCAGGAATTCTTTATTTTAAATTTCATGAACAAAAATGTTAATACAAAAATTCTGTGAAAGTGGACATAGTTGCTTCACAGTGATGATTTTTGTATTGGTGTCTAACACTCTTAAAAATGATGGTTCTTTAATGACACTTTGATTACTGGGTAGTAAGGTTCCTTGTAGAACTATTCCTTGCCCAAACACCATTTCATTCTGGGACAGGTTCTTTGCATATGAGGTTGGCTCTTTGTATTTTGAAATACTTCCTAATATGCAGAAAAAAATGGAACTATTTAATATATGGTAGGCAACCAAGCAGGATACTAATAGGTTAAAAAATCTGAACTTGGTCTGAGTTATTGTTTGCAGGAAGAATCAGTTTAAAATCACAACCCGGTGGTATTTCTCAAATCTGTTGCCATCTGTTCAAGATTATTTACTGTATAGAGCCTGTATAAATTAAAAGTTCTTTCTGGAACCTTCATGTTAATGGGTCTTTTGGGAACCAAAAATGTTTCCTCTATGACATCACTCTGATTAACCAATCTGGCATCTTTATTTTTAGGAGTGCATCAAATCATTGTACCTTCATTTCCATTGAATCACTGACATTGAATGTAGTCCTCATTGTTTAAGTAGGGCCAAACAATATGAAAAATTCACTGCCATTGACTAAACTGTTTTGGCGTTGTTTTGATTTTGTAACTCCCAACCTAACTCCCACCTTACAATCCAGTTTCTTAATGGAACTTTTGAACAACTTTATCTGAGTTGTGTCACGCCCTTTGACTCAGATGTTACATTGACTCAGTTATGCATTGACCCCCTCCATTACAACCACCCTTTCTAATGAACTGTTTGAAATGCCATGTGGCTTGGATTTTAAGTTAATTCAGTTTTATTATACATGTTTTTATTAAACATAATTTCATTAAGTTTGCCATTTTGGAATAATAAGCAATTAACATCTGTTACAATTACAATCAGTAACATTATATAACAGCAAATGGGCAGATTAACATATATAACTGCAGTAGTGGCAATCTTTGAATGTACAGACATGGACAGATTTGTTGGTGCCCTTAGCTCATTAAAAAAGTGCTGCATGCGCCCTAAAAAGTGATTGAATGAAAAGCAATTGTCCCATGTATACCTACATACCTTTGATATATCATTGAGTAAAGCAAAATAAGTGTGAAAAGAGGTAAAGTATTGTTTATTCTACAAAGATATTCTAAAATGACCAGGACACATTTGTTGTTACTTAAATGGAGAAAAGTAGTCACTCTGTTGTTTGGTATCATTTTGTGTCCCACACTGAACATGGACAGCGAAAGCAAAATGAAAGAGTTGTTTGATGAGATCAAGAAGAAAATTATAGACAAACATGTTAAAGGCAAACTCTATAAGACCATCTCCAAGAAGATTGATGGTCCTGTGACAACAATTGCAAATATTATTAAGAAGTTTAAGGTCTATTGGACTGCACCCAATCTCGAAGAATCAAATCGAAGAAGGATAGCAAGAATGTCAGACAAACTGCCAAGGACAACTTCCAAAGGCATACAAGCTGAACTCCAAGGTCAATGTCAGTTTCTGATTGCACCACCTGGCACTTTTTGAGTGAAAGTGGGGTCAATATAAGAAGGCCCAGGAGGACACCACCATTGAAAGAAAAACGTAAAAAAGCTAAACTGGAATTTGCTAAAATGCATATTGACAAGCCACAAAATTTTCTTGGAGACGTACTTTGGTCAGATGAGACAAAACTGGAGTTTTTTGGCAAGTCACATCAGTTCTATGTACACAGACGAAAAAATCTGGAGCTGAGGATCAGTAGGCATTGCATCCTAGGAGCCAAGTTACCCGAAATATTCTCTAACATTTCAGTAATTGTTTACTGCTCTTATGCTGACTATTATGATCATACAAAAGGTCATTATCATAGCAATTGGCAAGTAGAATTTATAATTAATTGCAGAATTTCAGTATTTGAGGGTGCCTCTAGAATTCCTCTTTCTGTTGCACGAGTTGGGTCAAAAACTAATCAGCACATCATCATCTCATAACAGGCTTAAGTTTTGAGTTTGGTATTTTTCCGTCTAGCCGTTTTAGCTGTAGACCTTCAAACAGACACACATACATAGACAGATACACATCCATCATTGAGATATCAATGTTTTTTGGTATCAGGGGACCCTAAAATGTCAAGATCCGTTGAAAACCAGAGATCGAAATTTATAACGATTCTGAAACTTTAACTGCTCCTCCGTAGACGATAGGTTATGAGGAGGGAGGGAGGGAGCAAAGTAAAAATGAAGTTTTCAAAAAAAAGAACGCCATACCTACTGTGAGACTTGGAGGAGCCTTGGTTATGTTTTTGGGCTGCTTTGCCGTATCTGACGTGGGGTGCCTTGAGTCTGTTTTGAGGGACTAACTGGCATCACTGCTGGGATGGATTCTGCTCCCTTGCCTGGGCAGAACACCAAAGGAAAAGAAGATCAGCTGGGGAGTGGTGATATTTCTTTTCTGCACCAAGACATGATATAGAACGATGCTGCAGCAGAAGCTACACTGGTTTTGGTGTCCCAGCAACCATGTAGGGACACTCTGGTTGTGTTTTGATACCTGGAACATCAGGACAGTGGGTGACTGCTTACTATGGGCAGAGTGACCCTCCAAACACTGGGTGGCAGCATCACATCTGGTGAGCCCAAGTATGAATGCCCATAGGGCAAAATTGGAGTTGTGGTCCCAAGGGCCTGCACTGCGGGGTTCTGAGGGGGCCACCAGGGAGAACTGTTGGATACTGATGGCACAAAGACTGTTGGGACTTGCCTAGCATGGAAGTGCTTCACAGGGACAATAGTTTAAGCCCAGAAGTACTCTGTGGTACAAAATTAAAGGAGAGCGTTTCACTTGGCCCAGGGGGTTGGAGTTGAGAGGAGGTGAACAAGGCTTGTTGAGAAGAGTGGAAGGAAGAGGAAAATACATAGGGAAGAGAAACTGTGGACTGTTCTACTACACTGTATATTGTGAACAGAAGCATGTCGAGAGATATTTCCTTATTAATAAATTATTATTTGAACCTGGAACCTGGTGTTGTGCAATTCTGCCTGAGGTGTGGGGTGCTGCTATACCCCCTACCAGCCACACTATGCAGGGAACAGTAGCCAAGTTTCCATCCAGTTTTTTGCGACGTTTTGTTATTGACAAGCAGAATATATGTAAAAAATTGTGCGAAATTTGCTGTCTCCAGCCCGTTTCCATCCAATTGGCTTTTTATCGATAAAATGGTGTGCATGATGACGTCATCCCCTCCAAAACGATCTGTTGCATAAGTTTTGTTGTATCACGAAAAAAAATCTGCCCTTGAGCCATTTCCATACATAATTTTGTGTATGTTGCAAATGATCTACCTTTTGTTTTCCACGTTACACCCCCTCCACTAAACAAAGAAATGGAGAGATTATTCAGACAGTTTTTTGAAATTTGCCAGCTTATTGTGATTTCAGTTTCACAAATAATTGGAATTGTACATAATATCCGAAGACAACAGCAGAATGAAGCAGTTGCTTGTCTGATAGCCCTAGAGCTCGAAGAAAGTACCCCAGTGCGACGAAACCCACGGGTATGGGAGAGACGACGGAATAAGACCTTCTGGGAGGAGGTGGTGGGGAGACACTTCACAGAAAATCTCTGGCTGCAACATTTTAGAATGACACGGCCGATGTGTGAGATGTTGTGTGGATTCATCAGTTCTGATGTTGCGAGCATAACAGGTTGTCACCGACTGCGCCGAGTATAGAGTAGTTGGAGAAACTTTCGAGGTTAGTAAAACTACTGTCCATCGATGTGTATATGCTGTGTGCACCGCTATTAAAGAAAAATTAATGCGGCGTTATATCAGACATCCGACTGTAGTGGAGGCCAATGAAATTGCATACCGCAATTCCTTGGTGCATCTTGTGCCACAGATTTACGGTGCGCTGGATGGCACGCATTTGCCTATTCTTCCCCCAACAGAAGGCTACCGTGATTACATTAATCGCAAAGGGTGGCCATCTATTGTTCTCCAGGCCCCTGTTGATGACAGGTGCATGAAACGAGACATTTGCGTTGGCATTCCTGGAAGTGCCCATGATGCAGCTGTGTTTGCAGCATCGGATCTGTACAGGTGAGCCTACCTTTCAACATTCCTTCTCAGTGTGATAACAACTGAATTAGTACTGTAACCTGCTTCCCTTAAGGTTTTTAATTAAAACTGAAATTTGAATTAATACAAAATAACGACGTTTAATCAAAAAAAACTAAAGTTGATATTAATGAGAGAATTTCTCATATATGCTAAAACATCTTCCATTTAATAATAAGAAAAAAATGTTTAGATAATGAAACACACGGTTTATTAAATATTTTGACTGGCACAGTAAATTACCTTTGCGGTTTTTGTATTATTTAGACATCCTGAGAGACACCCCCAGGCTACAGTTGATGTGGAGGGAGTTCAGGTACCACTTTTAGTAGCAGGAGACCCAGCCTATCCGCTACTGCATTGGTTCATCACGAGAAATAACAAGTCTCTTCATCAGACCATGCGAACCGCTCCGCTATTCTTGTTTTGATTGCACGTGATGAAAATGTATCATGTGACACATTTATTTGTGTTAAAGCCCTTTTTTCCGACAAAAAGTGTTTCCAATGTAGTTTTTGCGACATCTGAAGTATCGATATGGAATTTATGCGCTAAAGTTAAACAGAAAAATATTATGTCGACATGTACATTTTATCGATAATTAGCATTTCCATCAGCTAAAATTTGAAGCGCTAAATATTTTTTCACAAAAAGTCCTTGGATGGAAACCTGGTTATTGACATCTCAAGACTATCAAGACATTTTGGAGTGAAATTTACTGGCCAGTTTCAGAAAGCTCTGTCTTAGCCGTTGGTCATTGGTCCTCCAACAAGATAATAACCCAAAACACACGCTAAAAGCACCCAAGATGGCAAAGAACAAAACATTTCACTAGTCTAAAGTGGCCTTCTATGAGATCTGATTTGAATCCAATCGAACAGCAATGGAAAGAACTGAAATGTACACTCTGGAGAAGGCACCTTTCAAACCTGACAAAGGTGGACCAAATTGCTCAAGAAGAGTAGACCAAACTACCTGTTGACTGGTGTAGAAGTCTCATTGAGAGCTTCAGGAATTGCTTCTTTCAAGAAAATATTATGTTAAGGGTATCATCATTTTTGTCCATGCAATTTTCATTTGTGTTAGTATGTGGAATATTGTATTGAATCAAAACTCTAAGGCAAAGTCTATTTTTGTTAAATACGGAATAAACAATGATGGGTGACAATTACTTTTGACAGTTTCAATTTATTTGAGAGACAATTGTAGGTTCTTCTTTTCTCATACAGGGGTATCAATAAATTTGTCCATGTCTGAGTAAAGTATTTATAATTGAATTTTGAATAGAATTTACAAAACTATTTGTGAGTTTTACTTGACTTATGTTTTGAACATGCCTGATGTGGGCATTTCCAGTCTCTTAATCCATGCAAATCCATCCTTAATTATGCCTAATCATTTTTGGGAAAAAAAATCACACCTTTAGATATAATTCAAACTACATACTGTTATGTGTTGTTCAAATAAGATGCAAAGTTGTGCAACTTACTCGCTAAAACAGAAGTTAGAAGCTTAAGTACTGATTTTGTTGATGGCTCGTGAATATCGGACAAATTCATGACCCTGGCCCATCCAAGAAATTTGGCAGCAGAGTTTAGAGTGTAGATTTTAAAACACACTCAATAGTGGTGTTGGTAGCAAACCTGTTGCTAGAGCTCAAATAGCTATCTACTGAGTTTTCACTTGTCTTTGAGGCATCACCAAAAGTTTCAGTGCCAACATTTGATTCTGAAAATTGTTGTAGTTTGTTAATTTCTGTTTGCTTAAAAAAACTTAAAGGGTTGCTTATGGAAACATCATTCATGCTTATCTTGCCTTATTCAAATTTCTCTTGAACATGAAATAATTAGTAACATGAGCTGAGTGACATATTTTTTAAACCTTTTTAGGTAGACATATACAGTAAAATCACCAACCATACCTTTTCAATATACTTTTCAAGAGTTAATTTATCTATATACAAGGTTATTTAAAAGTGGCAGTTTTGTTGTGTGGGTTTATAATTAATTGATATTTTAATTAAGGAAGATCTATATTAAGATATTGATCAGTCAGTCATTGTCCAAACCATTATATCCTAACTCTGGGTCACGGGGGTCTGCTGGAGCCAATCCCAGCCAGCACAGGGTGCAAGGCAGGAACAAACCCCAGGCAGGGCACCAACCCGCCACAGGGCACACACACACACACACCAAGCACACACTAGGGACAATTTGGGACCATCAGTGCACCTAACCTGCATGTGTTTGGACTGTGGGAGGAAACCAGAGCACCTGGAGGAAACCCACACAGACACGGGGAGAAATGCAAACTCCATGCAGGAAGGGCCCGGGAAGCAAACCCAGGTCTCCTTACTGCAAGGCAGCAGCACTACCACTATGCCACCGTGCCACCCGTATTAAAATATGAAATTTGCAAAACAAAGCAACAATTAAAAATCTGGGCCCAATAACAGCCTGGATTACAATCAATATTTGTTAAAGGAAAAAAAAACGTCATTTCAGATTAGCCTGTACCAATCAAGATAAATGTTTAGGACCTGAAACAAACAAACATTTCTCAAAAAACATAGAAGTGTAGTTGATAAAGAAGTTCTAGAAGCAGGAGTGGGAAAATGTTCCTTCACAACACTCTTGGGGGCTATAAAAAAAAACTGCAGAAAATATCTAGTTACAGCAATTGCTGCTAAAGGTGGTGTAATCACTCTATGAGATCAATGGATTTTTTTGGGGGGTTGTATTACTTTTTCACATAGAACATTGAATTTTACCTAGCTTTCTTTATTAAATTAATTTGTCATATATATATATATATATATATATATATATATATATATATATATATATATATACTGCTCAAAAGAATTAAAGGAACACTTTTAATCAGAGTATAGCATAAAGTCAATGAAACTTATGGGATATTAATCTGGTCAGTTCAGTAGCAGAGGGGGTTGTTAATCAGTTTCAGCTGCTGTGGTGTTAATGAAATTAACAACAGATGCACTAGAGGGGCAACAATGAGATGAGCCCCAAAACAGGAATGGTTTAACAGGTGGAGGCCACTGACATTTTTCCCTCCTTATCCTTTCTGACTGTTTCTTCACTAGTTTTGCATTTGGCTACAGTCAGTGTCACTACTGGTAGCACGAGGTGATACCTGGACCCTACAGAGGTTGCACAGGTAGTCCAACTTCTCCAGGATGGCACATCAATACGTGTCATTGCCAGAAGGTTTGCTGTGTCTCCCTGCACAGTCTCAAGGGCATGGAGGAGATTCTAGGAGACAAGCAGTTACTCAAGGAGAGCTGGAGAGGGCCATAGAAGGTCCATAACCCATCAGCAGGACCAGTATCTGCTCCTTTGGGCAAGGAGGAACAGGATGAGCACTGCCAGAGCCCTACAAAATGACCTCCAGCAGGCCACTGGTGTGAATGTCTCTGACCAAACAATCAGAAACAGACTTCATGAGGGTTGCCTGAGGGCCCAAATGTCTACTGCCCTGTGCTCACTGCACAGGGCCGGGGAGCTCAATTGGCATTTGCCATAGAATACCAGAATTGGCAGGTCCACCACTGGCGTCCTGTGCTTTTCACAGATGAGAGCAGGTTCACCCTGAGTATATGTGAAAGACGTGAAAGGGTCAGGAGAAGCCGTGGAGAATATTATGCTGCTTGTAACATCGTTTAGCATGATTGGTTTGGTGGTGGGTCAGTGATGATCTTGGAGGCATATCCATGGAGCGACTCACAGACCTCTACAGGCTAGACAACGGCATCTTGACTGCCATTAGGTATCAGGATGAAATCCTTGGACCCATTGTCAGACCCTATGGTGGTGCAGTAGGTCCTGGTTTCCTCCTAATGCACGACAATGCCCGGCCTCATGTGGCAAGAGTATGCAGGCAGTACCTGGAGGATGAAGGAATTGAAACAATTGAATGGCCTTCACGATCCCCTGACTTAAACCCAATAGAACATCTGTGGGACATTATGTTTCGGTCCATTAGGCGCCAGGTTGCTCCTCAGACTGTACAACAGCTCAGGGATGCCCTCATACAGATCTGGGAGGAAATGCCACAAGACCCCATCCGTCGTCTCATTAGGAGCATGCCCCGACGTTGTCAAGCATGCATACAAGCTCGTGGGGCCACACAAGATACTGAAAAGCATTTTGAGTAGTAGAAATTAAGTTTTTGAAAAATGGACTAGCCTGCCACATCTTCATTTCACTCTGATTTTAGGGTGTCTACACAATTAAGCCCTCTGTAGGCAGAAAACTTTTATTTCCATTAAAAGACTTGGCATCCTTTTGTTCCTAAGACATTGCCCGTCGTTATTTGTATAGATATCCAACTTCATATTGAGATCTGATGTATCTAATGTGTTTCTTTAAAGTGTTCCTTTAATTTTTGTGAGCAGTGTATATATATATATATATATATATATATATATATATATATATATATATATAGTAGAAAAGGCTATATAGGCCTGACCCGGCACTGAAAGACACGGAGGCACGTATAAAAAGTACAATTACTTTTATTTTTTCTTCAGCTGTGTGACACATCTTCCCCGTGCCACACAGCCCAAACACAGTCCCAAAGCACAAACCCGGAAGCGTTCAAGGTGATTAACCACCTGGTCCTAATTGCACTTCCGGGTGGGGCTGCAGGCTCGTCCAGCCAGGCTGTGGGAAGCAGGCAGCTCCCCCTAGCGGCCACGCCGGGCCCCAACCAAGCTGTGGAGGACTCCATCTCCCATGGAGCCCTGCGGGTGGTTGGGAAAAAGCAGCCTCCCTGGCCAATGTTCATTTCCCACTCTCCCACGTGGCTCCATGGGACATGGAGTCCTCTACAGCCTGGTTGGAAGAGGGGGTGGCCACTAGGGGGCGCTGCCACGACTCAAGAGCCTGGCTGGACGAATCTTCAGCCCCATCCGGAGGTGCAATTAGGACCAGGTGGTCAAACACCTGGAACACTTCCGGGTGGGATATAAAACGAGCCAGCCTCCACCACTGAATGGCCAGAATCGGGAGGAAGAGGACGAGGTTGCCTGGGAGGAGTGGTGGTGCCAGAAAGGGTTGTTTAAAGTCTGTGTTTTGTGCTTGTGGGACTGTGTTGGGCCTGTGGGACACGGGGAAGACGTGCCCCACGGCTGAAGAGAAAAATAAAAGCTTATTTGTTTTACACATGCCTCTGCCTAAGTCTGTGCCGGGTCGGGTGCTATATAGCGCCTTTTACAACTGGCGTAGCCGGCAGGATCCCAGTCCGTCCATTTGGGCCGGAACCTGCAATAAAATTTGTGAAAAGACCCGGCTTAGCGAAGCGCAACAGCGCGAGGCACGTGCTCGACTCAACTGCACAGAGAGCGCGCTCCCGCTGCAGCCGCAGACATGCACAGGAGGGCTGCACTGCAGAGGGGCGGAAACGTCACTGGCCCTCCTCTGAGGGGGCGAAGGGGCAGGTGTTTCCTGCCTGCTTCCGCTCTCGCAAGGGTCGAACTGGAGGGGGTCGGATATGCTTTAACTGTGGCCGCGGTGGCCATGTCTGGCGGTGTTGTCCAGAGAGGACGTCCAAGTGGCAGGGATGTCGGGGCAGCACCCCCAGACCTGTTCGTTATGTTTTCACAGGGCACAGCCGCGGAACCAGGGATGCTGACCCCCTGTCCTGGAGAAGACTGGCCCTCGCGGGGCAGGCCGATGAGCCTCACAAGCCTCATCTGAGGAAGGGGCATTGTGACGGACAGCTGGGTCCCATGCCTGGTCGGGACGCCCCTGCTGCATATGTTCCGGGGCAGCCATCAGGGACAGCTCAATACCTTCCCCGGGACGCTAGGTGGCAGCCTCCCTGGCCAATGTTCATTTCCCACTTTCCCACGTGGCTCCATGGGACATGGAGTCCTCTACAGCCTTGTTGGAAGAGGGGGAGGCCGCTACGGGGTGCTGCCACGACTCAAGAGCCTGGCTGGACGAATCTTCAGCCCCACCCAGAGGTGCAATTAGGACCAGGTGGTCAAACACCTGGAACACTTCCGGGTGGGGTATAAAACGAGCCAGCCTCCACCACTGAATGGCCAGAATTGGGAGGAAGAGGACGAGGTTGCCTGGGAGGAGTGGTGGTGCTAGAAAGGGTTGTTTAAAGTCTGTGTTTTGTGCTTGTGGGACTGTGTTGGGCCTGTGGGACACGGGGAAAACGTGCCCCACGGCTGAAGAGAAAAATAAAAGCTTATTTGTTTTACACGTGCCTCTGCGTAAGTCTGTGCCGGGTCGGGCGCTATATAGCCTTTTACTATATATATATATATATATATATATATATATATATATATATATATATATATATATATATAGTGTTATTTGTATAACAAAGGTCCCTTCATATTATATTAGTTGAAGATCTGATAATATTCACTGTGAAAAATATACAGAAAGTCAGGCAAGGGGAAATCATTGTGCAAGAATAACTGCTTTCTCTTTTTCTCTCCTTCTCCTTTCCAGATAGTTATGCAGCCTGTGAATCTCTTGCTGTTGATCTCAGTAAGTGAAGTAATCCATGGAACTAGAGGAACATTAGAGGACTTCTAAATCTGATGGGTGAAAGTGACTTTCTAATACCACAGGGGTCATTATCATCATCATCATCATCATCTCTGCATGCCTACTGCTGAACAGGATATGAATACTAAGATAATAACAGTGATCATGTTGACAGCAGTCTGATGTATTCATAGTGCTGTAGCAGAACAGATTTATTTTCCAAGGGATTTAAAACATTTTGAGTCCCTGTGGTGTTTTATCCTACCTTCTTAAACACTGTATGAATTTTGTCATATAATATTATTATGGCTGAAGAGTTTAGCAGACTACTTGATTCATATAACATAATCAATCATCTGTTGAAAGTTGTGTAAACATATATTGAGTAATTGGTAATGGCCAATAGAATGGGCTAACAATAAATCATAAACTGACTATTAAAAATAATGACAATAGAATGGTGCTTAGTGGTCAGGACTGCTGCCACACTGAATAGATTTTAAATGTTCTCCCAGCACTACACTTTCCTCTGTTCCTTGAACCATTCAAATGTTTTATTTAAGAATTAATGCATTTAATGTAATATTAATATATTGTATGGTAGCCCATCCACCCATTTTCTGAATCCATCTTTTTTAATATCATGGTCATGAATTTAGTAGAGTATGGGATGGAGGTAGGGGTATTCATTTTTTTTTTCTTAATGAATTCTGTAACTGTCACACTACTAATTATCCTTTGCCTTTCTTTATTGTGTTTCATAGGGCTGACTATTAAAGACAATTCATTCATCCATGCACTCACTTGACTTGAGGATTTTGGATGCCAGTCCAGAATAGAGCTCACTTTCCATACACCCATGCTGTCTTTTATGGGGCAATTTAGAGTTGTCTTTAGGAAGAATAGCAGGGAAATTTTAAGCTTTTAAGATTTCAGCCAAGTGTACTGGACCTGTGAGGTAGTAGCACTGATCACATTGCCACCATAATCTATAAAGTAAAAATTTAATGCTCTTTAGAATGACTTTCTAGTTTGCCGGCACTGTGTCACTTTTATTTGACAAAGCCTTTTTCATAAACTGATGTTTAGTTTTTGTCCCAGGCCTTTCCTCTACTGACTGCACTCCTGTTTAAAATGATCTAGCACTATTTAGCAGCCCCTCCACAAATGTACTGCAGCCAAGTTCAATGCCTACCTTTCCTATTTTGGTGTTCCTTTTTTCTTTTTTACATTTTTAATCAAACCTCTATATTGTTTATTTATTAATGAACAGATATAAGGGATGAAAAAGCCATAAGTAGTGCCAAATAGTTTATCCTTGAGTCATAAGTTCAGTTGTGGGCTTACACGCCGGCTTTCCGGAGTTTTCATGTTCATCTTACGTTTGCATGTTTTCTACCACATCCAATGGCATGCTTTTAGGCTGATTGAAGATGCCAAAAGTGCCTATGTATGCATGTCCATGAATCAGTCTGTGAGTCAATCAATCTTTATTTTTTACAACTCCCTTCATTAGGAGGACTCTCACAAAGAGCTGCATAAAGCTGCATATTGCATACAAGTGGCATTTTTGCTTTCAATTTAAAAGAAGATGCTCTATAAAATTCTGAAAACACTAGAACTTTTAGTGAGTAATTGCTATTAAATAGAACCAAGGCCTTTGTTAAAGTGTTCTATCTAGCAGTAAGTGACAAATATTCATTGGTGCTTTGTAAAACTTATTAAAAGGAAACAAAGAACCTTAAAAATAATTAAGCATGAAGTAACCTCTCTTGGAAAACTCATCAAATATTGATCCATTGTTCCTAGAAAATGAAGAGTTTATGAGGAATGTATTTCTGAAGCAGAAGATCGATGAAAGGTTGATGTACATGGAGAAGGTAAGAAGAACCTAGAGGAGTAGATGTAATGCTTTAGTGTTGGGTAGTGCAAGGATAATCATTTGGGAGCAGCTACAATATGAAATACACTACATACATTAAAAATGTATTACTCCTCCATCGTGAGGAAACCTAAGATATTAAATTTACACTGCCTAATAGCAAAAGGCCGAAGCTGATTTCTCAATTTACTTCACTTACCAGCTTTAGTATTGGCTGCTTATCTGATGAGCTTCCTTGTAAGGGAGTGATGCCAAAGGAATTTCATCAGTAGGGTGGATCTGAATCCAGTTGGTGATCTCAAATGATGTTTGTGTTATTTATTCATCCATTTCTTGAACCCACTTTGTCCCAGCATAGAATCATGGGGAGCCTGACAACAATGGGTGCAAGGTAGTATTAGTGTACTTCAGAACACACTTATACACACACAAGATCACACTCCCTGACCCTTGGCCAATTTAGAATTGCCTGCTGACCTGGCATGTCTTTTCAGGCACCTTTCTTGTTCATCTGTGTTTTTCCCATAAAGTATAACTAGATAGGCTGAACTGGCATGGCATTGTCACTTGGTTCTTTGAGTAAGGTTACACATACTGTCTTATTCAATGGTGGCAATAAGGTTCAAGAGATTTGATTTTTTTTTCATTATGGAACTTAGCAGGTATGGTTAGCTCTACTTAAGGAAATGCCACAGGTTTAAGATGGAAACAACACAGATTACGCTTAAGCCTTTAAGGGTAACTGCAGGTATTTACCTATCAAAACATTCTATGAACCTGCATAATTCAGTTAAGGGTGACAGCCAGACACTATCCTAGCAACATCATTCACAAGGTAAAAATTGGCTCTGAAAAAGGTGCCAGTTCTTTGGAAGGTGGAATAATGCTTTACACTTAGTTATTCAAAATTTTTCAAAGTTAGTGACTTCTTGTGCCGCACAAATTAAAAGTGAACCAACCACTTTACAGATCAGACAGATATGGTTAGAATTAAATTACATATTCTTTGTTTCTGTTTCTTGTTTTCTATTGAGCATTGCCTGTTGGAAATATTTATTTTCAAATCATTATATTTTATTAATTACCTAATATTCTTCAGTGCACAGGAAAGAACATGGATGTATAGTAGCATGTAAAATCTTTAGTTTATTAGTACAACTGTGTGATGAAATTTGTTAACTGTTTCTTCTGTTGCTTTTCTTCATCTGTGTCTGCATAATCACCTTAATTATAAAAGAAAAACATTAGCAGATCATTCATTTTACTCACATATTTATACAAACCCAGCCTATTGCATCTTTTTATTACTTAGACATAGTAGAGCTGTAATGATGGAGATGACACTCAGCAGAAAAAGGAAGAGAGGAAGCTGCCCCAATATTTTATCCATGTGTTCGTTCGAAGGCTGTTTCTGTTTTGTTGTGTGATTTGGTAGTTTTCTTCTGAATTTACACAAACTCTAGAGAAATGAATGCCCAAGATTCTGTCTTGAAGGCACTTTCCCTAAATCTCACTAATGTCATTGAGTATGAATGCATTATACGCCTAGCCTAGATCTTCTCACAACTTCTGCTTAAAATTTGAAAGGTTTAATGTCCCTGAGTTTATCAGAGTAATGTATTTGAGAAATGAAATACATTCTTAGATATAAACTAAAAACGGAAAGAAAGATATGAGCAGCAAAATCATTTAGTATAAAAATATCACCTTTTATTATTGCAGAGCAAGGAAAGAAGTTCAGAAAACTATGAAAAGGGCAAGGTATAGCCAGAAGGCCAAAAGATTACAATAGAAGAGAAGGACAGTGGAGTACAAAATTTGGTATTAAGCAGAAGATCCGTAATTATGAATGAAGATAGCCATACCTGAAAGTATAAAATTAAACATAACAGCAGTGCTTTCACGAGGGCCCATTAGACACGATATCACAAGGAATTAACAGCTACAATGGATGTTGAGATTAAGCAATTGAAGGTCCAAGTCAAAATGTTAGACTTGTACAAGAAAAGGCAAATCAAAGGCAGAACAAATGGTAAAGTATTTAAGGAGAAGAGCTTTGGACTAAAGAAAGTGTAAGTGTAATGCATTGATACTAAAATGCATTGCTATTAATGTACAAAAATTGAGATTTGCAAAATGCATGTACCTGTAACTTATGCTGTCACATGTCACAACCGGTCTATTTCATATGTTCAAAATTGATTTAATAAGCTAGTCTTGCTTATTAATCATATAGGGGGCTGGTCTTACTCCATATAATTTTGAAACGGCAACTCTTGGGACTTCTCAATTAGGTTAAACTGTTTAAGGGGTTATGATGCGTGCCGCAGGGACCTGTAAAACCATGTCTCATTCTGCAGTATAGGGTCTCATCTGTTTTAAGGATTATTTTAAGACCACTGCTATTTGCAGAGCACAAAAGAAAATGAAACTGGAAAAATGTTTATAAAACAATATTTTTAAAATGTTGATGCGTCCCTTTCTCTGCCAGAGACCTGCACCCACTGAATGTACAGCTGCTTGTCTAAACAAGTAAACCAAGATTTCCAATTTCCTTTTAAATTACTGAAAATCCAATCTTCTTCTACGCCCATCCTGGTTGGGCAAGTGATTGATAATGCCAATTTGTTTAGTGATTGTTCACTTCCTTTCTGCTGTTGATGTGAATGGTAGGGTCGTAAGATGAAGTGGCCTGTTGCTATTTCAGTGTCCTTAATCAGTACGGTTCACTGTATATTGACAAGCACTGAAAGGTTTATTGGGGCCTCATCTTCGACAAAGACAAATCACAAGGACTAGCCTGAAGGAGAAGGAGAAAAAATTATGGCAGAGCAAACAAAAAGTTAATCTGCATTTATAAGGCTTTTTTTCTGACATCTATTAAGGGCAGTTCTGTATTAAGATAATGTATCTTTGCATTGCAACAATGGTACTGCCCCATAATAGGGAGAATTTGTGTTTAATTCAGCATGTTCTTTAGACCAAAACATGTACTTTCAACTAAATTTACCACACTCTTATTCAGGATATCTTTTCAGACAGATATAGATATCCCAGATGCACCGAGCATAGAACAAAAATTTAGTCTGAACATAATTTTTTCAAAAAGGTAGATAAACATTGGTAGGGCTATTTTATTTTTAGTAAATGCCTGTTTATCACCATACATTCATCCACTTTTTCAATGATTTATCCAGTTAGGGTTACAGTGCATATTCCAGCAGCTCTTAGCACAAGGAGGTAATCACTCTGTATAGAGAGCCGGTTCATCACAGGATACATTTTCACACTCATATCCACTGATGCTAGGCCAACTTAGAGTTACCCGAGCCTGCAGTGGTTTATAATATGAAAAGAAAATAGAAGTGCACAGAGGAAATCCTGCACTGCATTTGTTATCAAAATGTTACCATTCAAAAGGAAAAATAGTTTTATGAATGTTCCCAACTAAACTGCTTCAGCTTATCGTGGAAATTCCATTTAATGATCCATACATCCACTCCCTAATTACTATTAATTAGCCTAGCATGTACACTCACCTAAAGGATTATTAGGAACACCATACTAATACTGTGTTTGACCCCCTTTCGCCTTCAGAACTGCCTTAATTCTACGTGGCATTGATTCAACAAGGTGCTGAAAGCATTCTTTAGAAATGTTGGCCCATATTGATAGGATAGCATTTTGCAGTTGATGGAGATTTGTGGGATGCACATCCAGGGCACGAAGCTCCCGTTCCACCACATCCCAAAGATGCTCTATTGGGTTGAGATCTGGTGACTGTGGGGGCCATTTTAGTACAGTGAACTCATGTTCAAGAAACCAATTTGAAATGATTCGAGCTTTGTGACATGGTGCATTATCCTGCTGGAAGTAGCCATCAGAGGATGGGTACATGGTGGTCATGAAGGGATGGACATGGTCAGAAACAATGCTCAGGTAGCCCGTGGCATTAAAACGATGCCCAATTGGCACTAAGGGGCCTAAAGTGTGCCAAGAAAACATCCCCCACACCATTACACCACCACCACCAGCCTGCACAGTGGTAACAAGGCATGATGATTCCATGTTCTCATTCTGTTTACGCCAAATTCTGACTCTACCATTTGAATGTCTCAACAGAAATCGAGACTCATCAGACCAGGCAACATTTTTCCAGTCTTCAACTGTCCAATTTTGGTGAGCTCGTGCAAATTGTAGCCTCTTTTTCCTATTTGTAGTGGAGATGAGTGGTACCCGGTGGGGTCTTCTGCTGTTGTAGCCCATCCGCCTCAAGGTTGTGCGTGTTGTGGCTTCACAAATGCTTTGCTGCATACCTCGGTTGTAACAAGTGGTTATTTCAGTCAAAGTTGCTCTTCTATCAGCTTGAATCATTCGGCCCATTCTCCTCTGACCTCTAGCATCAACAAGGCATTTTCGCCCACAGGACTGCCGCATACTGGATGTTTTTCCCTTTTCACACCGTTCTTTGTAAACCCTAGAAATGGTTGTGCGTGAAAATCCCAGTAACTGAGCAGATTGTGAAATACTCAGACCGGCCCGTCTGGCACAAACAACCATGCCACGCTCAAAATTGCTTAAATTACCTTTCTTTCCCATTCTGACATTCAGTTTGGAGTTCAGGAGATTGTCTTGACCAGGACCACACCCCTAAATGCATTGAAGCAACTGCCATGTGATTGGTTGATTAGATAATTGCATTAATGAGAAATTGAACAGGTGTTCCTAATAATCGTTTAGGTGAGTGTATATCTTTAGTAAATGTGAGGAAAACTAGATTATCATGAGAATAACCCCTTATATATTTCCTAGTAAAGACTCTTTACTTTTAAAACAAAAATAGACATCTGCAAAGTTATCTAAATTAATTTTAAATATAGAACACACAATAGTTGATCGCATAAGTATTTAGTAGATGCAGCTTTGTCAGACAAGACAGCCTGAGTCCCTATTCTGCTTTGCATAACAGGGTGCATGGGGATCACAATTGAACAATGAATTTGAATTCTGAATTCAATTGCGATCTGAACTCTTAACACCAAGACATTACCATGGTTGTTTTTAAGCCATTCATGTCTTAACTTTGAGTTTTTGGTTGAGGTTGTTGTCTAGCTGGTGAACAATTCTTCTACTAAGACATAGGTTTCTTGAAAATTGCATTAGATTTTCCTCTAGGATTTCCCTGTATTTTACTGCATTCATTTTGCCCTCACAAGTTTCCATGTTTTGCTGCTGAGAAACGTCCCCACAGCATGAGGCTACCATTACTAGGATACACAGTGGGGATGTGTTTTTGATAATGCTCAGTGTTCAAACATGGTGTTTAGTCTGATGGCCAAAAAGCTTAAACCATAAAACCTTCTTCCAGCTGTTTTCAAAGTCTCCCATTTGCCTTCTTTTAAGATATCATGTGCACTTTTGTAACAGTGGCTTTCTCTTTGACACTCTCACATAAATCTGTGACTGGTGAAGTACGCGGGCAAAAGTTGTTGTATGCACAGAACCTGTAATTTAACTATTGTCGCTTGTAACTCCTTCAGAGTTCTCATAGGTCTGTTGGTGGCCTGCCTTACTAGTCTTCTTCTTTTATGATCACTCAGTTTTTGTGGACAGCTTGCTGTAGGCTCATTTTCAGCTCTTCTATACTCCTCCTGTTTCCTAATTATTGATTTAACTGGACCCAAAGGGATATCCAGTAACTGGATATTTTCTTCTATTCTCCTGACTTGTGCTTTTCAATTAACTTTGCATGGATTTGCTTGGAGTGTTCTTTTCTTTCTTCATTTTGTAGGTTAGGCCATGATTCTGACTCACCACAAGATAAACCTTTCAGATCAGGTGCATTTATGCTACAATCAATTGAAACCAAAGGACCACAGGCAGGCAAGCCAGGCGATCTCCATTAAACTAATTATGTGACTTCTAAAACCAATCAGCTGCAGCAGTGAGGATTTAGATGTGTCATATAAATTAATACTTATGCAATTGGTTATTTTGTGTTTTATACTTGTAACTGATTTAAAACCACTTTGAGAGATCTTTGCTCACTTTGACATTAAGGTGACTATTTCTGTTAAACAGTGTCAAAAAAGCCACATAAAATCCACAGTGATTCAATATTTTATAACAATAATTCCATCCAGGCACTGCACTCAAACCCAGGACTCTGGAGATGTCAAGCTGCATCACTAACTAGCCTGTTACTGTACTGCCATCATATGTATAATCTAAATAATTCTCTAACCTTTGTTAGATTGCAAACTATTATTATTGTACAGGATGATGGATTCTGTAATTTCATAACCTTCTTTTGAGCCTAGGTTCTTCAATACATATCACAGAGAAACATAGCCAGGGAACAGTACTGAAAGACACCCCAACTACTGCAGGGCACACAATTTTCAGTCTCAAATTGACCTCTAACGATTGACTTTTTGGGATAAGGGACATAACCGAAGTAACCTCAGAAAATCTACAGAAAGCATTTTCACCAGCTCAGGAATCAAGCTGGGTCTTTGGGACTGTGAAGCAACAGCATTATAAAATACTGTGGTCCTCTATAAATATATTTGTTGTTCCTAATTATGTCCAAGAATATGTTCTATGCAGAAGTGACAGTCAGTCCTACTTTTGTGACTTGACAGCACTATGTTTTACAGCTGCCATAACTACTTGATTCTATTGCAGCAGTGGGAGTAACTCAATTAGCAAGATGAATTCATTCAGAACCAATGGTAACCTACACATGTATCCTGTTGATCAACGTCTTAGTCTCCCCTACCTCCCACGTTCATTCTGTTTAATAGATGGTCATTTCTGACAGTGAATCCTCAAAGTTATTACTCATAAGGGCATTGATCTCTTTTCATCAAGAGTTTAATGGAAACGGCTGGAACACCCATAACAAGTCAGCTTCCATAAATGGCATTTTTCCTCACTTTCTGCTCTATGTCCTAGGTGTGGTACAACAGTGGCCCAGCAGACCCTTACAGTGTACAGTATTTCCAGTCAATTCATTTCATAATTAACAAGCATATTAATCAATATATTTAATAAAGTATTTTTGGTTGACTACATCTATCCTGTTGATCAACGTCTTAGTCTCCCCTGCCTCCCACGTTCATTCTGTTTAATAGATGGTCATTTCTGACAGTGAATCCTCTTAAGTTATTAGTCATAAGGGCATTGATCTCTTCTCATCAAGAGTTTACTACAGACTTGGCTGGAAACCCATAGCAAGTCAGCTTCCATAAATGGCTGTTTCCTCACTTTCTGCTCTATGTTCCTAAGTATGGGACAACAGTGGCCCAGCTGACCCTTACAGTTTTCGGTATTTACACTTTTCCGTTTAATTTCATTCCACAATTAACAAGCATATTAATCAATATATTTAATAAAGTATTTTTGGTTGGCTTTAAGGCAAAAAGTGAGTCACATGTCAAGTCAACTGGCCTCTATCAGACTAAAAACAGGGAAACCTTTCAAATTATATGTCTAGATAGTTGTCCTTACTTTTTAATTATTTATCTTTATTTCTTCTTGATTGTACAATATTTGTGTTTACTTAGTAAAGTGCCTTTTAATTGCACTCTTTGGGAGGATTGCTGCAAAAATAGAGATAGAGTCTGTCATTAATGGGTGACAGAGTGGTTAGTGCTGCTGCCTCACAATCCAAGTGACCTAGGTTCAAATCCTGGGCTGGAATTTTACTGCCTACTTTAAGTTTTTATGTTCTCCTTATATCTCTCTAAAAATTCTCCATTCCTCTTACATCCCAAAAATGTGCATTTTAGATTGACTGTTTCATCTAAACTGACCTAATGGATATGAGTATAAATCCTTAACCAAGAGGACAGGATAATTTCTGACACCCTACTACCTTGCAAATGGTGTTTTAAATTGGATGATTTGTTTAATTTATGCATTTATTTATTAATGTAAACTGCATTCACTATAGCCATGATGGTCTCCTTATACTTATAGTTATAGTTTATATACTAGGGGGCTCCGCCACCTGTTCGCTTCGCTCGCCCACCCCCGTGTTTGGTTTACCGGATATACAATTTAAAGAGATTGTTATTTTCATGGGAATTGTTACATATGCATTATTTTCACTTTTACTTTAAAACTTTTGTAAAAACAATACTTGTCCTTTATTTCTGGCCCCGGGTGTGGTTACATCTCTTTCTCATAGGATGTATAACGCTGCTCGTGTTGTGATGGGGGTGCGGCTGAACGCATGCTAAGGAGATGTCTTCGGATCATCTGTTGTCTTTCAGCTGCTGGTGAGCTGCCTGTTCTGCTTGTCTCGCTGCCCGATCATTTCAAAGCCTGTACAGCAGCTGTCCTTTTGCCACTTTGTGTCTCTGCCTCTCGTGTTGTAAAGGGAGGCGAGGGGTGGGGTGTGGGTGGCTACGGTGGCTGAGCGCACACTAAGTAGAAGCAGTCGGATCATCTGCTGGCTTGCTGCTGCTGGCGATCTGCGTGTTTTGCTTGTCGCTTGTCGTTGTTTTAAGAGCTGGGAGCACATGATGCATGTCTGCCAAAAGCATTCCAACAACTGCTACTTAGATGTCCATGGACTTGTTTTAAATGATGGCTCATTGCCTTGTCTCATGTGACATTGTAAAAACAATACTTGTCCTTTATTTCCGGCCCCGGCCATTGTTAAATCTCTTTCTCGCAGGACATATAACGCTGCTCACTTTGTGAAGGGGGAGGCGGCTGAACGCATGCTAAGTAGATGCCGTTGGATCATCTGCTGTCTTTCTGTTGCTGCTGCTGCTGTCGTGCTGCCTGTCGATCATTTTTTGAAGCCTGTACAGCTGCTGTCCTTTTTGCCACTTCGTGTCTCTGCCACTCGCGTTGTGAAGAGGGGGGTTAGGGAGGCTGAACGCACGCAAGGAGAAGCGGTCAGATCATCTGCTGGCTTTCTGCTGCTGGCAAGCTGCGTGTTTTGCTTGTCACTTGTAGCTGTGAGCAAGTTAAAGTGTCTCTCACGGGACTTCAAATTGTCTTCCGAGAAGATCAGGTCTTGTCTCCCTAGTCTGCCTCCCCAAGATTTTTTTTTATAATAGAGAGATATAGCATAAATGCACACAAAACACTCATATGAGGTCCCGCATACAGTATATGGCACAATTTTAAAGATTTAATTTAAATTTACAAAAGCTTTTTTGTGAGATGCCGAGAAATATGCATATACTGTACTGTACTTATGTAATCAATTTTTAGGCTGTCAGGTAAAACCAATATACAACTAGTTATAATTGCTTTGAGCATCACATTTTGAGCATAATTTATGATTTATAGGACAAGTGACCTAAGGATTTGTATATTGCTATGATTAGTATTTCTGTTTAACTTTTCCAGTGTGTCATTGAGGTTATTTATAAAAGTTTAAAATCATTTCTAATGTTTTAACAGCAAAAGGCAACAAATCCAATATTTGTGTTTTGTTTTAATTAAATTAAATTATTTTGTGCATCTTTTCAGATGCCATTTTGTGGCTTGTGACAGTATCTGGCAGGGGATTAGTTTGGGCAAGCAAAGCTACAAGGGCATCATTGCCATGATGTGTTGACCCATTAAGAGGTGTGGTCTTGGAGGTCACTCAATAGTGAGGCAATATAAAGGTCAGTATGATGCATTTCCTGGCCATCTAAGATTTCAGATAAAACCGCATTTCTTTGTTTGACTTTTAGTGTCCTCATCCTGGGCTTTGACTGATGATAACAAATTTTAGTTTCTGTTTCAGTTTAGGTGAAAGATAGGATGGATCTCTGGTTTAGACTTTTGGTTCGGATTTTTGATTACATTTCATCTTCTTGTCTCATACATTCACACCTACCTCCTGTTTCTTTCAAGGCAGGACATTAATTACTGTGAGCACATTATACAGTATAGATAAGTTCCTACATAAGGAAAAAAGTCAGTGGTTACTGTGCTTAGGTCAATCTAGGATTCAGTATAGTTTAATCAGATGAGTTTGAGTTTTTTTTAGCCCTTGCTGGTTTGTGTATCCATGGTTGTATTATTTTTTCATCAAAAATAAAGGTTTCAAGCATCCGATATTGTTAACATTTTGTTAAGTAGCTCCCCATCCCTTTAAATGTCTGTATATAAGTGATGGCACCATTTTCAGATTCTGTTTGCAAAGAACATCATACACTGCCACACCAATGTGATCATGTAGCTGAAATCGCCTCCCTTATTATCATAAATAGACAAATGTACCAATGCCAAAAGTCAAAGTACTATGGCATATGTGGCTTCTGATTTTTTGTGGTAGGGTCCTAAGGTAATACTATTCCCCTTTTTACTTTATTTTTTATATTTTTCATTGATTTTAATTAAAAGCAAATGATAATCCATACAATGAAATCAAATTTAACAAACTGAAGTTCAACCCCTATCCAAAAGAAAGTGAAGAGAGCCAACCAACAAAGTAAATCTTTAAAAGCAGCAAGTAAGGAAGGGTATCCTTTTCCCTTGAAAATTATTCTACAATGTTATTGATTAGCTCTTGTCATATTTTAAAAAATACTTTATTATGTATGTATGTCCCAAATCACATACTTTAACCACATTGTCAAGGTTTGCTGCAATTATAGCTGAACACTTCCAACAAGCAAATTAGACTGTTGTGTCAAAATTGGTGATAAAGTTCATCTTTATTTGTGTATAAATTAACTTAAGATTTCTAATTTTGCCCAAAATATAAATAAACAGAGTAAAATAAGTGTTGGTTAAAATAATGCAATGTGATAATAAGCTACCAGGTGGCTTTTTGTCTTAATATGTTTATTAGTCCCTGGTGTGGATTGGTCTTTGCTCCTGCATGGCCTTTAATGGAATGGCAGAAACAGGCAGCATGGCCTGTCCTCCTCTTCTCACGCTAGAAAAAGGTAGAAAGCAAATTTCTTTGTTACTCCTGCTTTTATATTGGTCTGGCTTCCTTGATGTAACTCCCAAACCAATAGGGTATCGTAGTTTACAACAGTAGCTCCCAAACTTATTTCTGTGTACCCACTATGGCTGCAGGATTTTGTTCGAAACCAGATTTACAATCAGTAATAATAACCGATAGAACATTAGAACACTCTAGAAGAGAACAGGCCATTCAGCCCAACAAAGCTCGCCAGTCCTATCCACTTTTTTCCTCCAAGAAAACATCAAGTCAAGTTTTGAAAGTCCCTAACGTCTTACTGTCTACCACACTACTTGGTAGCTTATTCCAAGTGTCTATCATTCTTAATAAAGTATCTATCTATCTATCTATCTAAAGAAAAACTTCCTAATGTTTGTGCGAAATTTACCCATAACAAGTTTCCAACTGTGTCCCCGTGTTCTTGATGAACTCATTTTAAAATATAAGTCTCGATCCACTGTATTAATTCCCTTCATAATTTTAAACACTTCAATCATGTCACCTCTTATTCTTCTTTTGATTAAACTGTAAAGGCTCAGTTCTTTTAATCTTTCCTCATAATTAAACCCCTGTAGCCCTGGAATCAGTCTAGTTGCTCTTCTCTGGACCTTTACTAGCGCCGCTATGTCCTTTTTGTAGCCTGGAGACCAAAACTGCACACAGTACTCAAGATGAGGCCTCACCAGTGCATTATAAAGGTTGAGCATAACCTTCTTGGATTTGTACTCCACACATCGTGCTATATATCCTAACATTCTGTTAGCCTTATTAATGGCTTCTGAACACTGTCGGGAAGTTGACAGCTTAGAGTCTACTATGACTCCTAAATCCTTCTCATAGTAACTCATCTTACTTAATTACTGAGTTTGAGAACCTTTAATGTAGACCAATTCCCCAGCTTTATTCCAGTCATGCTTGGGCATGACTCAGCCTAGGTAGAATTAACTCCCATTCCAGCCCATCCTTTCCTCCTGGATGGGAAAGGAGTGCCATAATTTCCACCTCACCCTTCCATTCCAAGCTATGCTGGCCTGTTAATTACCTTTCATCTCAGCTCACCTGTATTCCCCCAGACTAGCTAACCAGTCAGTTTCTGAGATTTTATCTATACTAGTTCTAACCTGTACTAAGTTACCACAAGTGGTTTCTAAAGTATTGTTTTTTTATAAGTACATATTTTGTCATAATATTGTTACACCATGCACATGACAGCTACGCAGTGCAAAATCCAGTGGGTTCAAAACAGATGGACAGAAATAAACTACAAATAATATACAGGATTTAATGTGGAAATGAGACACTCATCTGACTTGCCTTAAGTATTCAGTTTATTCTTGAAAGTGGCTATTTGGTATTTTGATTTTACAACATTTGGATAGAGAGAATCTACAGACTGTGGTTTGTTTTAGCTTCAGCTTGAAAGTGGGCAGAAGATATAGTTGACACCTCACATTTTTTATTTAAATAACAACACACTATACCAAAACACAAAAAGCAAAGTAAATGCAAAAATGTTTTCCAGAAAAAAATCCATCAACTGAAAACTCAGCCCCCACCTGACTCAAGGAGTCATACAATAAGACGAGACCCAGTCTAAAGTGTTTCTATATATAGAATAAAGGAACTAATAAAATAAATATGTTTGTGGACTCAAACCCTTGTTCGTATAATTTTTTTTCAAGAGTGCTGTGTTTCTGATGGTCCAAAGACAAATTGCCACATTGATTACTAATGCTTAATTGATCCTAGTGCAAGTGTTTATGTGAGTCCATTTCAGAGTCCATTACTGCCTTACATATTTTGTAGGGCCTGATCAGTTGCTTCAAACCCAGAGTCAGACAAATACAGAAAATAACATAGGTTAAAATATTTTATAGAAATAATAAGATTGAACAATGTCTATACTTTTAAGGTTAAGCAATACCAATCCAGCAAAACTTGGGAGATCCCACACTTTGGTGTCTGCATTTCCTTACTCTCTCTTTTGTTTATCTACCCATCTTTTAACAAGTAGTTGAGTGAATGTCCAATCAGCATTGTCTTACATCTTTCTTTGTTACAGGAGACTCAGGTTTCTAAAAGCCACATGGCCCTTTCTTTTTAGTTATCCGACTGTACCCTTTTCACCCTTTGTATCTGTTTTTTAAACAAACCATCTCAGTGGTAATGTCAAGGTCATCTGCTGGCCATTTTACAGAAGCTTTGGGAATTCCTAAACCCCTTGACTGCCATAAATAACCAAATAATGCCCCAGTCTAAAATGATGAAAGTTTGTCTTCATAGTTGCAATAATAGCAAAGCATTTCATCTGATAAAAAGCAGGATTAATTGGTGTTTAGGTGTAATTCATAAAATACTTTTCTTTATATTTATTATATTTTTAAAAAACAGAACATTATAATAACATGCAAATCAATATTATAATAATTACATAGTAGTTACAACCATTTACTTTGAAATGCATACAGAGAAAACAAAGAGAAATAGAAATAAACGGAAAAAAATATTTCATTATATTTCTAGTATTTCTTTTCAGCTATAATTATAAAACACGTGCTATAACTGAAAATGAAATCCAAAATAATGCCCTGATAAGTACATGGTGTGTTAGCTGAGGAAATGAAACATAATGCTCTTTGTACATAATATTCTTAGTTATAACCGTAATTTGCCAGGAAATTACATACAGAAAAGCCATTTTCCTATTATGCCTGCATCTCAGGCTATGTGTTTCCCCCAAAGTACTGACAGAAGCTGCCAGAGCTGCTTCCTCTGAGGCTGAGACTCTGTGCTCATTAAACTTCCTCTTTTCCTGACCCAACAGCTAAAAAATCCCTTTCAATATTCAGGATGCATTTAGCTCATTCACTTGTTCTCATAGACCATAGGACGATGCCATTTTAAGCCCTAGATATAACAAGAATCACTTCAATGTCTTTTGTCTGTGTTGAGCTTTGGCAAAGTGTTGAGTTAAGTTATATATAATAATAGTCAATTTATTTGAGCTGCTTCAGTCAACAGTACATTTTGTGGCATAATGGTTAAGGTATTGGAAATCTTGGGACTTCAACATCTGAAGTTGTGCGTTCAAATCTTGCTACTGGCACAGTGTGACCATCAGCAAGGCATTTCACCTGCCTGTGGTCCAACTGGATAAAGCTAAAACAATTATAACAAATTGTACTTTAAATGTAAATTTTCTTTGATAAAAGCATCAGCCAAATAATAAGAGTTGAAACACGCAGTTATACATAAACTCCATATTTTTATGATCATTTTACGTGGATAATTGTATTCATTCTCATTAATCAGCTTTGATCAAACCTGGCAATTACAAGCCAGTTGATTTAGCTTGAACCATATGGAAATTAAGAAAAGAGACTATAAAAGGGACAAGATAAAATGATTACTTATGTAAAAGTGGGTTAAGTGGCTGTCAGCAAATCATTTGGTTACATTTCAGTTTTTTGTTTTTTTTTTCTTTTATCTTGCTTGTGTTACTTGGGTGGAACGTTTTTTGATTCCATTTAGGCTTTAAAACATGCAGATTACAATTCTAATACCAATTTTCCTAATTGAAATTTATTTAATTTGGTTGAATTATTTTTGTATCTTTTCAATGCCATATTGTTTTTCATTGTTGTTACCATCTTGTAAAATAATCACATTGCTGGTTAACAACCCAGGGTATGGCTGTGGCATCATGGTATAAAGTCTGTGACAAATTCTTTCTATTCATGGCAGTTAATGGAATGAAAACCAAGAGACTGGTGAATTGTAGTTCTGATTGTGTTCTTGGCAAACACATTCTTGCAAATGAAATTTTGACTATGATTTAGAATTCTGATTTTTTTTTTTTTTTTGTCTGGTTACAAATCTGTTTTTTTGTCCGCATCTTATCTTGTGTTTCCATTATAATTTTTTTTCTGTCCCACTTTTTCTGGCAACATTAGACAGGTGAAATCTTAGTTTACTAATTGGTTGAAGTTTAACAAAATGTCAAGTATAGTGCTTGGTATTAATTGCTCAAAGTTCAGAATGTTTCATAAGGTCCTATCAAACTACCAGTATTGGAAATTAGGCTGTAGTGTGTAGATGGGTACATAATTTGCATAAATACAAAAATCAAGGCGTTATGGCATGATAATCTTTTCCTTTATTAGGTGATGCCATAAGCAGTATCTGTTTTATTTGTACTAAACTGGAAGTAAAGTTCCTTCAAACTGGATTTATTTTACATTACGATAAAGAAGAGCAAGTGTTTTCTAAAGGTGATATGTAAGAAGTAGGCTAAATTAGAATTGGATATTATTGCTACGTAAAATGTATATAAAAGGAGAAGGGAGCCATAGAGAAAAAACTTGTTCACTCAAAGAACTTAATTACCAAAGTTTATTTCATTGAGAAAAGTAACATCCAAACCATAATAACTAATTAAAACAAAGGAATAAAAAGAAGTGATAAAGTAAAGCAAAAAATGTAATGGAAAGATTCAAAGAAAAATATAAAACTTGTTCTAAATATTTAAAAATGGACAAAAATCACAAAAATACAAAAA
This sequence comes from Polypterus senegalus, assembly GCF_016835505.1. Lineage (NCBI taxonomy): Eukaryota > Metazoa > Chordata > Cladistia > Polypteriformes > Polypteridae > Polypterus > Polypterus senegalus. Next base: position 136,128,699 of record NC_053162.1, read on the forward strand.
GACAATATATATAAATTCAAAAGGGAAAATGGCCAGAGAGCCACAGGAAGTACAAAACAATTCTACATATTACAAAAGGTCAGCCATTCAAAAAAGACAAAATACAAAAGAGCAATCCAAAAAACACAGAGCTTGTCAAGAGTCCTAAATTCAAATCCTAAATACTGTATTAAACAGGAATGAAAGCCGGTTTTTACTTTGAAGGGAATCAAGGGACAAATTGAGGTCATTATAACAGGTAAGAGTTAATACTGGGAAGACAAAGATACCGTATAGCAAACACAAGTCAGATAAATTAAACAAAATTCAATAACCAAAAAAAAATCTGAGCCAAAACATGAAAGCTGAGCCAAAATAAATATCTAATAATACCACTCAGAAATAATGTTAGTTATTTTTTGGACATCCACAAACTTGAATAAGTAGGAAGTGAACAGTGTAAACCTTTATACTTTTAACCCATTATTGTCACACTCTGCACGCTTTCAGTTGACCTTAACTAGCAGGGCATAGCAACAGAAAGATCCTAAAATGGAGGTACCCATAAGAAAAACAAGATGGTGCCATGATAGAATGTATTTAATATTTAGCATCAATAAAAAAAAAAAATAATCACTGGAATCCTTGGCTTCTAAAACTCTTAAAATAATGGTCCAAATATTTTTAGAGACCAAAGAACAGCTGGAAAAAATTGAAAACAAAAGACAAAACATGACAGATACAAAGTCAGAATCCAAAATGTGAATCAATAAATCTTCAGAAGGCCACAAGAAAGCAAAACCAAAAGTGCAAAAAAGGCGAACAAAGACACAATGGACAGTTTATTAACTAATAAGACTCAGCTCAGAGAATTGTACACCAATGTATTTATAACATGAGCTGATTACAGCACCTGACAGCAATTAACTTATAATTAACTTACCATGCTGGGGGCCCAGTCCCAGATGTTATGCTATGTGACATCATTAAAAGCCATGGCTGCATGTTTACCTTTATCAAAGATTGTGGATAAACAACAAAACCTATAGCAAAGACCTTGCTTAAATTTTCACTTTTAGGGCTTGACATTTTTCAATGTACAGTACTTTTGATATTGTAATTTGAATTATGTAGAAAGGTATGGAAAAAGTTATTAGTCTTTTTGGAATTTAAATATAGCAATACTTCACAAACTACAAGCGTGTCTAGCAATTAGGAAATGGTGCCAGAAGGTTAAGTCTCCCCAGAGATCCCTGCCTTTTTTTTGTTCACATCTTTAGGTCCCTGTATAATAAAAATGCCTGCTATCCACTTCACTTTAATTACATAATTGACTAACAATGGTAAATACAATTAATAAATGCAAAGCACTGAAAGGAAACAACTAAAATCAAACTGAAATGAGAAACTGAAAAAAATTGAACAAACAAAATGACTAAATCCATAGTCGAGCATAACAAAATCAGGAGTCATAAAGAAACAGGAAATTTTAAATCAAAACAAGTCCCCTAGAAGTTTTTAATATTTATTTTATTGCTTGGGCACTATGTTGCTCACAACTTGTTACCATAAGTAGTTTTAAATATTGGATGCTACTGCAAGCACGCAGTCCTCTTTTAATATACAGTATGTTCATTATGACGGCGAGCATTGAGAAGTGTCTGAAGCACGAGACCAGAGACAAGACAAGAGACAAGCATCAGGGTGGTGCCCATGGAAAACCACCATAATTATGAAATAAGGAAGATAATAATAGTAATAAATATTATTATATCAATAATAATAATGTCAAATGTATCTATATAACACTAATGTCTGTGTGTGTGTGTGTGTGTGTCTGGTCCCTCCAAACAACTTGATTGATCAGTCAATTGTGACTAAAAGAGTTAAGTGCTGGGAAAGTAAGGTAGACACACTTGAAGATACTAAGGAAAGATGAAAGAAGAATGATGAGAGTCACCCTCAAACATGGGAAGTAATCTCAAGAATACCAATGATGTTTACACAGTGGATAATGGGGGCCTGTCTACCATTGGTGGTAGTCAAAAAGTGGACAGGAGATGAGCAACTTTCTTCGAAATAAGAGTTTAAGAAACAGGCTTTACAGGAATGTGGTCGAGGGAGGAAGCGGCAGGCAGGACAGGTTGATACACACAAGGCTACCAAGAAAGACATAGGATCATTGCTGAGGTTACATGTAAAGCAAGAGATAGCAAATATTTTAAAATGTATTTATATTACCTGTCTAGGAGTTCTATAATACAACTTCTGTTGTTACTTGGACATGTCTTCAGTGATGAACGCAGGGGCAATGGGTGTTTTGGTTCTTTAAACATCAGACACTCTCACCTATCCAAGTGACACACTACTCCATGGATCTCTGCTCCAGATTCACAGCCACAGTAAGCCCTTTTCCACAGCCTTCTCAATGTTATTGGTGGCTTTTCTGCACTGTAGTTATTTTACTCTTAGGTTGTTTGAATAGCCCGCAAAGCTCTGGTACCCAACTTCAGCTGTCTGATTAGTCATTGCTCCAGCACTCTGTAACAAGATCTGCATATTTAGCCCTTTTGCATTCATTGACTTCTTCAACTTGGTCTTCCCAGAGTATAGTAAGCACCAACAGAGCCGCTTGCTTTGTAAACTACAATGTTGATACCATGTCTAGGCAGAGCAGGGTTGTTGTGCTGCTTTCTGGGAACTTAAGCTGCCTTACTATGTTGACATGTATCTACCAGTTCCATGCAGTGGCACAAAACCCTCTAGAGGAGCCAGGTTGATGTTGTGCCTTCTGCCTGCTTTGATGAAGGTGATGGAGTGCTTGGGGGCACACGGTTTCTTACTATGTTGAAACACTATTCTGATTATGTCTACCAAAGACCTTGAAACTTGGTCATTACACAAGTGCTGTCTCCCTTCCCCAATACCTTTGGGCAGCAACTAAGAATGTGTTCCAAAGGACCATTTTTCTGGCACAGTTGGCGTGCTGAAGTGTTTGCCATACCCCAACTATACAAGATGGCTGGGCTTGGGAGAACTTCATAAATTGATTTGATGAGAAACTTCATGCGCAATGGTCCAGCTCTCCAAAGCTCTGTCTAGGTGATCTTGTGCAGTTCCACCTGCTCCCATCTGGTCAAGGCACCTTGCTTGTACATGTCAACCATCTTGATGCAGCGTTTTTCCTCAACCTCTTTTTGCACCTCAACCTGCACCAATTGATGCTTCTCCTTTCTATGGGCTTCATCATAGTGTGGTTTGGGATAATACGCCAGTCCTGCCCATACCACTACTATAGTTTCCACCAAGATGTGCTGCAGTCATGCCTCCAGTCTGTTGACCTCTTCCTTTGCCTGACACTTTCTTCTGGCTTTTCAAGGATGTCTGCCAAAGCTACTTTATTAGTAGAGGTGTCTATCATAACCTCCGTAGCTTAAGTACCTTTGAATTCCTCTGATAGGTCACTTATGAGGTGCTGCAGCTTGGTAGAATGTACAAGACAATACTGCTTAAGGTCTAGGGCAGCCCAAAGCACATTCAGAGGAACTAACTGATGGTCTTCAATTCTCCATTGTTGTCACTGGCACTTCATAGACAAGAAGGGGCCAGCCTGCCTGAATTTAATAAGCCTCCACCTTGTGCTGTCTGTGAGGACTGACAGGGCAGTTTTCTCCTCATCTTTGGCCAATTTGCTATGATTCCTCAGGGATCTGAGTTCTTGTCTCAGCTGACTGATCTCAAGCTCACGCCAGTTTGGTCTAATTTGGTCTCACTGGGTTAATTCTTCCACGTTTTTCATCAATGCCAAACCTTTCTGAGCCTATGCTGCTTATGAGGGTGTACATGGTCTAAAGTTTCTTTTCAGCATCATCCTTCATTCTCACCTCCAGTATCTTGTCTACTTCCTCATCCAATAGGAACCACTCCTTGTTGCTAACAATAGGTCACTTCACCTTATACTGCTTTCACTTCTTGCTTTGTGGGGGAACTTGTGTTGCTTGGAGGTTCTGGGCTCTGTAGGATGAATTTGGGCCTGGCTCCTCCTATGTTGTCTGACTGTGTTCTGCAACCAGCACATTCTTAAAAATGAAGGTACTAGAGTGGTTCTTCAGAACGATGCTATAGTAGAACCATTTTTGTTTGCAAAAATAAACATCCACAAGAATGTTCCAGAAAAAACCTTTATTTATTCTGATGAATAACAGGCTCCATACAGTAAATAACATTAAGTAGATGGTAAAAGATTTGTGATATACCAGTGGGTCATGATTTAAAAAGGACTCTTCCTCTATACATAAAATAACACAGGCTAAGTTGAGGTTTTCTTAGGCCGGAGTTATACTTCACGCGACGCATGCTGCAGTGGACGCTCCTGCTACGCAAGCGTTGTAGTGTTTATACTTGCGTGCATACTTTACGTAAATCTGGAGGAATCCACCAGGTGGCAGTGCGAGATATCACGGTGAGAACATGTTCGGTTTCTCTGTGTTGTGAATTGCCTAGAACACTCATTAAATTCTGATGACACCTTACCACAATATCTCTGAAAAGGATGTTTATTGATTAAATCCATCAATTCAGGGATGTGTCCATTCCAGCAAGCATTGGGCACGAGTGAGAAACAATCCCTGGATGAGGCCTCAGCTCATCGCAAGGTGAATACAAGCACACACATACACTAGCGTCATTTTAGCGGCACCAAATCCCCAAATCTGCATATCTTTGGAAGGAAACCGGAGCACAGTGTGGAATACAAGCAGGAAATACCAGCAACATAACTCCCTGCAAGACAGCAGTGCTATCGCTACACCACCGTGACACCCCCATGTGTGTAATTATTAACAATATTCATTATTTAAATGAAATTATATGTAAAATGTAACATACACACTTTAATGCATTTCATCATGAAAGTGGTATCAAGTACAAATCTAAAGATTCTAAATGTGCAGAGAGTTGGAATATCATACATTTAATTTGTTCTGTGTGGTGATCTATTGCTGCTTGCCACTGCTGTCAGGTCCAAGAAGCTCGTAGCGATTAAAAGCTGGGATGACCTTTACGATGGTCTGCATCTATACTAATAAAAGGCAAAGCCCTCACTCACTCACTCACTCACTCACTCATCACTAATTCTCCAACTTCCCGTGTAGGTAGAAGGCTGAAATTTGGCAGGCTCATTCCTTACAGCTTACTTACAAAAGTTGGGCAGGTTTCATTTCGAAATTCTACGCCTAATGGTCATAACTGGAAGGTATTTTTCTCCATTAACTGTAATGGAGTTGAGCTGGAAAGGCGTGGGGGCGGAGTTTCGTGTGACATCATCACGCCTCCCGTAATCACGTGAACTGACTGTCAACGCAGTACGTAGAAAACCAGGAAGACCTCCAAAAAGCGCTTAAGAAAACATGCATTATATAATTGAGAAGGCAGCGAAACAATAAGAAGCGAGCGAGTGACATATACTACCATATTCATGAGTGCTGCTACCTCGGAAAGAAAGCAAGGTGTAAACCTAAACTTTAAATTAAGTTCATAGACAGGCTACGCTGGCGTTTCACATGCCCACAGGTAATGCGGGATACAAGTTTAATGAGAGGGCGCGGGATATAAGCGAGTTTTGATCACTTTGTAACTAAGTTAAAATTGTAGGTGAAGGGGTGTGCTTATGCAAATTCCGAGACTGTGTTTGTGGGGATTGACAGTTAAAGGCGGGTGGGGAGTCACGTCATCATCTCCCTCCCATTTACCTCATTTCGCTCTGAGCTGAGCTCAGCTAACGCTGTCTTCGAAGCAACTTTGTCACACTGCCACCAAATACTCACAGAAAAATCCACAAGTTAATACACGCTGTCTCTAGAGTTTCTCCACACTGAATCCTCCAGGCACTACTTACAAAAGGTTACATTGACAATCGTGTTACGTTATTTTTAAAATCTTTCCTTTTCTTAGCACAAGCACAGCTGAGAAGCTTGATGCATGTGCTCCATAAGCGTTAAAAATAATGCATTTAATCACACTTTGCATTACAAGCAAAGGGAGCTTTTGTCAATGCATGATTTCCTGGTACACGATTACATTGATCAAGCGCATCCCGATTCATTTTACCCTCGCACCACCTTAGTTTGAGAAGAAGTATGAAAAATATGAGGTTAACACAGAAAAACAGATCACCAATTCAAGCTTTATGAATAATCGATTAAGCCATCAATAATTGTTTTGGTAAAGCCATCCTCCTTCCATTTTATAATTTTTCCGCCACTAGCCATGATTAAATGAGCGGTAAAAAGTAAGAGCAAAGCGAGGGTGACTTATTTAGGCAGGAATATATATGACAGCAACACTCATGACAATGTCAATCATGTTACGTTATTATTAAAATGTTTCCTTTTCTTTTCATTACTTCTTTAACACACTACTTCTCCGCTCGGTAGCGGGTATTTTGCTATATATATAATATATGAATTACCTCCAAAGAGCGCTGAGACTTTTGATATCATGAGCGTGTGTACAAAACTGGGTCTCCTGCCCAGCAAAGTCGAGCAGCCAGCGCGCGCATAGCTGTGCCGGCCTTTGAGGCGCTGACTGCGCTTCTGCCTTAAGTCAAAGTGAGCACTTTTAATTTTTTTCTTCCTCCCCTGCGCTATAGCCCAGACAAGTGCAAACACGGGACCCCTTTTCTACACCACGGCAAAATAATATTAAGGCGATTCACACTTTCTTTTGCACGTATACGATTATGAGGTCCTCAGCTCGGATTATGAAGACATGCACACGAGTGGAGGACTGACAGTGCCATCACAGCTGATTAATGGCAGGGGCGTCTCACCAGTCTACACAAGACCCACGCGACTGTCCCCAAAAGGCGATCATAGCGTCAGCGAACACATCTCTCTATACTATATAAAAGAAAAGGCAACTTTCCTTTCTTTACACCTTTTTCCTTTTATCCCAAACCAAAGCCTTTCTCTCTTAACACTGCAGAGGACACAAAATAATTTTCTTTAATTGCGGTAAGGCACATTACCAGAGGCACAAATTTGAGCGTTCACATAGAAAATGTAATTTCTATACCACAGCCGTCGTGTAGCGCCTTTCAAAAGGGATCTACTACCGAGAGATGATCCATATATATTTTAGCTGCTGTTAGTTACTTACCTGTTGTGTTACACAGTCTTTAAAATGTAGTTTACCATAACCACTCCAGTAGTGCTCAATGTACCTGTACTTCTTAAAGCGTTAATGTTTTACTGTTTAATAACTTATAGACTATATTTTATTATTTTTCCCTTGCACTCAGTGACCAAAGCTATACACACATATAGACACATACAAACATACACACAAGTATATGTATGTGTATATATATGTATGTATGTATGTGTATATATATATATATATACACACACACACTATCTACATTATATATATATATATATATTTATACACACACACACACACACACATACATACATACATACATACACACATATATATATATAATTTGTGTGTGTGTATGTATGTATGTGTGTGTATATATGATGTAGATAGGTATGTATATATATATGTATGTATGTGTGTGTGTGTGTGTGTGTGTGTGTATATGTATATGACAGCAACAATCCAAGCTGTGAGAAAACAGTAAAAAGTAGGCGTGTCAGACGTCGTGGTACATTTTCTGATGCAGCTAGACGAAAACAACTTTGTGAGCTGCCACCAAATACACAAAACAATTACTTTGACAATCATGTTACATTATTTTTAAAATGTTTCATTTTCTTTTTCATAACTTCTTTAACACATGACATCGCTGTGAAGCGCGGCTATTTTGCTATACAGTATATATATATATCACAGCGACACTCATAACAGTGACAAAACAATTACATTGACAATCATGTTACGTTATTTTCAAAATATTTCCTTTTCTTTATCTTTCCTTCTTTAACACACTACTTCTCCGCTGCCAAGCGCGGGTATTTTGATATATATACTGTATATATATATATATATATATATATATATATATATATATAAATATATATATAAATATATAGATAGAGATGAGAACAACATATATATATATATATATATATATATATATATATATATATATATATAGATTGATACATATGAGAACAACACTCATATCAATGACAAAACAATTACATTAACAATCATGTTACGTTATTTTAAAAATTTTTCCTTTTCTTTTTCGTACCTTCTTTAACACACTACTTCTCCGCTGCGAAGCGCGGGTATTCTGCTAGTTAATGATAAAGTAAACTACAAGGTTAAAGTGGACATTTCAAGATTAAAGCCGAAATTTCCATTTATTCACAAAATACACGTTTTCACCGTGTCCTTCATTTTTTTCTCAGTGGCTCAAATACAGTGCTATACATTATATTGCTGTTGTTAAGTTGCAAAAAAAAAAAAAGACTGCACAAAAGATGGTATGTGAGACTTTTAAAATGTATCATGTCATTACGATCGGGAATATGCGACACTTGAATATAAAAGCACCACGAATGCATCTGTATGTCGGCATTTTGCTTCACCACATCGAAGTATTCATCCCGTAGGATCTGCATAGAGGCTTTCTGTCACATGTAGATAGTAAACAGAGACGCTGACATCACATTCTGACTTTTAGCACACTACGCCCCCGACTTTTTGGTGGTACTGCAACTTGCACACGCGTCACGCTAATTTCTGAGGACCTGCTCAGAGTACGTGTGAAATGAACGCTGGGAATGCGTGGCAGCCATGATGTGGGCGCGTACGCGTTCTGAGCGTCAAGTATAAACCGGCCCTTAATCTGTCAGTGTTCTGCTAGGTAGCCCATCATACATTAAAGATTTTTTGTTTTGTTTTTTCTACATATTAGGAAGTTTTGCAAAGCACAAAAAGCCAACTTCATATGAAAAGAATCATTCTTAGAATGAAATGGTGCTCTGTCAAACAATGAACGAAGCATTTCATCTTAGCATGAACCAAGCAAAGGGAACCAAATATTAAAGCAAACTTGGAATGAAAAACAAGCACAATGGGTCAAAAATGACAAGAAAATTAAAATCACTGAAGATCTAAACTAAAGGGCTTCATGGGGCCAAGAAACACAATGCTTGAGCAGAGAGCCTGGGTCAGCCTGCCTTTTTTTTCCCCCTGTTTCTTTCATCATGTGACTGACACCTAATTAACATTGCACAGCAGGAGACACTGGTGGGAGGAGCAGAGGCAAACTATAGGCAAAAGGTGTGGCTATGGTAGAGCTTCAACCAAATCTCAACACAATGACAGTGGAGTAAATTATACATAAATGCCAACTTCAGTTTAAATAGTTCCTGTATTTTTTAATATATTTTTTCTTTCTGTGCAAATGCATTTCACTGATTTTGTTTGAAGTGACAGATGCTACTTGTCTCGTGTAAGAGGACTGAAAATATGCCATACGAATGTAAATAATCAAATTTCCTGTCAGCTCTTGAGCACCCTAAAACAGCTATGGAGGTGACTTGTAGATCAGTCAACAAAAATATTTTTATTTGGGTATATTTTGATATGTTTCTTTTCATTATTTGTCTGATCTAATTCAGCTGGGAGCAGCACTTCCCATTAATCTGCTCAAAATCTGTAAAGTATCAGTACAAAGTGGACATCAACTCTGAAAATTTAATTCAGGCAAAAGCTACATTCTTAGCTAATGTGATGGCTAGCGTTGTAACCTATCTGATAACAAGGCTTTGTAATCTAACTGAATGAAATGAAGCTGGGAATACATTAAACCATGCACAAGCTCTTAAAAAAGACTGCATATTGATTGTTTAAAAATAGACAACTGATTTGAAGGTTGATTGAATAGTAAGTGCTTATGAGTGGGGTTGCATGTGAAGTACTGTTGCTATTTCAAAATGATAAAAAGGCAATGCAATTTTGCAGCAAAAGTTACTGAATGGTGTGATATTTGTTTAGGAGATATTGGATGTCCAAATAGATTTGTAAGCAAGTGGTACAAAACAAACAAACTACAGGTTTTTTGATGCCAAAACAAATGTTTAATTGTCAGCTAAGGTCTTAAAACAAAGGTCTGTCAAACCAAAATAAAAGTCATAGTTCAAACAAAACAAAATTCAAAAGCAGAATTTTCTTAAATATGCAAAAAAAAAAAACAAACAATAAAACTTTGTAGTTATTGTAACCATTCATTGGGTAATGAGGAAGAGGCAATTTCAGACAGTTCAATGAATTAAAGATTATGAATAATTAGTTACACAGCTTAAAGAAGAATTTGTCTGAATTGTGCATTTGTCAGATTTAGGCCACCAGCAAAGACAACCGAGGGTTATATATATATATATAACCGAAATGTTCAAGCAAATTATGGAAAAAATCCGATCCAATTCCATTCAGTAGTTCTACAATGAAAAGCGGACAGTCATACGTACAGAAAGACAGACTTTGGATTTTGATATATATCTCGTGTCAGTGTTAATCCTTTAAATGCTTCCCCTAAAGGCAACTGAGGACCCCAACAGGGTCCCTTAGAGTGTCTAAATGGGAGCCACACCAGTGGAGAACTGCCATCTATTATACTTGGGGAACAACTCATCCTGGCCAGCAGCTTCCCCAAGTCCACCTGCTAGTTTCTCTTCTGAACGAAAAGGGAGAAGGAATAATCTTGGCCAGGATATGTGTCCTCCTGTGCTGTTCTGCTTATTTTTGTGCTTATTTTGAACAGGGATGTCCCACTCCCCTGCTCTCCAAACGTTTTTGCATTGTTGCTTGAAGTGGACCAGGATTTACCAGTTCTCATGATGGTTCTCCTTTCCACTCTGTGTGTCTCCAGCTCCTGATAATGCCAAAGGGGACTATATACTGCATATAAAGTATTTAATCTTAGTAAATGCTTGGTGGACTAATAACAATGTGTTAAATATGCTGTATGAACATGGAAGTCTGGCCACCGTCTGTGTGGTCATTGCACTTCCTTCTCATATCTGCATTGGCTTTTTCAGGGTGTTCTTATATCACAATGATGTCCAACTTAGGTGGATTTAGACATTAAATTGGACCATAGCAGTAAACGCGAGTGTGAGCTGTCCATGCTTGACTACTGCCATTGAATAGACCCTCTTTTTCAACAACCCTAAAAGCTGGTTAAAAAAGGTTAAAATAGAATTTAAATAATAAGTCTGGACATTTTATTTGACAAGATCCACTGTGGGTAGAGAACAATTATTAAAATATGGCATGATGCAGGAACCAATAATTTGTCCTATGAACAGCTAGTTGCAAATTATTAAAAACTGATTTTTCGTACATAGCAAAGCACAGTACAACTAGCTCAAAAGTTACACTGTAAGCAGGCTACATCAGGTCCCTAGCCCACTGAAATAACACTCTGGAAGTGGATGTGGAGATGGTACACTGCTACAGATACTTGGGGATCCACATCACTGACCAGCTGAATTGATCTGAGAAAAATGTTAGGAAGGTCAGAGCAGACTCTTTATTATTTCTTTGGAGACTGCATTCCTTTAGCATGAATAGTGACATCCTTTACATGTTCTACAACTCTGTGATGGCCAGTATAAATTTCCATGCTTGTACTGGGCTAGGAACATTATTTAAACAGAGGCCCATCAAATCAATAAGCTCATTCAGACAACGGGCTCAGTTATGGGATGCACTCTTGAGTAACTCGGCCATTATGAACAATTTGCACATCCCCTCTATGTCTATGACACATTGTCTTTGAGTACTTTCAGCCAACAAATTACTTAACTGAATTGTGTGAAGAAACACTATCCAGGCTCCTTCATATCTCCGACAATATATTTGTATAGTGCCATATTCTGACTGCTCGCTTATCATTAGACAAGTCAGACTTTGGTGTTTGGTAGTTCAGTTTGTGGTGGTTGTATATTCTTTAAACGCTTGAAAAGGCTACATTTCTCCCTTGGGACAAATAAAGTACTATGTATCTTTCTATCTAGAAAGCAATTAACTGCCTGTCTTTACTTATTGTCAGTTATATGTACAGATAACAAAGAAATTGCTTTTATTTTAAGGCAGCCCTACATGCCCAAAATATCAAAAAGAATTTGGTGGAACAAATGTTATTGGTCCCATGGATTTCTCTTTAGAACAGAAAACTTTCTTGATCCTTTTCTTTCATTAGTTAATTGTTTTCAAGTAAAGCTACAATGGGATTTCTTCTTCATTGTTATTTTCGTTGGTAGCCCAGTAAGTAGGGTGCCGCCTCACAGATCCAGTGCTCTGGCATCAAATCCTGCACCTAGTTGTTATCTGTATGGGGTTTGTACCTTCTCCCAGTCTCCTCTGGGTACTTTAGATTTCTTGGTATGTTCCCAAAATTGTGCATGCTAGGTTAATTGGTAATTCAAAACTTGCCCCTTTAAGGGTGTGGGTGTGTGTTTGAGTGGGCTCTGTAATGAACTGGCATTCAGTCCAAGGCTGCATTAAGCCGGATTGAAAATGTTATATTATATTATATAATATTTGATATTCATAGTTCCAAGCTATCCAATAGAACCAAAAGTTTCTCAAAATCAATTTTTCCAGCTTCTGCTCAATTCTGTCTTGCAGCAAAATTACTTTAATTCCCTTAAAGTCGGCATTAATTTATGTGAAGACACTCATTAATTCTTCTTCCACTGCCCCAATCACAGAAAGGACTTGCTTTTATCGAGCTCACTCTGCCTGTGCGCTTGACAAAGAAACTGATTAAAGGCTGAAGTGTTTTAAAGCAGCTGAGCTTGGCATCTCCACTCTCGGTCTCACCAGTCAGCAGTACTGCTTAGGCTGATTAATACCACTGCAGTGCTTTTCATTCATTTTCTACTATTACATCCAAGTTTACAAATCAGATTAGAAGGAAATGCTCCCCCACACACTCAAGGATCAATTTATTTTAAAAGGTTATAATAATTCTGGGAATTGATTAATTTAACTACATTGCACAACATGACTGTAATGGGAATTGGCCAGTCTTTGTGTTGCAGATTAGATTACATTTAAAGGCTTCCTTCACACAGTGTATAAGGAAACAGCGGCAGCCACCCCAAAGGCATAAAATCTGGACTGAGCACACTTAAGTGGAGCTGCTCCTGAGAACGATGAGCACTTCAGTAACATTTTCTTTTACATCATTAAGTGATGTAAATATTTTAAATGGTCTTTTTGCATGTACCAGTTGAGTGTTTTAGACTTCTTTTGCTCTGTTTTTTATTTGTTGGAATATTGTTTTAGTGACCACTGAAATCACTAAACAAAATTGATTCCATTTAGGATGCATTCTTGACTTTTGTTATAGGATTCCTGGTTTTAGCACACACATACAAGAATGAGCAATTTTATTTTGAAAAGACATGATAATTAAAAAGAGTGACAGCCTTGAAAAGTGAGAACAGCAATAGTTACTAGAGATTCAGAGTTTTTGTAATATAAGCAACTTCTTATTGTTTCATGGAGTGGTGTTTTAAATTGGAAAGCATTCTGAGAAAACCATCTCTGTAGTTCAAAGCTGATAATGCATGTTGGAACGGTTAAGGTGACTGAGTACATTATTTTGCTGGTGATGTAAGGGTAAAAGGTCATGTTGTAAAGAAAATCTATGACATATGTCACCCCTTAGGTTAAAGAATGAGTGATCTGGGGGCTCTTACACATAGGACTCATGGTCCCATTTATAAAGCTTGCATAGGCATATGCTGCTTTCCACAACAATGTTGCGATTTTAATAGAAAGTTTGATGGGGGAACATGTTTATATTTATTGCAAGTCTGAACCATCCTCATGCAACGTTTCAGAGAAACTGGGAAGAAGGAATATACAGCCAAACCAGCTAAATGATGACTCACATGCATAATAATTCATACTAGACATTAAGCCCGTTACAATAACGGGCGCTAGAACAGTAGTGCATAAACATTAGTAGGAACAGTCTATATTAAATGGCAAGGGATCTTGACCTCATTCTGTTTCTTGTCTTAATTTTTTTCTTGTCAAAATATTTTTGCAAGAAGCCTAAAGTAAAATAATAATAAAAATAAAATAGAAACGTATATGACAACACAGTAAGTATAATTAATATTGTCTTAGTGTAAAACTTTGTAACAATCTGTAAGACACAATATCTGAAGAAGATATTTAGGTAAAAGTTTCTATTTTTTTACCTCATGAAATCTTTCTATACAATTTCATTATAGATAACATTTCTTGTAAATATTCTGTCTGAGTTTGGCAACAGTTTGCCTTGTTCAGGACCATCTACAACCTTGACAACAACATCTGGAAAACTTCTAACTTTTGATAATGCAACATATAACTGACCGTGGCTGAATACTGGTTCTGGCAAGTAAATGCCAACTAGTTCTAAGGTTTGCACTTCTGAGTCTTTATCTTTTAGCGTTTTTCTGATGGTCATTTTCTTTTTCTTCAATCGATCCATTTGCTCATATTTAACTTTGTCTTTCAGCCTTTCTTTTGTTGATGTTTACTTGTTGAGCTGACCGTTCTTCCAGGAGATGTTGCTTATGTAGGATTTGATTGTCTGTGTCTTTTGTCCTACTTGACGTGTCCTTTTTTTTTCGGTGGCATGTTGTTAGTAGATACGTTCGGAATATTTTCTCTCACAGTAATACTGGTTTGTATTTCCGTAAAATGTCTGTAATTTTCTCTAACAGTAATACTGGCTTTGATGTCCGTAATATGACATTAATTTTCTGTCACAACATTGGGCAATCAGCAGAGTGTCCCCAGCAACTGATTTAATGTGTGGCATGTAGCTGATAATCGTGCCCGTGGTGTCTCCCCAGCAAGTACTGTTTAGTTCCCCAGCAAGTATTTTAATCTGTGCTGGCGTGCAGCTGATTATTTAATGTGTGGTGTCACCCCAGCAATGGATTTTATGTGCACGGCCGCGACTACCCAATCAGCACTCTCCCCAGCAATGGTGTCCTTTATTTCTTATCATGCATGGCCAGTGTGTGCGCTTTATTTGCTTATCATGCGTGGCAGCGGCTAGGCCATTCACTGTGTGCCCGGCTTCCAGTGTGTGTGCGTCCACGGTGCCGTGCGCATGAGCGGGGCAGCGGCCAGCGCATGCGCACTTCACCAGAAGACACACACACGGACACCTGAACGCACACAGGGGTTTTATTAAAGAGGATAACCGAGTAATTATTATAATGTACATTCATGTGACAAACATTTTAAAGCTCAAATGTGATGAATATGATGCACAGATTGTATTTAGTTTCCTTTAAGAGGGTCAATTTTGCATATTTGCACTGTAGTATTTTTTTGGATTGTTGTCAGTTTATATAGCCTACTTGTCATCACTTCTCAGGCTGACACATCACCAATATCTGAGTGTAGCTTGAATCCATCATGCCCGCTGTGCTGAAAGTCATTAATCAATCAAAGAGGCACTATATTTAGTTTTCATTTGGAGTGGGTAGACATATATAAAACATAACAGGTTTTTGTCGACATAAAAAGGCAATTTGTAGCAGTGTGCAGATTTCCTAATATTTTTGCTGTAATAACTGTAAACAGTTGCCCATAATTTGTTTATTGTGTGGCAGCGTGGCTTTGGCAGATGACTTGCTAATGGTACTGTACGTGATGGCTGGCTTTTTAGTAAGGTAACTGGCTGAAAACCTCAAATATACATATGGTCTATACTATTCATAGTAACAGCAATCACGGCATTAAATGTGTCAGGTAATAATGGGTACCTGTTCAGATGCTGGCGCCCATAGCACAGAGGAGAGGAGCTATAATGCTGCGCGTGCTCTTGACACACTTAGTTTCAGAGTGCACCATGCTGCGTCAGGGTGGAGGCTGCTCTACAAACCAATGAAGCTCTGAAGTACCATGATTGCATATGTAGGAGGTTGATTAGCATAGTCCATGTATGGTTGTTTTAGAGTCGCAACCAGGTTAGAGGTGCGTTCACATATGCACATTTACAGCATTATTGTGATTTATAAAGGTGAATGGCATAGAAATGTGTGTACACCAGGTTTTATAAATCAGATTTTCTTTTTGGCATATGCATTTTCCTATTTTTTGGCATATGCGTATCTTTGCTCTCGAATCTATGCAAAGTTGTATAAGTGAAGGCCCAAGAGATCACTTTTCCTCATGCAGAATATCTTTGCATGTTTGTAATAATTTATGCATAAGGACCTCTAACACTTCAGCCTAACTCATCAAAAATGTTTTGCCTACTGTTTATAAAAAGGATGAGCCATTTTTGCTTTTTATCATTACGCCATTAATTAGAGAGAACTTATCTGGCTCATGCACCACTATCATGCTGATTCTTCTCCACTGGTGTCCTGTTATGCCCACCATATTCATAAAATTCTGAAGTAACTGTCCATGGAATCTTTTTCTC
The DNA here is from genome assembly GCF_016835505.1 of Polypterus senegalus. Taxonomy (NCBI): domain Eukaryota; kingdom Metazoa; phylum Chordata; class Cladistia; order Polypteriformes; family Polypteridae; genus Polypterus; species Polypterus senegalus. The sequence continues at coordinate 136,145,110 of NC_053162.1, forward strand.
CCCTTCCAAAGAAAAGTACTTTCATTTCAGTTTCCTCACTGGTAATGGTTCCAACATGACTCCCAGAAGTCTTTATTTTCTCATACTGGCATACCAAGTTGCCCTCTCTCTTTCAGTTTGGGTCACTTTTACTCATTCTTAATGAGAATTTTCATGGAGACTCTCCTCTTTGCTGTGCTACTTGAGCACTTCTTCACACAACCTTCCCTGAATTTGACTAATGGGGGCTTCCATGATACATGCTGCTTGTTTTACAAAGCAGCTGTTTATCAGGTATAATCAAAAGAACATGCTGCTATATTGCTGCTGTTTCACAGACCGATATTTCTCCTGCTTAGAATAGGAAATATTTTATTCATGAGAGTACATTTAAATAATAGAAGTAATTATACCTCTTATCACTTTAGGCAAAGAAAAGGGAAGAGATCCTAGCTCTACTGAAGAAACAGAGAGAAGAGAGGATCAAGGTAAAGTGTTCTCCTCTTTACTCTCACTAATACAGGTGTGTCTTCTTGTCACAATGGCTTATATCTCCACACCTCCTTTCCACTGGGATTTCAACAATTGCTCTGGAGTTTCTAAGATGGTTTATGCTCTATCTTCACAACATAATGTGTCTCACCCACCAAGACAAAAAATGGGCAATGCATTTTCTTCTTTATCATTAGACAAAACCAATGAAATGGCAGGAGAATAATGACAAGATTTAAAATAAGCGAGGGCTATTTAAAACCTTAAGTTCTACTGAAGGATATCCCTTTAAAATATTTTACATTTGCTCTAATGCATATACAGTAGTTATTGTCCCACTGAACTGCAGCTGGTATGAATATCTACCAATCTGACATTCGAATGATATGATGGTCGATGAACCATTCTTGTGACCATAGGGTTTAAGTTTTAATGCCTGCTTTCAGTCCATTCTGTCTAGAACCCTTGGAACTATCTAGTGCTAAAGTTATAGTGCATCATGCACTGCCATGTGAATAATGGATGGGCAGTAATTATTGAGTGATTCTTACAACTTCTTGCACTTCTTTTATATTTTAACTCAGACTTGTCTATGTGGCTTAGTGAGCCTTGGCTCCCTCATTTGAGCAGCTGTTGGATCTTCTACCTCTACATTGTGAGACAACAGAGTTGTCTTTTAAGGGTAAACGAATGGCCCAAGCACTGTCATGTTTGTGGATTCTGATACCTAAAACAGTCAAACCTGAGTAATGCACCTCTCTGTAAATGGGAATTCAGACAGGTGAAGATACTGGTGCTGGAACTAAACTAGTCCCAAGTATGAGCTTGACTCAAAATGGCAGATCTTCCATTTATACTTACAGCAGGAAGAGGTGCTCCAGGTGGACAGACACCGAATGTGACATCAGCAGTGTTACAACGTTCAATCTTCTGGTCTGTAGTGGGAGGAAGAAAAAAAGACATTAGAACACAGCACCAACACCTGGAGCGGTGGGGGATTACCATCACTACAGCCTCTAACTGTTCCCTATGCACACAGTGCAACAGTGTCAAAAAGCCTGCCATTTATTATAGTTGTCCAAGTTGTATAGTTGCAGCAGATGCATGTCTGTAATTTTTGATTTTTACTGATCACACTATTTTTGGTGGATTCTTATTTTAATTAACTTGAAATGACCCTTTTCCCTTAACAGAAGGAGATGATTTCAAGACCATATCAAAAGAAGAAAAAGACAGAAGGAGAAAGGTAATCTTTGCTTAATGCATCTTATCTCAGTATCTTACACTGCAATGCACTGATTGAATGAGGATGTACACCATGATTTTAGGATTTTGAAAACTTTTTATAACTAATTTTAATGTATCTGCTTATTTGGACTATGCTTTTGTTGTTTATTTAAGACATTATTACACTACCTTTGTGTTCATTTCTGTTGAATGTGAATACCACCAGCTTGTGTTATTGTTGATGGCCACTGCCATATTCTTGATGGTGACAGCTCCTGGTTTCTACCACATCATGGCCAGAATAGCAAACTATGTGAAATGGCAGACAATCTGGAATAAGATAAACAATTACAGGTGGAATTAGATGGAATATAGGCTTGGGCAGGTTAGTGGAAATGAAATTTAATGTAAGTAAATGGGGATTATTACAGATAAGAATAAAGATGTTAGATTTGAATACACAATGAGGGCCTGAGACTTGAAAGTACACCTTATGAGAAGGACCTGGGAATCATAGTGGACTTGTCACTATCTACATTAAGAATGTTTACAGAAATGATCGAGAACGTTAAAAGGATGTTAGGTTATACGTCATGATGTGTTGAGTTACAGATCTAGGGAGGTTTATAATAAAGTTACTGTATATAATGCGCCAGTGATGTTTCACCTCAAGTACTGTGTCCATTTTTAGTCTCCACATTGCAAAAAGGACATGCAGCAGGATTACTAGTAAATGTCCCGAGAAGAACAACTAGGCTGATGCTAGGACTGAAGAGGCATGAAGAAAGATTGAAGGAGCTGACAATATTGAAGTGTTTAAAATCTGCAGGTTCAATTATAGGCAAATGTTAGGTTATATCATAAAAACTGTTGAACATAAATCAAAGGGCATTGTACTCTATATTAGGTTGTGCTTGAAAGTTTGTGAACCCTGTAGAATTTTCTATATTTCTGCATAAATATGACCTACAACATCATCAGATTTTCACTCAAGTCCTAAAAGTAGATAAAGAGAAACCAGTTAAACAAATGATAAAGAGAAACCAGTTAAACAAATGAGACAAAAATACTATACTTGGTCATTTATTTATTAAGTAAAATGATCGAATATTACATATTTGTGAGTGGCAAACGTATGTGAACCTTTGCTTTCAGTATCTGGTGTGTCCCCCCTTTGCAGCAATAACTGCAACTAAATGTTTCTGGTAACTTTTGATCATTCCTGCACACTGGCTTGGAGGAATTTTAGCCCATTCCTCCGTACAGAACAGCTTCAACTCTGGGATGTTGCTGGGTTTCCTCACATTAACTGCTCACTTCAGGTCCTTCCACAACATTTCGATTGGATTAAGGTCAGGACTTTGACTTGGCCATTCCAAAACATAAACTTTAATCATTCTTTGGTAGAACAACTTGTGTGCTTAGGGTCGTGTCTTGCTGCATTACCCACCTTCTCTTGAGATTCATTTCATGGACAGATGTCCTGATATTTTCCTTTAGAATTCTCTGATATAATTCAGAATTCATTGTTCCATCAATGAAGGAAAGTCGTCCTGGCCCAGATACAGCAAAACAGGCCCAAACTATGATACCACCACCCCCATATTTTACAGATTGGATAAGGTTCTTATGCTGGAATGCAGTGTTTTCCTTTCTCCAAACATAACGCTTTTCATTTAAATCAAAATGTTCTATTTTGGTCTCCTCTGTCTACAAAACATTCTTCCAATAGCCTTCTGGTTTGTCCATGTGATCTTCAGCAAACTGCAGACGAGCAGCAATGTTTTTTTGGAGAGCAGTGGCTTTGTCCTTGCAACCCTGCCATGCAAACCATTGTTGTTCAGTGTTCTCCTGATGGTGAGCTCATGAACATGAACATTAGCCAATGTGAGAGAGGCCTTCAGTTGCTTAGAAGTTACCCTGGGGTCCTTTGTGACCTCGTCGACTTTTACACGTCTTCCTCTTGGAGTGATCTTTGTTGGTCGACCACTCCTGGGGAGGGTAACAATGGTCTTGAATTTCCTCCATTTGTACACAATCTGTCTGACTGTGGATTGGTGGAGTCCAAATTCTTTAGAGATGGTTTTGTAACCTTTTCCAGCCTGATGAGCATCAACAACTCTTTTTCTGAGGTCCTCAGAAATCTCCTTTGTTCGTGCCATGATACACTTCCATAAACATGTGTTGTGAAGAGCAGACTTTGATAGATCCCTGTTATTTAAATAACACAGGGTACCCACCCACACCTGATTGTCATCCCATTGATTGAAAACACCTGACTCTAATTTCACCTTCAAACTAACTGCTAATCCTAGAGGTTCACATACTTTTGCCACTCACAAATATGTAATATTCGATCATTTTCCTTAATAAATAAATGACCAAGCATAATTTTTTTGTTTCATTTGTTTAACTGGTTTCTCTTTATCTAATTTTAGGCCTTATAGAAAATTCTACAGGGTTCACAAACTTTCAAGCACAACTGTATGCTCTAGTGGGACTGCATCTAGAGTACTGTATTCAGCTCTGGTCTCCACCACCAGAAATGTATAACTGTGCTTAAAGCTGTACAGGGGAGAGCAAGCAAGAGTATCCCAGGACTTAATGATGTCACTCTGATAGGCTCAGAAAGTTAAACCTGTTTGGTCTCAAGCAGAAGAGACTATATGTCTTCAAAATGTTCAAATTGATAATGATAAAGTAGAGCCAGACAAATTCTTCTGACAAAATGCTAAATCACATACTTGAGGACACCAGTAGAAATTAAGGAGAGGTGTATTTAAGATTGAAACCAAAGAGCAAGGTCCATAAAATCTGGAACAAACTACAGTACAGTCATGTAGTGGAAACAGACACCTTGACAACTTCTTAGAAGTATCTGGATGAGATTTTGGAATAGCTTAGCAGTTCTTATGTAAAAATATGGAGGGAATTAGTACAGTGCAACCCAGCTGTTACTCAATACTTGATATGTTTATATGTGTTTTGATTACATGGTTTTTCACAGAAATCTGGTTTCTAAAATGCCATGTGAAACCTTATTCTGGTTAGAGAAATGCATTAACAGATGTAGGTTTCTTCGTGATTAACCCACTTATGTGGCCACATAAACTCTTAAGTGGGTTACAGTTAAGGATTTTGTAGTGTGTACATATCCATTGCACTCTTTTAGCCTTTTAGTCCTAGCTTTGCAGACAGTTTCAACAGCCATAGGTTGAAGCATCCACAAGATAAATATCCTGAGTCAAACGTTCGGGTGATCGCATTAATCATTCTCCTAGTTGAAATAATCTGACTCAATATTTCAGGAATCTGTAAATTTATGTTAATGAGCTGAATATACAGTGCTAAGCTCAGCAGCACAATGTCAAAAGTTATATGGTAATGTGTTAAAAGTTGCATGCATTACATAGTCCAATTACTTTTTAAAGTAACAAGTAACCTAACAAGTCAGGTCAGGTCAGGTTGGGGAGCATGCACTGGAACAGCTTGTTGCCGCACCTATCACACAATGATACAGCTCAGGATCCTGGCTGTCAATCAAGTCCTCAACATATATGGATACTGTGAGCCAGATCAACCTCAGGCACCAGGACTGTAAAGACTGGGACCTTCATCCTTTAGAAATGATATTGGGAGCGTAGCACACCCCTTTCCAGTGACCTCATGACCCCCCATGCACTCCCAATCTGTCTACCGACTTCATAGAAAGAGTCACCCAAGACATGAATGTCACTGCCAAGGTAAGTAAACCTATCGACAAGTTCGACACTCTCTCCACGGAGAGACACACTGATGATGACTGTACCCAAGAGGTCATTAAAGGCCTAGATCTTCATTTTTATCCAGGACACTTCCACACCCAAGCACTCAAGACTCTTTGCTCAGTCTCTCGAGAGTGCCAGTCAGAGCCTCCATTGACTCCGCGAAGATCACTGCATCGTCAGCAAAGTCAAGATCAGTGAATCTCTCTTCACCAACAGATGCCTGACAGCCTCAGGACTCCACGACCCTGCCCAAAACCCAGTCCATGCAAGCACTTAAAAGAGTAGGAGAAAGAAAACACCCCTGATGAACCCCAGAATCAATTGGGGAAAAACACAGAGGTTCTGCCTCCAATCTGCACAGCATTCACAGTACCAGCCATAATATCTAGCAACTCTGAGGGGATCCCGTGAACCCTCAGGATATTCCACAGGGCAGCTCGATCAACTGAGTTGAACAATTTACGAAAAACTGACAAAGGCTGCATAGAAACTATACTGATATTCGCTTTTGTGCTCCATAAGAACCCTCAGTTCTAGGATGAGGTTGATGGTAGACTTCTTAGGCGTAAAACCAGACTGCTCGAGTCGCTGGGAGTAACCTAACACAATACTTATTTTACTGAAGTAAAAAATACCTGTGTTTTTAATATCCCAGCAGCACCAGGTGTAAGGCAAGAAGCACATGTCAGGATATGGTGCTCCTTTACAGGCCTCAGTTATACAGCCATGCAGAAAAGAGTGTGCTGTGTATAATGTGGTAACAGAAACATATTAATAAAGTATCAGTTCAGTTTTAATCTATTTGCTATAGATATGTGGAAATGGTGTAGTCAGATGATGCAATGGCCAGTGTTTATACATAAAATCATTGGAGGCTTAGGTCAAGAATATAAAAAAGGGATTAATGTCATTTACTTAAGAGCACATGAAAGACTGAATATATTTATGAAAAACAAAATTATCATAGGCTTCATGCTTGTAGTCAGATTCACAGTGGCTGATAATGACATTTAACCCTTTCCTGCGTAATTTAATGATGTCTGAGTGTTTTGCCAAAGGAAAATTTAAGAAGGTTACTACAGAATGTAAACACTGATTTTAAAGAAACCAGGTTTCTGTCTTAAAGGGGGACTCACTTTATTCTAGTGCTGTGTGTGCATGTAAATGTGCTCAGTGAATTATTCCACAAGGATACATGCAGGGACACAGCTAGAAACTTATCAAGGACCACTGGTACATGCAATAAGTTGGCAAGTAGTGTAGTTGAGTGTAGGACTTTAGGGACTTTCAAAACCTGACTCAATGTTATACTGGAGGAATTAGGTGAATAGGACTGGAGAGTTTGTTGGGCTTAATGGCCTTTTTTTATCACATTTTTTCTAATAGGTTCTAAAGTTTATAGATAATTGAGATAATCTATGGTACATTTAACTATTCAAAATCAATGTATAGAGTGAGCACTTTGCATGCTTTCTTCAACTTTTGTGTGTTTTAGGCTTTGATATTATTTTAATTCATAACGTTTTCAGCTTTTGTCCCCCACATATTCTACACTACATTTATATCTTATCTCCTGATCCTGATGGCTATTCTTAGATCTGCCCCTTTTCCATTGTGACAGGAAAGTATTTGCTAACCATCACGTTCACAGTGGGTTCCTGTCCTGCACTGATGCTGCCAGTACAAACTCTGACTTTCTATAACCTTGTATTGAAATGAAGACATCTGAAAAATATACAAACGAATAGAATAAAGAAAAGGCTGTGAAGTAAAAGAATGAAAAAATAGCAAAAAACAAGGCAAAAAGAAATGCAGGAAAAGACAAATCACTTTTACCAAAGTCATGGATAGTTTAGTTGCTAAAAATTCTCTCCAGATAGAAACTTTAAACCAAAATACAGCAAAACCATTTGTCAAAAACTGAATGCAAAATATAGAAGTTTAATTTAAAAAGGAGGAATAAAACATTGGTAAATACATTAGACAAAACAAACAAAAAGCTGTCAATCCCTCAGAGGCTCATCTTTATCTTTCTTAACTCATGCAAACACGTATTTCTTTTTTCCTAACCTGACCGTCTTTTGCTTTCTTGGGAGAACTCTTGCTTCTACTTTCTGCTGTAACTTTAAAAAGTCTTGCTTGATGGTGCTCAGCCCAACCAGAAATTCACTTCTGGAAAACTCCAGCAGTTACTTTGTGATTGAGGCTTTAGTGTAAAATTATTACATGTGGCCACAGCACCCCTCCCTAAATCTGTGATTCCCACCATTCTCTTAAATGGACAGGCCGTGAGAATGGTCCCTGGCCTGCTTACCCATATAAACCACAAACAACTCTTTACTGGGCACCCTGCTACTGTCCTGGGAGACATAACCTCGGTCTCAAGTAAGCCTTCCAGGCCTTCTCCACCTTCCAGGATAACAGCAACAATATAATGACGTGACAGCTACACAGGGCTAGAACCTTCTAGCAGCCATCCACACAGGCTAGCTGGTACTTCACAACCATGGCCTGATTTGCTTCTACCCTGGATTGTGTCTTCCTCCCAGTCAGGTACAAAGGTTAGCTTCTGTGACTTTCCCTTTCCTGTCTTGACAGCTCTCTATTTGCTTGAGTTTTCTCCTCTTTCTCAACCAGAAAGCCATAATCAAGATTCTAGTCCAAGCCTTGGGATGGTATAATTTGTGACATAGTTTATATTCATGCACACCAAAGCCCTGGCAGGCTTCTCGCTGTGATCATTTAGCAGTGGATCAAGATTTAATGTCAATTAATTCTGCATTTCAAAAATGGAATCTTTCTGGAGACTGATGGGCCTCCCTACTGCGTTTTGAATATTTCACTTCTAATCTCAATTTTCTGAAGGATGCCAAAGAAAAAAAATCGAAAGGCGGCTGTTAAGTCTGACAAGCTGATGAGGCAGATTCTTTTTCTCCAGAGAGTCATTATTTATTATAGCTTAAAACTAGTGAAGATATTAAAAGAGTGGGGCAGAGCTGCTTTACTGAAGCTGATGTTGCACTTCTCTGTGCAGGCCCATCAACCACAGCTAGCGGAGGGTGCTTAATTGCACGTTGGCCATTTCTTGACCAGCCAGGTTTGATTACTTAATAAACTGAAAGCGAAAAACTACACAGCTGATTGGAAGAGACCTCCATACTCGCAATCAAATCCAAGTTAATGCTAAGCTGCTGTTTTTGGAGGCACAGCCTTTTCTACTGTTCACTGAAATATATGACAGAATAGTTGCCATTTTATATAGTGGATTTATTTTCATTTTATATAGTGGAGTTATTTCATTGTAGGATAAGCAATCAATTAGAGACTATCAAGTTTTTTAATAAATATAATAAATATTTCATCGAACATAACTAACATTTTTGTTTAAACCTCTTTTAAGATTTCATGTAATTAACATTTTTTCTTTATCATTATTTAACACTTTTCTGTCCAACTACTAGCTCAATAAATGGATAGCCTCTTTTATCCTGGAACTAATGAGAAACTGATAATTTACAAAAATTATATTCATTACATCTGGGATCACGTCCCCTACTATAGCCCTGAGCCTTGCCTCATCTTTAACAGTCCAGGCACCTCCCAGGTAGCTTGCCCACCATTACACCTATCAGGGTGCCACTCATAATGTAACAGGCTAGGCTCCCAGCTACCAACTGCAAGAGTTTGGATCTTTGTGTAATGTTAAATGACCATTAATCACTACCAAGGCAAACTCTGTAAATGCATGCTTGGCCTTTCAGTAGGAACCTGTGTAATCTCAATGAATAGCTAGAATTCTTCAGCTGAAGAATATTATTTTGTTACTAGGGCTTGTAGGGCACTGTTCCTGTCATACAGTGATCCATGTTGCCTGCTGCGTTGATTCCTACCAGACACCCCTCTACAAAATATTATTTATACAGTAGATAGCATAGCACTGTGGTCTGCACTAGTGTCTTGCACCTCCAATAACCAGTGTGTGACCCCCAGCCTGTCAGGTTCATCCCATATCCTATGGGTTTTCTCTAAGGAACCTTTATTTTCCTATAGGTCCAAATAGATAAGAGATATTGGTGTATCTAAACTAGCCCATTATGAATGAATGTGGATGTGTAAAAATCCTGCCCTGCAATGTATGAACCTCCTGCACAGGGCTGATTTGTGCTGTATAAATGATACTAGTAAGCTGGCACCTGCAACTCGTGACCCTGTAATGAATAAATCAGGCTTACCAATCCTGCTCAAACCAATTTAATATAATATAACTAGTTGGCTTCACCCCTTGCTCGCTTTGCTCACCAACCCCCCAAGCCTGTGCTACACATCTTTGCCACTTGCTTTGTGAAGAGGGGGGCTAATCGCACCCCAAGGAGATGAGGTTGCTCCTCTGAAAGCCCCTCTTAAACAGTGTTACAGTGTTATTTGCTCAATCAGTTGCAGGCTTGCTGCTGCTGCCGTGCAACATGCTCCGCATCTCACACTGCACTTTGAACATTTAAAAGCTTGTACAGTAGCTGTCCTTTTGTCTCACTGCCTTGTCTCTCTTGTCCCCCAGACATCCTCTGCTCCTGTTGGGAGTCCCGCTCCCGAGGCGCACCCCTTTGAAGAGGAAGATTTTCTTTTCTTTTAATTGAGAGACGAAACTGTCACTTTTGACTACAAATGGAAGCTCAACTCACTCCTAAAAGAGATTTATGTTTGTTTGAAGTGTCTGAATAATGTTTCTGTCTCTAAAACGGCCTGTGTATCTGTGCAACTTTGTGACCCAAGTGTGACAGCGTATGTGAATTTCACTTTCACTAAACAACAAATCTTTTAATTCTCGTGGATATGCCTCTTCATTGGGAAGAAACAAAACTTTTCCCTGATGGCAACCCGAATTAGATGATCTACAAGTCTCAGACTTAAAGTTTAAATCCAAACAATATATTCAATCTCTTTTCACTGTTCATTTATTTCACTGAGTAATAATTTCCATTTGTTTGTCCATCCATCCATCCATTTTCCAACCCGCTGAATCCGAATAGGGTCACGGGGGTCTGCTGGTGCCAATCCCAGCCAACACAGGGCACAAGGCAGGAACCAATCCTGGGCAGGGTGCCAACCCATTTGTTTGTGATAATCTTTACTATCATTCTTTGAGACTTTTGAATTTTAGTACTTTCATTATCTCTAACCTGCTGTGCATGTGTATCGCGCCATCGTTTTTGAATTCTTTACGACATTCTACTTTGTCATCTACTCTTTGTCTTTTATTTCCGGCCCCTGGCGTGATTAAATCTCTTGGCACAAAGCCTCGTCTCATGGGACTTGAAAGTATCTCTCTGAAAAAGTCACATCTTGTTCCAGGATTTTTTTTATTATAATAGAGAGATATAATATAAAAGCAAGCAACATTCCATACAAGCAAGTCAAACTTGACAAAACTAAATTCAAATCAGTCCCCACCTACTTTACGAGTAGAAAAAAAAGGAGGAGAAAATTCTCATCCCCAATTTAAGTGATTATTCTAAAATGTTATTGATTAGATCCTGCTAGGTTTTAAAAAAAGTTTTGAACAGATCATCTAAGTGAGAATTTGATTTTTTCCAATTTCAAATAGTATATAACATTAATTGCCTACTGACTTAAAAGAGGTAGGTTAGGGTTCTAGCAGTTAAGCGTTAAGCAAGATAAGTCTATGTGCCAATAGTGAAGTAAAGGCAATTACAGTTTGTTTGTTCTTCTCCACTTTAAGCCCATCTGGGAGTACACCAAACACAGCTGTTAATGGATTAGGAGGGATTGTGACACCAAGGCTGTCTGATAGACATTTAAAGATTTTGGTCCAGAATGATGTTAAATTGGTGTACGCCCAAAATATATGTGGCCTAATGAGGCTGTAGCTCGATTGCAACGTTCACAGGTTTTATCTTGCCCTGGAAACATATTGGACAATTTTAAATGAGATAGATGTGCTTGATGAAAGATTTTAAGTTAAATAATTATATACTTTGTGCATATGGAGGTAGAGTGAATTCTGTGCATGGCTGCCTTCCACACTTTTCTGAAATGTTGAGTAAGAGATCCTTTTCCCACTGTACCCTGGGATCTATTAAAAGAAGGGACTTTAAAATGTTTTTCTATATTACAGAAATGCTGTCTGAGTCCTCAAGACTGATCAATATTTCTTCCAGAATAGAGGTTGGTAGGAGGTGAGGAAAACTGGACAGATTTTGTTTAGCAAAGTTTCTAATTTAAAGGTAGTGGAAGAATTGTGTTGATGGAAAGTTAAATTTGGAGTGTAATTGTTCGTAGGATGCAAAGTCTATCTGTCTATGTACAGATCTCTAAATGGTTTAATCCTGTATGTTTTCCAAACATAAAAACTGCGTACGTTTGAGAGGTTGGAAAAAGGTGGTTATCGTGCAGAGGTGCCACAGATAAAAGCTTCTCTATCTTGAAGTACTTCCTATATTGGTTCCATATTCTGAGTGAATGAAGTACAATTGGGTTGTTAGTGTATTGATGATACTGCGGTGGGTTGGCGTCCTGCCCGGGATTGGTTCCTGCCTTGCGCCCTGTGTTGACTGGGATTGGCCCCAGCAGACCCCTGTGAACCTGTGTTCGGATTCAGCGGGTTGGAAAATGGATGCATTAACGATAACTTGATTTTTACTGGAGTACAAAGCAAAGAAGTACTGCAGAATTTTATTTCTATTGCAGACCAAACCTGTTTGCGTTCATTTTTTTGTGTCAGTGTTCAGATTTTTATACTTTGTATATTTGCCGCCCAGTAATCAAACTGAAAGTTAGGTAGAGGCACGTCACCTTCTTCTTTAGGTCTTTGTAGGGTTGCCCTATGGATACGTGAATGTTTTGAATTCCAAATAAATGAAGTTATGATTGAATTTAATTTCTTAAAAATTGATTTGTTAATTTATACAGGAATGCTTTGATATAGAAAAAGAAGCTTAGGAAGGATATTCATCTTGACAGTGTTAATTCTTCCAGCTAAAGTGAGATGAAGGGTTGACCATCTATGCAAGTCTTAAGTTTTTCCATGCAGACAGCAATATTTTGTTGATAAAGAGCTTTATGTTTACTTGTGATATCTACCCCTCGGTATTTAAACTGATTTGCGATGATTAAAGGGAAGATGTCCTGTCTAATATTGTGTGCTAGAGAGTTCACTGGAAAGAGCACACTTTTATTCAAATTAATTTTAAGTCCAGAAATCTTAATCTTAATTTCTTATCTTTAGTGATACCTTTGTATACTGTAAGGTGGCAAAGTGCTGAGATTACCATTACTCCCTCAACTGTTGTATTTGGCACCTTTCCTGATAGCTCACATTGTGAAGTTTCTGTGCTTTCCCACTGTCTTCAGGAGGATTTCCTTGGTCATTCTGATTTCCTTCCACATGTCACAGTCATGAGGTTTAGGCTAATTATTGACTCTAAAAAGGACCTTTCTGAATGAGTGCTACCTGCAGTCATTTTCATCTCCTGTCCAGGCCAGTTCATGTTTGATGCCCAGTGTAAGATATACATTAGTGACGTATGTTTGCCTTACTGCACGAGTCTCTGCATTGTAAAATGCTGACTAGCCTAAGTATGCATTCTGCTCCTATGATGTGGGCTTCATAGTTGCCAAGCATGGTTGCCATAGGGAAAGTTGATTGTCTTCTGGCTTACATTAGTGAAGTGTGGCACAATATTTATTTTGTCAGCAGGTTTTCCTTGGATGTATTTTCGTGGTGAGCTATGATGGCTTATACACTACCTGCAATTTAATAAAATTCTCTCTAACAGGAATATGTATCTTAGACCACCTTTTCTAAGCATCCATATATCACAATCACCAATTTGTGACATATATATACTGCTCAAAAAATTAAAGGAACATTTTTTAATCAGAGTATAGCATCAAGTCAATGAAACGCCTGAGATATTGATCTGGTCAGTTAAGTAGCAGAGGGGGTTGTTAATAAAATTAATGAAATTAACAACAGGTGCACTAGAGGGGGCAACAATGAGACGACCCCTAAAACATAATGGTTTAACAGGTGGAGGCCACTGACATTTTTTCCTCCTCATCTTTTCTAACTATTTTCCACTAGTTTTGCATTTGGCTACGGTCAGTGTCACTACTGGTGGCATGAGGCGATACCTGGACCCTACAGAGGTGGCACAGGTAGTCCAACTTCTCCAGGATGGCACATCAACATGTGCCATTGCCAGATGGTTTGCTGTGTCTCCCAGCATAGTCTCATGGGCATGGAGGAGATTCCAGGAGACAGGCAGTTACTCTAGAGAACTGGACAAGGCTGTAGAAGGTCCTTAACCCATCAACAGGACCGGTATCTGCAAAGATGGACAAGATGAGCACTACCAGAGCCCTACAAAATGACCTCCAGTAGGCCACTGGTGTGAATGTCTCTGACCAAACAATTAGAAACAGACTTCATGAGGGTGACCTGAGGGCCCAACATCCTCTAGTGGGCCCTGTACTCACTGCCCAGCACCATGTAGCTAGATTGGCATTTTCCATAGATACCAGAATACAGGTCCACCACTGGCACCCTGTGCTTTTCACAGATGAAGGTTCACCCTGAGCACATGTGACAGATGTGAAAGGGTCTGGAGAAGCCGTGTAGTATATTATACTGTCTGTAACATCGATCAGCATGACCTGTCTGATGGTGGGTCAGTGATGGTCTGGAGAGGCATATCCATTGTGGGACACACAGACCTCTACAGGCTAGACAACGGCACCTTGACTGCCGTTAGGTATTGGGATGAAATCCTTGGACCCATTGTCAGACCATATGCTAGGTGCAGTGGGTCCTGGGTTCCTCCTGGTGCATAACAGTGCCCGGCCTCATGTGGCGAGAGTATGCAGGCAGTTCCTGGAGGATGAAGGAATTGATACCATTGACTGGCCCCCACACTTGCTACATCTAAATCCAATAGAACACCTCTGGGACATTATGTTTCAGTACATCCGACACCGCCAGGTTGCTTCTCAGACTGTCCAGGAGCTCAGTGATCCCCCAGGACACCATCCATTGTCTCATTAGAAGCACCACCCAACGTTATCAGCAATGTATACAAGCACATGGGGGCCTTACAAACTACTGAGTACGATTTTGAGTTGCTGCAATGAAATTTTGGCAAAATGGATTAGCCTGCTACATCATTTTTTCACTTTGATTTTCAAACAATGTGGCATTCTTTCGTTCCTAACATATTACCCAGTCCATATGAGTGCAGATATCCAGCATGATTTTTTCCCATTGAGATCTGATGTGTTTTCAAAGTGTTCCTTTAATTTTTTTGAGCAGTTTAGTTGCACCCAGAAGTAATAGTCCAGTTTGCATTGCGCTGGTAATGCAGATCAGCATGGCTAAGCAGACAACTGATTTGGCTTTCTTGTCCATTAGGGTGTCAAAAAATAACAAAACTTTGTGCTATTGTAGCCTTGCAACACTGTTTAGTGTGAAAGGTGCTAAAAGTAGTGGTGGATTAGGCTCAGATAAATGTATTTGTATTTTCTTTCTTTTTACATTTTCCTTTTACATTCAAGCTATTACACTCTATCTGTCTATCTATCTACAGTATCTAACGCATTGCCAGTATGTATCTGTCATTTAATTATAGCATACTCACTTTCAATCCACGATAGGTACAGTAGAAGGCTTGAGATTAAGTGCCACCCTAAATTCATTTTTAATATCTACTGGGCGCATTAACAACTATTCTATCGTTGGCTCCTTTTTTATGCGATTTATGGAATCATGACACATTATGATCAGCTTTATTCAACTAAAATACCTCTTTAGTTTGATTGCCACTATTTACAGGATGATATCAATTAACATAATTTACTTCTTACTTTTTAAAGGTCATTGGTGGAAGATGACTCTAAGGGGATTCAAGAGGCGATACGGGCCGTCGCTGCACTGGACTAGCAGGAGAAGTGAAACGGGCATCAGTGACTGAATCCATGGTTATGTCACCAAAATATGTGTTATTTAAAACATTTTTAAAATGAAATTTAGAATTGTTGTATAAATGTACGTATGTCGGAGAAAGCTCACAAAAATAAAATATATTTTTGGAAACTTTGCATTGGCCAGATATTCATTATTCATTTTTTATTTACAACTGTACACATGCTGGAATATAAACTGTTTTGTCTGTGTACCTACCCATGAAGTGGTGCCTCCGCCAGGTTGGTTCCTGCCTTGTGCCTGATCGTTAATCTACTCGATAAACTTCCATCCATTTTCTAACCCGCTGAATCCGAATACAGGGTCACGGGGGTCTGCTGGAGCCAATCCCAGCCAACACAGGGCACAAGGCAGGAACCAATCTTGGGCAGGGTGCCAACCCACCGCAGTCGATAAACTTATTTTTGAAAAAAAAAGTATCATAAAATAAATGAATAAACAAATAAATGTTTTTTTATATCTCTTCTCTCCATTATAAAAAAAATCTTGGAAGTAGACGAGACGTGATTTTCGCGGAGAGGCACTTATAGGTCCTGCAAGAAAGAAATTTAACCAAGCCCAGGCCGGAAATAAAAGACAAAGAGAAGATGTAGAACATCGTAAAGAACTCAAAAACGTTGTCACAGTACAGAGCAGGTTAGAGATAATGGAAGTACAAACATTCGAAAGTCTCAACAAAAAAAAAAAAAAAGATAGGAAAAGAGATTGAATATATTGTTTGGATTCAAACTTTAAGTCAAGATACTTAATGATCGTCTAATTTGTGTTGCCATCAGGGGAAAAAAAGTGTTTCTTCACAATGAAGAGGCGTACTCGCGAGAGTTAAAAGATTCCAAAAACGCTGGCGCGATACACATGCAGAGCAGGTTAGAGGTAATGGAAGTACGAAAATTCGAAAGTCTCAAAAAAAGGATAGTAAAGATCGAATAAGCGCAAACAAACGGAAATTATTACTCGGTAAATTAACGGAACAGCAAAATGAGATCAAATATATTGTTCGGATTTAAACTTTAAGTCCCCCTAGTATTTTTTAAAATTTTCCTACGTTTATTTAATCCTACAAAAACACATTTACAAGTCCCTATGGAGTAAATGGTAAATGGCACCTCTGGGATGTGTCTTTCACATCCGAGAGAGAGAGAAATAAGCGATGCCTTCAAGCAGATCGAGCACTCTGCTACTATACACATTGATTTATTTAACCCATGGCTGTATTTACTACGAAAACATGACAATACGTGGAAAGTATACAATAAAGGAATACTTTTTGCATGTCTATAAAACTTGAATGCTCTTAGTTGTGTAAAAAGTTAGCATACGCTATAATAGAATTGAACTGTATGTAGTGTGAACCGTTTTCAGCATTATCTTTAATAATAATTAATCGCATTTATATTGTGCTTTTATAACTACTCCAAGCGCTCCAGTGAGTGGGGAGACATTTCATTCACCTCTAATGTGTCGCATCTTCCTGAATGATGGGACGGCAGTCATTCTTCCGCCAATACGCTCCTCATTACACATTAGCTGTTAGGTGGTAAAGTGGTGAGAGAGATAAGACAGTTAGAGACAGGGGGTGATAAGGGGGGCAGAATGGACGGGGCAGTGACTGACAATTCAACCAGGACATCGGGATACACCCACCACTTTACGAAGGAAGCCCAGGGATCTTTTATGATCACGGAGAGTCAAGTTTACGTCTCATCAGAAGGACGGCGCTATTTTTTTACAACACAGTGTCCCCATCACTGCACTGGGTAATTGGGATCCACATTCCGACCACAGGACACGCGCCCCCTGCTGGCCTCACCAACAAACTCTTCCAGCAGTAACCCAAGCTTTTCCTAAATGCTCTCCCATCATTTTCTTAATTTAATATTGCCTAGAAAGATTAAAGAATTCTTCCGGACACATTCCTGGCGTCTTTAAAACTATAAGAGACAGAACTAGTGTGTGTGACTCGGTTTGCCTTTTTCGTGCATTGTTGAGTATTTATCCCTGACAAAAATCCTAACACCCTCTCCTCACCAAACCCGACTCCCCCCTCCCACTCCCCCACGTTTCCATGAGCACCACCACGCCTCCGGCTCCGCTACACCCCCATCCCCACCCCCGCGTCCACTCTTGCCCAGAGTCCGCTGCAAATCACAGTGCTTGTTGCCAGTGCACTTGGACCGAGTCTCCGCTCGGAGGAATCCGTTTTTCCGCGAGTGAGTGGCGATAGTTGTGTTATATCTGCCCTTAACCCAAGTTAATTCGGAGTCATCAGGAAATATGAGGCCATGGATCTCGTGAAGGTGCTGGCGCTTCTGTGGTTGCATCGCTCCTGCCTTGGATTTAAGCAGCGCATAGGTACAAGACTGAGCGCTTGGGGATATCCGCCCTGGGGAGAGGGTCCGGTGAGCGCGCGCGCGCGTCTGTATCCTTAACTTCAGCTCCTGACATTTCTATTTTAATTGACACGTGAATGGCCAGCGCTTCGCATGCACCTTGCTTTGCTTAAATTTACATTATGTAAGATGTAAACGCCGTTCCGCTCCTCCAGCGGTGCCAAGCATGTGCGCGTGGTGGGTTCAGGGGATGTGAGGAGTGGGGCAGTGGGCTTCAAGACGAGTGATGTCTCTTTTTTCTTTTCATGCTGCGAATAGAAAATTCGTTTGAACCTCGTGGTAGGTAAACTTCTCATTATTTTTATTCCTTCATCCCAATCAGAAGTGTACTAACACCCACATCCCTATCTATCTATCTATCTATCTATCTATCTATCTATCTATCTATCTATCTATCTATCTATCTATCTATCTGTTAGAAGTGGTAGTAATAATGTCAAATATACAGAGTATTGTGAAATTCTTACTTGTTGCATGTGTTAAAATACGCGCATTAAAACACAGAACCTTGTTTAATTAGCACAAATCTGATTAGCCTCACAGTAAGGAGACCATGGTTTGTGTCCGTGTGTAGTTTGCATGTTCTCCCAGTATCTGTGTGGGTTTCCTCCTGGTGCTCCAGTTTCCTCCCACTGTCCAAAGACATGCAGGTTAAGTGAATTGGTGAGGTTAAATTGGCCCTAATGTGTGTTTGGCATTTGTGTCTTCACCCTACATTGAACTAACTCCCTGTCCTGGGTTTGTTCCTGCCTTGCGCCCTGTGGTAGTTGAGATAGGCTCCAGTAACCCCCACAAAACTGCTCTGGATTAAACAGGTTAGAAATGCCATGACATAACATGACAAATCTGATTTCCTGATGTACTACTTATTCTTTTATGATGTGAACACTACATTTAAAATTTGAAAATGGATAAACATTTGGTACAGTCATACATAGCAAAATATGGGAAACCATTACAATTTTTATTCCGGTTTCACAGCAACAAAGTTTATCAGAATCTAAAGAATGGAGGATTAGAGCAAACTAATTCAGAGCAAAAATTAGAGTTCTTAGTGGTCCACTAAAACAGCAAATAGTGTTAAGACAAAACCCCAGCAGCAGTAGATCCTCATTAATGTAAATTACAGCATCGATATGTATTTTAATACATTAAATATTTCCTCAGAATTGATTTACCTCAGGCATATAGCAAATATCCCATCTGAGCTATTTGTCTCCGGACGATGTAAAAGGGGGCAGCATGGTGGGTGAGTGGTAGTCCTGCAACAAGGAGGCTGGCATTCACACCCCCATTCATCCCTGCATGAAGTTTGCATGTTCTCCTAATGTCTGCAGTGGTTTCCTCCCACGGTCCAAAGACGTCCAGATTAGGTGGATTGGTGATTCTAAATTGGCAGTTGTGTGTGTGTCTGTGTGTTCATCCATTGATGGACTGGCACGCTGTTGTTGCAACCTATTCTTGCTGGGATAGGCTCCAGCTTCCCTGAGACAATGCTCAGAATAAACTGGGTTCAGAAAATGGATAAATGAGGTAAATGGGAGCCCAGTAGGGGCTGCAGCTGAATAGTGTTTCTGTAGTGAAGGACAGGAGTTGGACTGTAGGATGCCAAGGTGGCACATACAGTGGTGGTGTTGGGCCAATGTGAATAGGGATTATTGTGCCCCAATCATGTTTACATTGCCATGGAGAAATTGACTCCCTGGGCACCAATGTAAGTGTAGAGTACCAACGGGCAGTGTGCCTCAAGTCCATCGTGCCATAGGGTAGCACAAAGTCTTCTTAATTTGTAATTTGTATTTTTCTGCTTCGCCGTTTGATGGAAGTGTGTTTTAATGTCTTTCTTTTTATTATATAATTTAGTGATCCAATAGAACTAGTGATCCAATTTTCCAATTTTTTTAAAATGCTTTTTTTAGTGCCTTTCCTATCTATCTATCTATCTATCTATCTATCTATCTATCTATCTATCTATCACCAAGTATGTCAGGTTTAAGGATTGGCTGTCTTCACAAGGGTTTATCTATATATAACCTGCATGACTATTGCATTTTTATTTCTTTTACTGTTGAAGAAAACATGTTGGTCTGATAGCCCAAGTAATACACATTTGCTCTTAATATTAGAATACGGAGTAGCATTTGTGAGAATCTGAATTATTATATTTTCGTTTATGCTAAAACCCCACTTCAACTTTTTCCAATTGTAAAGAGAATAAACAGGAAAAAAGTCAGTAAGGCTGGTTGTGTTTTCATTAATTATTTAGTTATATAGCATTAAATGAAACCAAGATAACACCGTGTGATTGGAGCTGCTGCCAGGATGGCAGTCCATGCCACTGGGTTTGGCATCTGTGATTCTGAAATGGATTAAGTTTGTTTGATGGAAGGAATGGAAAAGCCATGGTCCTAGGACTTCAATTATGTTGTTTCTCATTTTAACCTTATAGTTTATCTTCTAATTTTGTTTTATAAGTAAATAATAGCAAATTATGAAAATGAATAGAAAATGATAAAATTGCCTGCGGTGGGCTGGTGCCCTGTTTGGGGTTTGTTCCTGCCTATGCGCACTGTGTTGGCTGGGATTGGCTCCAGCAGACCCCCATGGCCCTGTGTTAGGATATAGCGGGTTGGATGATGGATGGATGATTAAATTGGTAATTATACATCGGATCAGGAAATGAAATGCTCTTATCAAATGTAGTTTTCTGTAGTCTTCGTTCCATGGGCCCAAAGACTTGAAGGCAGAAGGCTTTCCATTCCTAATTTTTCCAATTGGTTGTGTCTATAAGTGTGTTTTGGGCGTACTTGAGTCAGAATGGCTGTCCAATTAAAGTGGTGATCCTGCTGTACACCCAAAGCTGATGGCATAGCCCTGAATTGCCCACTTCCTCATTGGGTCTGTGGTTTTGAAATCATTTTCCTTAAATTAAGAGCCTCTTTTTTTATTATATTGTAATGTGCGCACTGCTCTTAGCTTCAAGCAGTATGACGGACTGATTTTGGCTTTGGACCTAAAAACCACAAAATTGTTAGTTCAGGCCCTACTACTGGTTCACTGGGATACCTTGAGCAGAACATCGAATCTCATATTTTAAAACATTTAACAAGTGTGATCTTGTATGAAAAGCACTATAAAAATGCAGGGACGTTTTTGTTCATTCAGATGTGCCCTCAAAAAAAAAGAAAAACAACAGAGTTGTTCACTTTATTTATCTTATTTGTTAATATAACCTAAAATAATCATGTATGTTGATATTATGTTGCATTTTCTATTTAGATTGACATATTTTTCTTTGATGTCGTATTAATTCTATTAAATCTTGTTGAAACAAAACAGATTATTTTCTTTTAACAGAACTGCCTCTGGGATTGTTGTCTTTACTCACCAATTTTAAGTACTGTTATTTAAAATGATCACTTTTTAAATACTCTGTATTCCCCTTTTCACTATACACAGATGAATTAAGTTGCCTTGACTTAAAATAAACTTAAATTCTGTGTGTGTGTGTGAGAGAGAGAGAGACTACCCTATATTTGCATAAAGATCCACCCCTTTTGTTGCATTGTGGTCCAAGGCATCCCCACACCTTAGTACACTGAAAGTTAAAGATTTTTATAAAATTGATTTTTTTTCTGAATTCCCTGGTTTTTGTGTGGTCATGGGAGTTGATTTATGATACTTTTTGTTGTCAGGCAGTCATTCTCCAGAAGCCAAACAGGGTGCAAGGCAGGAACAAACCCCAGGCAGGGCACCAGCCCACCGCAGGGCACACACACACACACCAAGCACACCTAACCTGCATGTCTTTGGACTGTGGGAGGAAACCCACGCAGACACGGGGAGAACATGCAAACTCCATGCTGGGAGGACCTGGGAAGCGAACCCATAGGTCTCCATACTGCAAGGCAGCAGCGCTACCCACTGTGCCACCCTGTTGTTGTTATTGCACTGGCAAATTTGTTACTCATCGCATATCAAAAAAACATCTTTTTGTTTGCTTCCTATATAACAGAATCACTAATGTTAAAATTACACAAGCAGTAAAATTACAGGTGCATCTCAATAAATTAGAATATCATCAAAAAGTTCATTTATTTCAGTAATTCAGTTAATATATTATATAGATTCATTACACACATTTATCAAGTATTTATTTCTTTTCATTTTTCTGATTACCTACAGGTAATGAAAACTCAAAACTCAGTATCTCAGAAAATTAGAATATTACAATAAAAAATGGATTTTTAATACAGAAATGTTGGCCTACTGAAAAGTTTGTCCATGTACGCTCTCAATACTTGGTCGGAGCTCCTTTTGCATGAACTACTGCGTCAATGTGGCGTGGCATTGAGGTGATCAGCCTGTGGCACTGCTGAGGTGTTATGGAAGCCCAGGATGCTTTCATCATGGCCTTCAGCTTGTCTGCATTGTTGGATCTGATGTCTCTCATCTTCCTCTTGACAATACCCCATAGTTAGGTCAGACGAATTTCCTGGTCAATCAAAGCGTAGTGATGCCATGGTCATTAAACCAGGTATTGGTACTTTTGGCAGTTTGGGCAGGTGCAAGTCCTTCTGGAAAATGAAATCAGCTTCTCCATTAAGCTGGTCAGCAGAGATAAGCATGAAGTGTTCTAAAATTTCTTGGTAATCGGCTGTGCTGACTTTGGACTTGATAAAACACAATGGACCAACACCAGTCGATGACATATCAGATTCACTTTCAGATGAAAGTAAATTTTGCATTTCATTTGGAAATTAAGGTCCCAGAGTCTGGAGGAAGAGTGGAGAGGCACAGAATCCAAGTTTCTTGAGGTTCAGAGTGAAGTTTCCGCAGTCAGTGATGATTTGGGGAGTCGTGTCATCAGCTGGTGTTGGTCCATTGTGTTTTATCAAGTCCAAAGTCAGAGCAGCCATCTACCAGGAAATTTTAGAGCACTTCATACTTCCCTCTGTTGACACGCTTTATGGAGATGCTGATTTCATTTTCCAGTAGGACTTGGCACCTGCCCACACTGCCAAAAGCACCAATACCTGGTTTAATGACCATGGTATAACTGTGCTTGATTGGCCAGCAAACCCGCCTGACCTAAACCCCATAGAGAATCTATGGGGTATTGTCAAGAGGAAGATGAGAGACACCAGTCCCAACAATGCAGATGAGCTGGAGGCCGAGATCAAAGCATCCTGGGCTTCCATAAGACCTCAGCAGTGCCACAGGCTGATTACCTCAATGCCATGCCGTATTGACGTAGTAGTTCATGCAAAAGGAGCCCTGACCAAGTATTGAGAGCGTACATGGACAAACATTTCAGTAGGCCAACATTTCTGTATTAAAAATCAATTTTTTTATTGGTCTTATGTAATATTCTAATTTTCTGAGATACTGAATTTTGAGTTTTCATTACCTGTAGGCCATAATCAGCAAAATGACAAGAAATACATGCTTGAAATATATCACTCTGTAATAAATCTATATAATATATGAGTTTCACTTTTTTAATTGAATTACTGAAATAAATTAACTTTTCGATGATATTCTAATTTATTGAGATGCCCCTGTATCTAGAATAAATGAAAGATTATTTGAGTTGGTTGTACATAAATTACTTTAATAACAAGGTAATTCAAATAAGTAATATTTGTTATATGTAAAAGTAAATACAGTTATAGAAGATGATGTAATTTTGCTTTATTAAGCTAATAAGCTGTTATTGCAATTATAATCACATTGCTTAGGCTAATAAAAATGTGCCTGCAAACCTTGAACCTGACAAGCTAAGGACAAGAGTCTTATCATCATGTTTCTTCTCTTATAACCATATGCAATACTGACTTTGAATAAGTGTGCACATGGCATGAAACAGAAGTACGCAGTATGTTTGTGTGCATGTGTGAATTTGCTGGCAGCACACTTTAATGTCATGCTGGTTGTCACCATCTTGCACCTCCATGTGTATATCCTGGCCTCAGAACAGAAAATCTGCAGAAAGGAGTCAGAGAAGTTTTGCTACAAGATCGCCTATTTCAGTGATGTCCACCGCAAAGTCAACTTTGAGCAGGCAAGCAAGGCCTGCAGGAGTGATGGAGGAGAGCTGCTCAGCATCGAGTCCGAGAGTGAGCAAAGACTTATTGAGAGGTTCATTGAGCAGATAAAGGGATCTGATGGAGACTTCTGGATTGGGCTAAGGAGGAAGTCAGAGCACCAGGAGGCCACTGCAGACTGTCCCAAGAAATACCAGTGGGTGGACGGCAGCAAAGCAGTCTTCAGGTAAGCTGCCCCTCTCTGATTTATGGTGTGCTATGAAGGAGTTGGCTTATTAGATGAAAATTGTGATTTATTAGCATAATGTTTATATTTCTGTTGCATTCTCTTATAAAACTAAAAAACAGGAAGTTGATGTTCATTGCAGCCCCATTCCCGGAGCTCATCAGTCATGTTTGATTTTGAGTATATTAATACACAAGGGGGCTCCGCACCCTGCTCGCTTCGCTCGCCAACCCCTGGGTTTGGTTTACTGGATATACAATTTAAAGAGATTGTTATTTTCATAGGAATTGTTACATATGCTTTATTTTCACTTTTACTGTAAAACTTTTGTAAAAACAATATTTGTACTTTATTTCCAGCCCGGGGCGTGATTAAATCTCTTTCTCGCAGGATGTATAACGCTACTCGCGTTGTGAAGGGGGGCTGAGGAGATGTGGCACTGTGCGTCAATCATTTTAAAGCCTGTACAGCAGCTGTCCTTTTGCCACTTTGCGTCTCTGCCTCTCGCGTTGTGATGAGGGGGCTTAACGCATGCTAAGGAGATGCGGTCGGATCATCTGCTGGCTTGCTGCTGCTGCTGTGGGCGAGCTGCATGTTCTGCTTGTCACTTGTTGTAGTTTTAAGAGATGGGAGCACATGAAGTGTGTCTGCCAAAAGCATTCCAACAACTGCTAGGTTAGTTGTCCAAGAACTTGTTTTAAATTGTTTATAAGTAGGGTGTGATGTGCAAAAGTCATCGTCTCACAGGTTTTTCTGCCTAAGGTTGTAAAGTGTCTCTCAGAGATGATCACATCTCGATCACTTCGCTCAACCCCCCCAGAGGCACGCTACACTCCTGCCACTTCGCATCTCTCCCACTCGCGTTGTGAAGGGGGGTAGCTGAACGCTTGCTAAGGACATGCGGATGGATCAGCTGCTGGCTTTGTGCTGCTGCTGTCGAAGTGCGTGTTCTGCTTGCCGCGCTGCGCGTCAATCATTTAAAAACCTGTACAGCAGCTGCCCTTTTGTCTCACTACCTTGTCTTGCGTGACATTAAAGTGTCTCTCGTGGGATGTCAAATTGTCTTCTGAGAAGATCACGTCTCGTCTCCCTCCCAAGATTTCCCAAGGGTTTTTTTTTTTATATTAGGGAGATTAGATTATATTTGTGTATTTTATATCACCATTTAATCTCCTTTTCTAACCTGCATAATGCAGACTAGGATTGGGGAAGCCAGAGCCTATCCCAGCTAGCACAGGGTAACAAACCCTGGACAGAATGGAAGCCCACCGTAGGGCTATACACACAGGCACAGACACATAGACACAGACACAGGCCCAATTAGTGTTGGCGGGTCACCTAACCAGCATGTCTTTGGAGAGTGGGAGGAAACTGGAGCTGCTAGTGGAAACCTAGACAGACACAGGGCATATATGCAAACTCCATGCAGGGAGAACCCAGGACACAAACCCTGGTCTCTCTACTGTGAGACAGCAGTGCTACCAATGGGCCACCAGGCCACCCCTTTTGTCTGCCCATCTGTGGCATGCATGGCTTGAGAACAGAGGGAGCAACTGCAGACTAGTTTTCAGGTTTGTCTTCTTGGACTGGTTATTAATTAATAAATAAATAAATACCATCTAGGGGTAAGATAGCCAATGGAGTAAAATAAAGTTATTGTTAATGTTGATGGAATCAGCTTGAGTAGGTGTTGCTTTGTGACTTGAGACTTTATGTTGCTGGATTATCTGTTTAAAAATGGTTGGACTGTAGCATCAAGAGATTCACAGGATCAACCACAATGCTTACATACATAGTCTTTGCCATTCAACTGGCAAGCAGGCCTACTATGTGGTAAGAAAATATCCTCCATGCCGTTAACACCAGCAGTCTGTACCATCGACACAGAACAGAGGCCTTGGAGTCATAACATTTACGTATGTCCAGTTCTGATCCTACAGCTTCAGTATTCAGACATAGAGGTATTTTTCCGTCTGCTTCAAGGTCTGATAAACTGTGTTTTCCAAGATGCGCTTCTGCTTAACACTAAAGAGTAAAACGGAGTTATTTCAATGTTTGTGATCTTTCTCTTACCTTGAACAAGTATGTTCAGTTTCTTCTGAACTCTTTTTGACTATAGAACTCCTTCTGACTGATTTTTTTTTGTTTATCATATGTCATTCTGTATAAACGCCATATCTATGGGGTATGAAAGTCCTATAACTAAGATTGTTTACTGGTATCCTACAACATCCCTGTTTGACCACGACAATAATACCACAGTCCACGTTGCTTAAATCATGTGCTGTATGTATTATGTCTGTTCTACTGATTGGTTATATAACAACTAAACCTCTTGGTCATATCTGCTTGCTATATAATATGCATCTACAGTAATGACTGTTTGCAGGAGGAGGATTTTTTCATTAACAAGAAGGTGTACTTAAGAAAGTGTCCACCAAGTGTAGATATTTGTAATTATAGTAAATCAAGAATAGTTAGTGGAGAAAAAAAACCTTTGCTCTTACTATATGCTTGTAGTAAATAAATATGAATATGGAGACAATTAGGATCTACACACATTCAAAAGATATGCATGTTGTGTGAACTAGTGATGCTAAACTGGCACTGTATGAGTCAATATAGGTGTCTGTGTATGTGTGCCCTGCAATGGGCTGGTACCTGATCTTGGATTGGTTCTATCTTGACTGCAATATGCCGATGAATTGTAAATACTTAATTTAAGTATCAGGAGATGGAAAGTACGAAAAGGAAGTCAATAAGAGGGATACAGGAAATATTTGTGATTGAAGCCAGTGGCATGAAACAGAAGTCAAGGTCTAAATATACTATACCTTTTTCTAAGACTCCTTTATACTGAACAGGGTCAAGCGGGACCGGCAACAGTACTACCACTGCACCAACATGCCGCTAAAGATGCATAGCGAAAAGGTTAGTAGCCAGTAGAAAACATGTAGCAAAGACCGAAATGAAAGATATAAATTGTAGTCAAGAGCAAACTGAACCTGTAACCAGTGGCTCAGGACTTTTAAATCTTTAAGCTAAGATTTAAGTGAGAATTTACAAACTCAGACAGTCTTGAAATGCGTAACACTAACCTTTGACCCATCACTTTAATGACATCATACGTCACACACTTATTAATCCTTAGTGTATTTATATGAGCAGGGCCTTTTCAAAATTCTGTTGTAGGCAGTATTTTTAGCATTTATAGGGTTTATAGGGTCATTATTGTCATGTCAAGTTAGTACAATGAATTTCTTGCTTGCATGTGCCAATCGATATAAGCACTTTCAGCTACATTTTTTTGTATGAAAATGTGCTATATAAATAAATGTTGTTGTTGATATGCAATATGTTGTGATTCTCCAACGTCTTCAACAGAGTGTATAACAAGTTTACCTTGAAACTTCTGTCTTCCTCAGCTGAAAATCTCGCAACATACTTGTTATTACCAGACAAACACAAGGTTATTTGTATTATATACCTTAGGATATACTTGTCTTACAGTTGCTTCTGCATAACACTTGTTATATTTACACATCTTGACATTATATTTTGATTCAAACTGCTGTTGTCTCAAAACCAAGTTTGCTTCTGGAAGACTATCCATCCATCCATTTTCTAACCCGCTGAATCCGAATACAGGGTCACAGGGGTCTGCTGGAGCCAATCCCAGCCAACACAGGGCACAAGGCAGGAACCAATCCTGGGCAGGGTGCCAACCCACCGCAGGACACACACAAACACACCCACACACCAAGCACACACTAGGGCCAATTTAGAATCGCCAATCCACCTAACCTGCATGTCTTTGGATTGTGGGAGGAAACCGGAGCACCCAGAGGAAACCCACTCAGAAACGGGGAGAACATGCAAACTCCATGCAGGGAGGACCCGGGAAGCGAACTTGGGTTACCTAACTGCAAGGCAGCAGCGCTACCACTGCGCCACCGTGCCGCCCTTCTGGAAGACTATTAAATGGAATTTTAATTTGGCCAAAAATGGTTTTGGAGAAGAGAGGAAGAGAATAAAAAGATTAGAAGGAGTGAAATACACTTAAGACAAGCTCCCTCATCGTGTGCACTGCAGTTGGAGGATGCAAGTAAACTGTAAAAACACTAAAAGAAATTTAAATAGTTTTTTGGAGATGAATGATGTGGATAGCATCAGATGCTTATGTGACTTTGTAGATACAGTATAATACTCTGTGGATGCTTATTATGTAATAAGTGTTTCCATCTGCTTTGCTAACTTGCATATCCAAAAAGAGGAATTCCTAGTTTGAAAATTTTAAACACATAAATAATGTAAAGGATCATTATGGAAATCAATTAATTAAAAGCCAGGAAAAGCTGATTGTGCACCAGGGAACTATGTCCATAATTTCATGGTAGAACTGGCTCCATCATTCTGCAATCAAATCTTGGAAACTATCCAAACGAAAATTAATTCTAATGTTTCCATAGACCTAACCATAACATAATGCATTTATTTATAAAAACCCAAGCAAAGAATACCCACTAAATTATAAATTCTCCACCATTTTCTATGGAAAACCTAATAATTATTGATTTTTAATTCAATCTTTACATGGATAGATAGATAGATAAAGAGGTTAGTTCATAACATTTATTCAAATTCATCTTAAATGAGATATGATAAATATGGAGGGTTACGTCAGGTAGGGCATCCAGTGCAAAATTTTGCCAAATCAATATGCGGACAACAATACAAATTTCCATACCAGATCTGTTGAGCCCCAGGTTAACAATGACCACCACCAGTACTGTTAGCCAACAGGGTGCTGGCGGAAATTGTGCTACTGTTGGCTGAAGAAGAAGAAGGAGAAGAAGGGGGGGAGACGTGTCCGGAGGCAGGAGGAGAGGAGGAAAGTAAAGAGAGTGGAACTGAGGGTAGGAACTTTGAATGTCGGCAGGGAGAGAGAGTTAGCAGATATGATGGAGAGAAGGAAGGTTGATATATTGTGCGTCCAAGAGACTAAATGGAAGGGTAGTAAGGCCAGGTGGATCAGAGGTAGATTCAAATTGTTCTATCATGGTGTGGATGGCTGGAGAAATGGGGCAGGAGTTATTCTGAAGGAACGGTATGTCAAGAGTGTTTTGGAGGTGAAAAGAATGTCAGACAGGGTAATGATTATGAAGCTGGAAATTGGAAGTGTGATGATAAATGTTTTTAGTGCATATTGGGCAAGTTGGGTGTGCAATGGGTGAGAAAGAAGATTTTTGGAGTGAGTTGGATGAAGTGATGAACAGTGTTCCCAAGGGACAGAAAGTGGTGATTGAAGCGGATTTCAATGGGCATGTTGGTGAAGGGAACAGTGGAGACGAGGAGGTGATGGGTAGGTATGGTGTCAAGGAGAGGAATGAAGAAGGTCAGAGGATAGTGGATTTTGCCAAAAGGATGGACATGGCTGTGGTGAATACGTATTTTAAGAAGAGGGAGGAACATAGGGTTATGTACAAGAGTGGAGGAAGATGCACACAGGTAGATTACATCCTATGCAGAAGAGTTGATCTGAAGGAGATTGAAGACTGCAAAGTGGTGGCAGGGGAAAGTGTAGTTAAGCAGCATAGGATGGTGGTCTGTAGGATGACGCTGGAGATCAAGAAGAGGAAGAGAGTGAGGGCAGAGCCAAGGATCAAATGGTGGAAGTTGAAAAAGGAAGACTGCAAGGTTGAGTTTAGGGAGGAGGTGAGACAGGCACTGGGTGGCAGTGAAGAGTTACCAGACAGCTGGGAAACTACAGCAGATGTAGTAAGGGTGACAGCAAGAAGGGTGCTTGGCGTGACATCTGGAAAGAGAAAGGAGGAAAAGGAAACCTGGTGGTGGAATGAGGAAATACAGGAGAGTATACAGAGGAAGAGGATGGCAAAGAAGAAGTGGGATAGTCAGAGAGATGCAGAAAGTAGACAAGAGTACAAGGAGATAAGGTGCAAGGTGAAGAGAGAGGTGGCGAAGGCTAAAGAAAAGGCGTATGATGAGTTGTATGAGAGGTTGGACACTAAGGAGGGAGAAAAGGACCTGTACCAATTGGCTAGACAGAGGGACTGAGCTGGGAAAGATGTGCAGCAGGTTAGGGTGATAAAGGATAAAGATGGAAACATACTCACAAGTGAGGAGAGTGTGTTGAGCAGATGGAAAGAGTACTTTGAGAGGCTGATGAATGAAGAGAACGAGAGAGAGAAGAGGTTGGATGATGTGGAGATAGTGAATCAGGAAGTGCAACGGATTAGCAAGGAGGAAGTAAGGACAGCTATGAAGAGGATGAAAATGGAAAGGCCGTTGGTCCAGATGACATACCTATGGAAGCATGGAGGTGTTTAGGAGAGATGGCAGTGGAGTTTTTAACCAGATTGTTTAATGGAATCTTGGAAAGTGAGAGGATGCCTGAGGAGTGGAAAAGAAGTGTACTGGTGCCGATATTTAAGAATAAGGGGGATGTGCAGGACTGCAGTAACTACAGGGGAATAAAATTGATGAGCCACAGCATGAAGTTATGGGAAAGAGTAGTGGAAGCTAGGTTAAGAAGTGAGGTGATGATTAGTGAGCAGCAGTATGGTTTCATGCCAAGAAAAGCACCACAGATGCAATGTTTGCTCTGAGGATGTTGATGGAGAAGTTTAGAGAAGGCCAGAAGGAGTTGCATTGCGTCTTTGTGGACCTGGAGAAAGCATATGACAGGGTGCCTCGAGAGGAGCTGTGGTATTGTATGAGAAAGTCAGGAGTGGCAGAGAAGTACAGGATATGTATGAGGAAAGTGTGACAGTGGTGAGGTCTGCGGTAGGAGTGACGGATGCATTCAAGTTGGAGGTGGGATTACATCAGGGATCGGCTCTGAGCCCTTTCTTATTTGCAATGGTGATGGACAGGTTGACAGACAAGATTAGACAGGAGTCCCTGTGGACTATGATGTTTGCTGATGACATTGTGATCTGTAGCGATAGTAGGGAGCAGGTTGAGGAGACCCTGGAGGTAGAGATATGCTCTAGAGAGGAAAGAAATGAAGGTCAGTAGGAACAAGACAGAATACGTGTGTAAATGAGAGGGAGGTCAGTGGAATGGTGAGGATGCAGGGAGTAGAGTTGGCGAAGGTGGATGAGTTTAAATAATTGGGATCAACAGTGCAGAGTAATTAGGATTGTGGAAGAGAGGAGAAGAAGAGAGTGCAGGCAGGGTGGAATGGGTGGAGAAGAGTGTCAGGAGTAATTTGTGACAGCAAGAGTGAAAGGGAAGGTCTACAGGACGGTAGTGAGACCAGCTATGTTATATGGGTTGGAGATGGTGGCACTGACCAGAAAGCAGGAGACAGAGCTGGAGGTGACAGAGTTAAAGATGCTAAGATTTGCATTGGGCATGACGAGGATGAACAGGATTAGAAATGAGTATATTAGAGGGTCAGCTCAAGTTGGACAATTGGGAGACAAAGTCAGAGAGGCGAGATTGCGTTGGTTTGGACATGTGCAGAGGAGAGATGCTGGGTATATTGGGAGAAGGATGCTAAGGATAGAGCTGCCAGGGAAGAGGAAAAGAGGAAGGCCTATGCAAAGGTTTATGGATGTGGTGAGAGAGGACGTGCAGGTGATGCGTGTAACAGATCAAGATGCAGAGGACAGAAAGATATGGAAGAAGATGATCCGCTGTTGCGACCCCTAATGGGAGCAGCCGAAAGAAGAAGAAGAAGATCTTGAATTAGATATAATGCTTAGTCCATTGTTCCTTTTGGTTGCTGATGGTTGTTACTCTCCAGTGTATTCAATGGTCATGAACGGTTTGCGAAGTATCATGATGGAACTCTTGGGTAGTTTAAGCAACTGATATTGGTTCGCAATGATTGGTGGTGGAGATTCTCCAAGGTGAAACCCTGCCACCCCCAGCCCCACTATGACTGTTACCAGCAATTCTTGAAGGATCTGATGGTTGTCATGGACTGGCTCTTGAAGACACAAAGAAAGGCAGAATTGGGTCGAGAGAAAAGAAATGTTTAAGAACCACTGGCTTGGTCGGTCAGTTTATGGATTGCCTAGTATTTATTTCTGTTTTATGGAACAAAGTGAATTTTTTAATAATTTGTGTAATTCATAACCTAAACAAAATCAATGCATTTAGTTTTCTGAATATATTCATTTCATTGGCTGTGTTGGACCTTAGTAGTATCAGGAGCCAAATCTGGATGGGATTTCCATCACAGGGTGCACCAACACCCAGCCACACTGGGCCAATATAGAGTAGCGACTTAACATAATCTGCACATCTTGGGGATTTTGAAAGAAAACAAAAGCACCCAAAAAATAATAAACATAGACACTGGGAGACACGGAGACAGCGACTGGTTTGGGGTGTGAAACTAGGACCCTGGAACTGAGAGGCAGCAGCACTGAACAATGCTTTCCTTTTTACTATTATGATTCATTCTTCTTCCTTTGTTTTTCCCCTGTCCTTCACACTTTTTGTACCCATATCCTGTAGAAACCCCTTAAGGAAATATAAGAATAGGCCATCTTCAGGAAATTACAAAGGCCAAGGTCAGATGTATTTGAAATGTACAGGAAATGATTTTCAATAGAAAAGAGAAGCAAAGCAGCTCATTGAGAATATCCAGTGCTGTATTTGTGCTATGGTGTCAAGCCCCAACCTGCTGTAAAAGCATTTCTTCTGACGTTAGATATCTACTTTGTAAAAAATGAGAGAATTACTGGAATCAGTATCCCTTACTGGAAGACTTGTAGATCTGGGGTTCAGCATTAGAGCAGTTTTGACCAGAGCAGGCCATTCAGCCCAACATTACACTTCTTTCCTATTCACCTACTGTATAACATTTCCAAATACCATCAAGTTGAAAGTTCAAGGTGCCGAGTATACTTCCAGTGAAATATTTATGAATGCACAATGCACCATGTGAGGAAATATTTCCTCCGTCTTGTGCAGAATTTAGTTCTAGCTGTGCCCCCTTGTTTTTGTTGAAACACAGATTTCAGTCTTAACACCTAGAATCCACCCTAGTAAGTTCCATTATAATTTAAATACTTCTGCTGTGTGTGCATGTGTTCTGTTGGAGCTTAGACTGAACAGATAGAACTTGTTTAGTTTTTCGTCATACTTAACAGCCTCACAGCCCTGCAATATGTGTAACAGGACTTTCTTGTTGTTTGGAGACCAAAACTGCACCAGGTTTTCCAGATGAGGCTACACAAATGCATTGCACACTGGAAGCATATTCTTTCTTGACAGGTTGCCATGTAAAACAGCATCCTATTGGTCTTCTGTATCACTTCTGTACATTATCTGGTTGTGAACAGGGATGCGCTCACTAAAACTAGCCTATGTTTCTCATAAGGTATACATACTCTCTAGACCCATCCATCCATCCATCCATCCATCCATCCATCCATTATCCAACCTGCTATATCCTAACTATAGGGTCATGAGGGTCTGCTGGAGCAAATCCCAGCCAACACTGGGTGCAAGGCAGGAAACAAACCCCGGACAGGGCGCACACACACACACACACCAAGCACATAATAGGGACAATTTAGGATCGCCAATGCACCTAACCTGCATGTCTTTGGACTGTGGGCGGAAACCCGAGCGCCCGGAGGAAACCCACGCAGACACTGGGAGAACATGCAAACTCCACGCAGGGAGGAACTGGGAAGTGAACCTGGGTCTCCTAACTGCGAGGCAGCAGCGCCACCGTGCAGCCCCACATTTTAACTACCTTTACATAAAGATTTCACTTTTATTATTCATCCATTTTCAAATCCACTTGTAGCATTCACATTCAATACCCTATTTTAAATGTCATGTGCCGCATGTGTTCCCAACTTGCAATCTATGTAGCACTTGCATGTGTTCCCTGTATTTGTGTGAGTTTTACCCTGAAATTCTGGGTTCTTCTGGCATCTCATCTCAATGAATGCATGTTAGAAGAGCTGTGACATGCAGCAGATTAACTGGGAGATCACGGATGGTGCGATGTGAGAGTCTGATATGTGGTGTGCCCTGCAATGGAGTGGCCTTTAAGTGCAGGGTTGGTTTTTGATTGTAGGGAAGAAACTGTTTCAGAAAATGATGTCTGCGAAAGGTACAGGGATAATATAGGGTGGTCCAGATATAATTATGCAATTTTAATTACGCTATAACTTATTAAGTTTATTACATAGAAAATTGCCCGAAAAATCCCGGACCATCGAGAAGTTTGCGAACTGACAACATGAAGAATCATCTTAGCGCTGAACTGGAATTGTCCCTGCATAAATCAAAGTCATCCAGACGATCTGGATCTGCATAACTATATCTGGACCACCCTGTAATTGTTCAATTTCTAAATTATTTTCCAAAATTTGAATCACATTAATTCACCAGTACTTATAGTGCATCCGGAAAGTATTCGCAGTGCATCACTTTTTCCACATTTTGTTATGTTACAGCCTTATTCCAGAGTGGATTAATTCATTTTTTTCCTCAGAATTCTACACACAACACCCCATAATGACAATGTGAAAAACGTTTACTTAAGATTTTTGCAAATTTATTAAAAATAAAAAAATTGAGAAATCACATGTACATAAGTATTCACAGCCTTTGCCATGAAGCTCAAAATTGAGCTCAGGTGCATCCTGTTTCCCTGATCATCCTTGAGATGTTTCTGCAGCTTCATTGGAGTCCACCTGTAGTAAATTCAGTTGATTGGACATTATTTTGAAAGGCACACCCATGTCTATATAAGGCCCCACAGTTGACAGTTCATGTCAGAGCGCAAACCAAGCATGAAGTCAAAGGAATTGTCTGTAGACCTCCGAGACAGGATTGTCTCGAGGCACAAATCTGGGGAAGGTTACAGAAAAATTTCTGCTGCTTTGAAGATCCCAATGAGCACAGTGGCCTCCATCATCCATAAGTGGAAGAAGTTCGAAACCACCAGGACTCTTCCTAGAGCTGGCCGGCCATCTAAACTGAGCGATCGGGGGAGAAGGGCCTTAGTCAGGGAGAGGACCAAGAACCCGATGGTCACTCTGTCAGAGCTCTAGACGTCCTCTGTGGAGAGAGGAGAACCTTCCAGAAGGACAACCATCTCTGCAGCAATCCACCAATCAGCCCTGTATGGTAGAGTGGCCATACGGAAGCCACTCCTTAGTAAAAGGCACATGGCAGCCCACCTGCAGTTTGCCAAAAGGCACTCGAAGGACTCTCAGACCATGAGAAACAAAATTCTCTGGTCTGATGAGACAAAGATTGAACTCTTTGGTGTGAATGCCAGGCGTCACGTTTGGAGGAAACCAGGCACCGCTCATCACCAGGCCAATACCATCCCTACAGTGAAGCATGGTGGTGGCAGCATCATGCTGTGAGGGTGTATTTCAGTGGCAGGAACTGGGAAGCTAGTCAGGATAAAGGGAAAGATGACTGCAGCAATGTACAGAGACATCCTGGATGAAAACCTGCTCCAGAGCACTCTTCACCTCAGACTGGGGCGACGGTTCATCTTTCAGCAGGACAACGACCCTAAGCACACAGCCAAGATATCAAAGGAGTGGCTTCAGGACAACTCTGTGAATGTGCTTGAGTGGCCCAGCCAGAGCCCAGACTTGAATCTGATTGAACATCTCCAGAGAGATCTTAAAATGGTTGTGCACCGACGCTTCCCATCCGACCTGATGGAGCTTGAGAGGTGCTGCAAAGAGGAATGGGCGAAACTGGCCAAGGATAGGTGTGCCAAACTTGTGGCATTGTATTCAACAAGACTTGAGGCTGTAATTGCTGCCAAAGGTGCATCGACAAAGTATTGAGCAAAGGCTGTGAATACTTATGTACATGTGATTTCTCAGTTTTTTTATTTTTTAAAAAATTGCAAAAACCTCAAGTAAACTTTTTTCACGTTGTTATTATGGGGTGTTGTGTGTAGAATTCTGAGGAAAAAAATGAATTAATCCATTTTGGAATAAGGCTGTAACATAACAAAATGTGGAAAAAGTGATGCACTGTGAATACTTTCTGGATGCACTGTAACATGCAAGAATTTACCTTTTGAGCTACTTGTAACAAAACACAATATCATATACAAACAGCACAGACTACGTGAGTTAAATGGGTGGCATGGTGGCACAGTGATAGGTTCAGACAAGGAGGCATTTTTCAAGTCTGCTTCAAGGTCTGACAATTTGTGTTTTCTGAGATGCCCCTCTGCATTATGCTGAAGAGTAAAGAGTAGTTATTTCCCCTGTGTCTGCGCTGGTTTCCTCCCACTGTTCAAAGACATGCATATTAGGTGAATTAGTGATTCTAAACTAGCCCTAGTGTGCATTTGGTGTGCGTGTGTGCGTATTTGCCCTTTGATGGACTGGCGTCCTGTCCAGTGTTTGCTCCTGCCTTGCGCCCTGTGCTAACTGGGATAAACTCCAGCTCCACTGAGACCCTGGTCTGAATTAAACAGGTTAAAAAATGACATGACATAGCATAAATTAATCAACATAATCATGTAGTTATAAAGGAGTTGTGCAAATGGTGTGCAAGTGAAAGCATATGCGAATATAGTGTTCTTCTTGGTTCTTGGCCTATTGGCTAAGATCATGTGTGGTATTTCTCAGTGGTTCTTAATAGAGAAAAATATAGTTAATAAAATAATACAAGGACTCAGTGTTTTAGTGATATGGTTATAACGGCTGCTTCAAAGCTCTAGAAAAAACTAACTTGAAATATTGATGCAGTCACTTGCCATGTGGCGTTTGCATGTTCTTCACGTGTTTGTGTCACTTTTTCTCTGGGTGCTCTGATTTTGCTCAAATATCCATAAAACATGCAATTTACTTTGATTGAAGGGCACATAACTGTGGTTTAGGGTCTGTGAGAGAGTGGACCCTGTGACACAATGGTGTTCACTCATTGTTGATTTCTGCCTGATTTCATTAGGATAGGTTTGACCTCTCTGATAACTGAAACTTGATTGAGCAAGTCAGAAAAAAGGATAGATACAGTGATAGAGTTAATTTTACGATACTCTTTTCTCTATGGCGCCATTAAGAACACCGTAGTCTCCAGACTTTCCTGTGTTAACAAGGCAGTGGAAATTATTTAAAGGGTAAATGAGGAAGAATAAAACAGTGGTTAGTACTGCTGCCTCGTAGCTCCAGAGTGCTGATTTCAGATCCTGGTTTGTGTAGAGTTTGTCTGGTCTGGTTTTAGTAAGTGTGAGGGTAAATGTGCTCGGCAGTAGAGTAACCCCACAGTCTAGGACTGGTTCCTTCAGTTAAAGCCCATCCAGCCAGCCTATACTGGAAGTAAGCAGGTTCATAAAATGAATGAAGTTGAATGTATCTCAGCACATTCAAGTATAGACAAACCTGTAAAAACTGATAATGTATTTTATTTAGTCCACTAGAACATTTGAACATTTTTGAGAAGAACAGGCCATTCAGCCCAACAAAGCTCGCCCGTCCTATCCACTTAATTCTTCCAAAATAATATCAAGTCGAGTTTTAAAGGTCCCTAAAGTTTCACTGCCCACCACACTACTTGGTGACTTATTCCATGTGTCTATAGTTCTCTGTGTGAAGAAAAACTTTCTAATGTTTGTGCAAAATCTACCCTTAACAAGTTTCCAACTTTGTAACCGTGTTCTGATTGCATTCATTTTAAAGTAACAGTCTTGATCCACTGTACTAATTTATAAACACTTCAATCATGTCACCTCTTAATCTCCTTTTGCTTAAGATGAAAAGGCTCAATTCCTTTAATCTTTCCCATAACTCATCCCTTGCTGTCCTGGAATCATCCTAGTTGCTCTTCTCTGGATTTTTCTAGAGCTGCTATGTCTGTTTGGTCCTGGAGACCAAAACTGTACACAGTACTCCAGGTAAGGCCTGACCAGTATGTCATAAATATATAAGCATAATCTCTTTGGACTTGTACTCCACACATATCATGCTGTATAACCTAACATTCTGTTAGCCTTCTTAATGGCTTCTGAACACTGTCTGGATCATGTTGATAATGACAAGTCCACTACATCTCCTAAATCCTTCTCATAAACATTTTTACTTCCTGCGTGTAATACTTTACATTTCCTGACATTAAATTTCATTTGCCCAAGCCTGTATGCTGTCCAAGTCCCGCTATGATGATTCAACAGATTCTAGATCATCTGCAAACTTAACCAGCTTGTTATTTATATTACGATCCAAATCATGTATGTATATTAAATATAGCAGATGCCCTAGCATTGACCCCTGAGGGACACTGCTGTTACATCATCTGATTCTGATAAAGTTCCTCACGCCTTCACCCTCTGCTTCCTGTGTCTGAGCCAATTCTGCACCCATCTACACACAACACCCATAGCCCCCACTTATTTTAGTCTGATGCCCATCCTCTCATGTGGTACCTTATCAAATGCTTTCTGAAAATCAAGATAAAAAATATCATATGCATGATTCGGATTGTATTGTTTTGTTGCTTCCACATAGTATTCCATCATATTAATAAAACACAATGCTATCTGTTCACTAAACTTCCTGTTGTTGCCATGTGCTGCTTAATCTTTTCCTTGCTTCCATTAATTTACCTGTAATGCAACTTAAGCTGTCTGGCCTACTAGAGTCTCTAGAGCAGGGGTGCCCACACTTTTTCGCCTTGCAAGCTACTTTTAAAATGACCTGGTCGAAATGATCTACCTACATTAATATATATATATATATATATACACTAGCAGAATACCCCCGCTTCGCAGCGGAGAAGTAGTGTGT
Organism: Polypterus senegalus; assembly: GCF_016835505.1. Taxonomy (NCBI): domain Eukaryota; kingdom Metazoa; phylum Chordata; class Cladistia; order Polypteriformes; family Polypteridae; genus Polypterus; species Polypterus senegalus. Next base: position 136,183,994 of record NC_053162.1, read on the forward strand.
TAAAGAAGTTATGAAAAACAAAAGGAAAAATTTTAAAAATAACGTAACATGATTGTTAATGTAATTGTTTTGTCATTGATATGAGTGTTGTTCTCATATCTATATATATCTATATATACAGTATATCTCTATCTATCTATATCTATATATATATATATCTATATGTATATATAGCAAAATACCCGCGCTTGGCAGCAGAGAAGTAGTGTGTTAAAGAAGGAAAGAGAAACAAAAGGAAACATTTTGAAAATAACGTAACATGATTGTCAATGTAAATGTTTTGTCACTGTTATGAGTGTCGCTGTGATATATATATATAGCAAAATACCTGCGCTTCGCAGCGATGTCGTGTTTTAAAGAAGTTATGAAAAAGAAAAGGAAACATTTTAAAAATAACGTAACATGATTGTCAAAGTAATTGTTTTGTTTATATGGCGGCAGCGTCACAAAGTTGTTTTCGTCTAGCTGCATCAGAAAATGTACCACGACGTCTGACATGCCTCCTTTTTAGTGTTTTCTCACAGCTTGGATTGCTACTGTCATAATGGGTTTGAGTCTACATATATATATTGTCACAAGAACGAGACATTGACAGATAAAGAGTTGGGGCAGCCACCCGTATATTGTGGTATCCTGGCTGCAAAAGTCGTTTTCTTTCAACAAAATACAGAGCACTGAAGTGCACACAACCGAGTCCAAAACAAGACTAAAGAAACAAAGGAAAAGGGGCAGGTTTTAAAGGGGGAGACAGGAAGTGAGGTCGTATGGATCCGGCACGTGGTCTTCCACCATTGGCTCGTAGCCGGAGGTGACATCAGAGGGACTGGAGCTGGTGTGGCCGACTTCCATTGGCTCAGTCCCGGAAGTGATGTCAGGTGGTCCAGGTGAAATCCCCCGGGGATGGTCTACAGGCAAGGGAGAAAAGAGTCAGTGCACTCTGCCACACCCGGCATGCCTCGAACTGCCTTCACTCAAGCCCTTTAGCTGCCTCCCATGCGCACGTGTGTGACAATATATATATATATATATACATATATGTACATACATATATGTACATACATATCTTCATATTTATATACAGTACATATCTACATATAGACATATATATATACACATACCTATCTACATCATATATACACACGCATACATACATACACAAACACAAATTATATATATGTGTGTGTATGTATGTATGTATGTATGTGTGTGTGTGTGTGTATATATATATATATATATAATGCACTGTAGATAGGTGTGTTTGTATATATATATATATATATACACATACATACAAACATACACACAGGTATATATATGTGTATATATATGTATGTGTCTATATGTGTGTGTATAGCTTTGGTCACTGAGTGCAAGGGAAAAATAATAAAATTAGTCTATAAGTTATTAAACAGTAAAACATTAACTTTTTAAGAAGTACAGGTACATTGAGCCCTACTGGAGTGGTTGCGGGTAAACTACATTTTAAAGACTGTGTAACAGAACAGGTAAGTAGCACTAACAGCAGCTAAAATGTATATGGATCATCTCTCGGTAGTAGATCCCTTTTGAAAGGCGCTACACGACGGCTGTGGTATAGAAATTACATTTTCTATGTGAACGTTCAAATTTCTGCCTCTGGTAATGTGCCTTACCGGCATTACCAGCAATTAAAGAAAATTAGTTTTGTGTCCTCTGCAGTGTTAAGAGAGAAAGGCTTTGGTTTGGGATAAAAGGTGTAAAGAAAGGAAAGTTGCCTTTTTCTTTTATATAGTATAGAGAGATGTGTTCGCTGATGATATGATCGCCTTTTGGGGACAGTTGCGATGGGTCTTGTGTAGACTGGTGAGACGTCCCTGCCATTAATTGGCTGTGATGGCACTGTCAGTCCTCCACTCGTGTGCGTGTCTTCATAATCTGAGCTGACGATCTCATAATCGTATACGTTGAAAAGAAAGTGCGAATCGCCTTAATATTAGTTTGCAGCGGTGTAGAAAAGGGGTCCCGTGTTTGCACTTGTCTGGGCTATAGCGCAGGGGGAGGAAGAAAAAAATTAAAAGTGCTCACTTTGACTTAAGGCAGAAGCGCAGTCAGCGTCTCAAAGGCCGCCACAGCTATGCATGCGCGCCGGCTGCTCGACTTTGCTGGGCAGGGGACCCAGTTTTGCAGACACGTTCATGATATCAAAAGTCTCAGCTCTTTTGAGGTCATTCATATATATATATATATATATATATATAAAATACCCGCCTGCAGCGGAGAAGTAGTGTGTTAAAAAGTAATGAAAAGAAAAGGAAACATTTTAATAATAACGTAACATGATTGACATTGTCATGAGTGTTGCTGTCATATATATGCCTGCCTAAATAAGTCACCCTCGCTTTGCTCTTACTTTTTTACCGTTCATTTAATCATGGCTAGTGGCGGAAAAATTATAAAATGGAAGGAGGATGGCTTTACCAAAACAATTATTGATGGCGAATCGATTATTCATAAAGCTTGAATTGGTGATCTGTTTTTCTGTGTTAATCTCATATTTTTTCATACTTCTTTTCAAACCAAGGTGGTGCAAGGGTAAAATGAATCGGGATGCGCTGATCAATGTAATCGGTGTACCAGGAAATCATGCATTGACAAAAGTTCCCCTTTGCTTGTAATGCAAAGTGTGATTAAATGCATTATTTTTTAAAGCGTTATGGAGCACATGCATCGAAGCTTCTCAGCTGTGCTTGTGCTAAGAAAAGGAAAGATTTTAAAAATAACGTAACACGATTGTCAATGTAACCTTTTGTAAGTAGTGCCTGGAGGATTCAGTGTGGAGAAACTCTAGAGACAGCGTGTGTATTAACTTGTGGATTTTTCTGTGAGTATTTGGTGGCAATGTGACGAAGTTGCTTCGAAAGACGCCGTTAGCCGCGGAGCTCAGCTCAGAACAAAATGAGGTGAATGGGAGGGAAGATGATGACGTGACTCCCCCACCCGCCTTAACTGTCAATCCCCCCAAACACAGTCTCGAATTTGCATAAGCACAGCCCTTCACGTGCAATTTTAACTTAGTTACAAAGTGATCAAAACTCTCGTTTATATCCTGCGTCCTCTCATTAAACTTGTATCCCGCATTACCTGTGGGCATGAGAAACGCCAGCGGCAGCCTGTCTATGAACTTAATTTTAACTTTAGGTTTACACCGTGCTTTCTTTCCGAAGTAGCAGCACTCATGAATATGGTTGTTTATGTCACTTGCTCGCTTTTTATTGTTTCACTGTCTTCTCAATTATATAATGCATGTTTTCTTCAGCGCTTTTTGGAGGTCTTCCTGGTTTTCTACGCACTGCGTTGACAGTCAGTTCACGTGATTACGTGGGAGGCATGATGATGTCACACGAAACTCCGCCCCCCACGGCTTTCAAGCTCAACTCCATTACAGTAAATGGAGAAAAATACCTTCCAGTTATGACCATTACACGTAGAATTTCGAAATGAAACCTGCACAACTTTTGTAAGTAAGCTGTAAGGAATGAGCCAGCCAAATTTCAGCCTTCTGCCCACATGGTAACTTGGAGAATTAGTGATGAGTCAGTCAGTCAGTGAGTCAGTGAGTCAGTCAGTGAGGGCTTTGCCTTTTATTAGTATAGATATACTGTATATATATAGCATTTTTAATATAGGGAGATCATTTCAACCTGGTCATTTTAGAAGTAGCTCGCAAGCCGAAAAAGTGTGGGCACCTCCGCTCTAGAGACTCTGGGGGCCCCAGGCAAAAAACTCCAAGGGACCCTCCATTTCACCCTCTCCTTAGTCTCAACATGGTACAGTTTATTACAATTATTTTAGTGCAAAGTCTAAATCAATAAGATCAAACACAAATCCTTTATTTAATTTCTTAGAAGAAAAAGTTTATATAAATAAAACACCACAATAAATACATGTTGACTGAAAATAAAAACACAACAATAATAGAATAAAATAAATGTTAAAAGTTGAAATAATTGGAAATAAATAAAATGTGAATAAACGTAAGGTGCACTTAGTAATAAAAAATAAATACAAATTGCACATCGTTACATTTAAAAATAAATTAAAAAGTACACATAAAAGAAATTTCAAAACTAAAAACAGACTAGTAAAGTTATTACTGTAAGTTTCAAAATTACTGTTTGCAGGTTTTGACAACCACTATGTCTTCCTTGTGTCTTCAAGACCCAGAATTGCTGACATCCATCCCTTCCCCTTGGAGAACTGATGTCACAGGTCAAAACAGAGCTATGTCAATTACTTAAACTGTCCATGGTGAGCCATCGCGAGACATGTGGCAAACTGTACATTACCCTTTTCCAATGAATACAATTGTGTATACGCGACCCAAAATCAGACAACCCATGAACCAAAATGGGTTATCGCCAACGAGGTTAATCTGATTCAGGGTCATGGTGGGCCATAAGACCATCCCACTTTAGGGCCCACTCACTCACGCACAGCCAATTTAGAATTTAGACCAGTTAACTTACTGTAGAATAGGCATCTTTGGAGATAAGATAGCAAAATTCATGTCGACACATGCCAAAAGTGCAAACTCCAAACAGATCAAATAAAGGATTCAAACTCAGCTTGATCTAGGAATCATTATCACAACCACTTGTACCTTTTCTTAATCTCTCTTTGTAATTCACACAACAATACTACTATTACTACTGCTGCTAAAACTTGGATCTTCTTTCAGTTTCAAATGAGAAGTCCATTTCAAAAACAGGAAATATGTCTTTGCAAATGAAATGATAGCCAAGATGGCAGCATTGCGACAGTAAACCTCTGTGAGGTTCAGCTTCAGGCAGCTTAACTAATGGAAGCTGTGTCTTCAGTGTTCCTCCTATGCTTGTCCCAGTTTTCTTAAATGCTCATAGCTGACCTGCCTACAGGTAACTGATACAAGGCATGTGCTTGAATTTCAGAAACTGGCATCTAGATGAGCCGTCATGTGGACATGAGATGTGTGTGGTCATGTACTACCAGCCTTCTGCATCTGTCGGGACCGAGGGGCTGTACATGTTTCAATGGAATGATGATAATTGTGAGACTAAGAATAATTTCATCTGCAAGTACTCTCAAGGTAAGTGAAGAACGCGATCTATAATTGCTTTAATTTGTGGATGGAGTAAGAAATTAAATAAAGTAAACACATCCATTTGTAAAGAGTTAGGAACCACTCTGTTTTCAGAAAGTGTGTGGGTTATTGATGTAGCACAATGATGAGTACTGCTGCCTCACAGAACTCGCATCTTGGGTTCAAATCCTGTGCATGGTTGCTGTCAGTACGTAAATATTAATAAATAACGTTATCACATTTCAGTACAGTAGAATGTCCAGGTGGGGCTTGGCCTTGGTTAATTTGGAGGTTTTTTGTCTTCTTTTACATGGCCTTCTGACTTTAATATACCCAAAAATAACCGGAATCTGTACCTGATGTGCAATCTAGACTTAGTTGCGAATTTCGCCGCTATGCGTAGCATTCTTATAGTATTCTGTGGCAGTCCACCATGTGGCGTTGATCTGTATTGTTCGTATAGCATTCCGTGTCGGTTTTTCTTGGTGCTTATTAAATGTGTTCTTTGATTTGTGTGATGGGTGATCATAAAGAACTGCGAGTCTGCATTAGATTTTGTTTTCTCTTAAGGAAAACAGCTGCTGAAACTGTAGTGGTGGTTGAAACTGCTTTTATAAGCTTTAAGTAAAACACAGGTTTCAAATGAGGGCAAATGTTACTTGTGGACCAACCTAGATCTGGCCGACCTTCCTCAATGAAAAATGATGAAAAGCTTGAAAAAGTTTGTAATGCAATTTACGGAGATCGTCGTCGGACTATTGAACAGATTTCTGAATTGACTTGTGTGTCTTGGAGTTCTTGCCACCTTCCCTACTCGCCTGGTCTTGCTCCGTGTGACTTCTTCCTGTTTCCACCTATTAAAAAAGAACTCAAAGGAAAGCGTTTTTCTACCGTGGAGGAAGTCAAAGAAAAATCGCTGCAGGCATTGGACGTTTCTATTCAGCAATTCAAAAAATGTTTTCACCAGTGGGAAAACTGTTGAGACAAATGCATTAATTCAAATGGAGAGTACTTTGAAGGAGACTAAAGTTTCAGTAAGTAAAAATTATTAAAACAATTTTCTTTTTTTAATTCCGGTTATTTTTGGGTACCCCCTTGTATGTTATTAAATCGTAAAACTTAAAAACTGCCTGAAGTCAACTTAAGTTGATTTGCATTCACTACTGATAGTATTTTTCAATCTTTTCTTTTTGGTTTTATAATTGTATTTTTTCCTCAGTATTTATAAGGTGCTTTAAATTGACACTTACGGATGAAAATGTCCCGTACAATTAAATGTTCTTGTTCTCCATATGTTTGAGTGGATTTTTTCTGAGTTCTGCATTTTTCTTCCCCATTCCCAAAGACAGGTTAGTTGCCAATTCCATACTGAGTGTTTCTTTATGTGTTATATATACTTGTGTTCTGTTTTGTGTATTGTATTTACCTCATTTTTTGACACCCACTGCATGCACAACCTACCTGGAATTGGGGGGTATTGGGGGAGTCTGTCTTTCTGAATTGCCTTTCCAGTTTTTCCATTTTTTTCCCTACAAGGGTTCTTTTTGGGGGAGTTTTTTCTTGTCTCGAGGCTGGGGGGCTGTTAAAAAACAAGGCCTGTTAAAGCACATTGCAAAATTCCTTGTGTGATCTTGGGCTATGCAAGAAATACATTGTTGTTGTTTTTACAGTTTTGTAGTGGTTCAGAAATGCTAAGATTCACACCATCCAAAAATGGTGAATTATTTATTTTATTACTGGGACCCCAGGAACACAGCCAGCCTTGACCCGGCATGCATACAGTCAAACAGAGAGACATGCAATAAAAAAGTTCAAATGAATTGATAAAAAAAAGTATACATTAAAGAAATAAAAGAAAAAAAAAACAATTATTAGACAGACAAAGTTCATGCAAATTCCCCCAACTGTGATAAATATTATACAAACACTAGGCAGAGAACACCTGACCAGTCACTAAGCAGAAAACAGTTAATGATAAACACTCACAATACAGTCCACAAACAGTTTGATTCCACAGATGCGATGATGGTGAAAATGAAAGAAGATGCCAAGGGAACAGTTTCCTGAACATAATGAAAGTTTTGTCCTACCATGTTCCATTTATTATGTGAAGATCTATTGAAGTTGTGCACATTCCCTTGACAAAAACGTTTACAAACCCAGGCAAACTCCTACGAGCAAGCAAGCACAAGACACACACACATAACTCCAGAAAGAAACTGTGATCTTATGAGTGACTTGTAATCCAGAGGTAGGGTAAAGCTTGGAAATTCAAAAGATGGACTTTTGTCCTTTTTTTTTTTGGCTTCCCGTGGTACACCTTTAAAGTTGGCACAGAAACCCCCCCCCAGGCGAAGTACTACCAGGGCTGCTAGTATTTGCAGTTACTGTAATTCTAGTAGTGCTGCAACAGACTGGCACATCATCCAGGGCTGTTTCCTGCCTTCCACTCAGAGCTACTGTTATGTTAATGATTTGCAAGAATTTCATCACAATAACAGAACAATAAAAGGATGGCAGCTGGGTAACAGGTCATCTTTAAATTGGGTGAGCAGCTTGGCTGCCTGGTAACCCCTACTAGTAGTTTCAGCATTGTCACATGTAAAGAATACACTGAAAATCTTACTTGCATGGTCAACCAACATGTAACACATTAACATTCTTGGGTGGCATGATAAACAATTCTGTATTAAGATACAGAACTTCATTTTAATTAATAGAAAATGCAAATCAGCTTACCTGATGTACTCCTTAACACCATTTTCATACCATATGTTCAATTTTGCTTCCAGTCGCTTGACACCTTCAGTTTGGTAACATATAATTTAACTGTAGATAAATGTTGTTACTGAGCACCAACATCTTACATTTACCTTGTTGTGGTCTGATTTTCGATGACCATAGGTTTAACTTATTGGTCAGCAGCAAGTACAGGCACAGTGCAGTTTTTCACATATAATAGTAGTAATAGTAGTAGTATTGTCACATGTACAGAGTACAGTGAAATTCTTCCTTGCATGCTTAATCAACATGAAACACATCACTACACTCCAGATCACTACACGCCATAAAAAACAAGAATGTGTTAAAAGCGCAATTTCATTTTCATCAATAGAAATCACTAATTGGCTTTCCTGGCTGAACTTCTTACTCCTGCTTAGTCCATTGCAGAGCACACTCACTGTTCCTGCTGCCAGCACTGAAACAGACCATGCAATATCTTATGTCTTGGCAGAACCCTGAATGGCCTCCTTCTCCTAAGCAGGACTAAGCAGGTTTGAGTGTGGCTTGTTCGAGAGTTCACAGCCCGTATTATTCCTTCAAACCGATTGTGACTTCACAGGGGAGATTAATGCTTTGATGTGGCGCATAAAATGGCCCACCAGGGTAGTGGCTATGAAGAGTGATGCAGTGCGAAGTTCACAGGGGACCCCTCTTGCTTTGAAGCAGTTGCTATTTCATGAGGGAGATTATCGCAAGGTGTGGTGCATTAGAGAGGTGGCTATGAAGAGTGATGCAGTGCAAAGTGAGGCACCCTGTCTTCACCAATTACTCTCCAAAGTCTACTAACAGATTTGTAAGATGGTGCCAATGCTTGTGGTCAACCAATCACCATGACAATTCCTGATTGAACAAAAAGTGCGTACCCTGGAGTAGGAGCTAAAAATGTACAAGGAACTGAAAATGGCTCGAGTCCCTGTGGTGGGAATGCTACAAAAGTTCCTCAGCTTCTAAAAACTCCCTGGCTCCTGAAAAATGTTCCTGCAGTGGCAAAGAACCTATTCACATAATCTGTGCGGCACAAGATTCTAGATCACCCAGAGTCATCAGTACCAGTTATTTGAAATTGCAATCTACGCTGTTTGCATACTGAGTGTTATTGGTGGACATGTGGACGATTCACAGTACCAGGGAATATCTCACTGACGTGTCTCAATTCAGTGGCATAGCTAGAGTTCGTGCCGCTCAGGGAAGGGCAGTGCTTCAATTTGCAGCCCTCCAACATATCTGAAAATGTTAACCTATTTAAATAGAAAATTAAAATGACGTATAGAGAAAAAATAAGATAAATTGTGCATAGATTTATTCATATATAGAGAAACAGCAATAATTTTTCACGTATAATTATTTATAAGCATCAACTTGACAAGAATATAGTATAGACACACTGATAAGCCATGTTCTAATTATTAATAATAATAAGTAATACATTTTATTTATATAGTGCCTTTCCCATGCTCAAGGCACTTCACAGAGTTTAAGAAAGAATGGCAGGGTATACAGTATATGGCATTGTACTAAACCAGATAAATAAATAAAGAAGATTAAGACAGTAAATTCAGAGAAAAATCCTAACAGACAACATAATTGATGGTCTAGCACACACACACACACAGGTTACATGAGCATCTTGACATAGAGGTGAACTTAAAGAAGGCTAATAAAGTCATGCAGAGCTAAAAGCCCTCCTGAACAGATGAGTTTTGAGTTGTTTTTTAAAAGAATTCACGGAGTCAGCTGACCTGAATAATTTCGGGAGGTCATTCCAGAGTCTGGGCGCTATACAGCTGAAGGCCCTGCTGTCACCCATGGAGTGTAGATTAGTGTGGGGCACAACAAGAATGCCAGAATCAGAGGACCTTAGTGGGCAGACAGGCACATAGTGATGGAGAAGGTCACTGATGTAGTTTGGCGCAAGGTTATTTAAGGCTTTGTAGGTTATTAGTAGGATTTTATATTCGATTCTGTAAGACACGGGGAGCCAGTGAAGGTGGAGCAGGACGGGTGTGATGTGCTCGCTGCTGCTGGTTCGAGTAAGGACTCTTGCAGCTGAGTTTTGAATAAGCTGGAGCTGTGATATAAGATTAGAAGGGGCACCTGCCAGTAGGGAATTACAATAATCGATGCGTGATGTGATAAAAGCATGGACAAGTTTCTCAACATTAGAATAGGAGAGGAAGGATCGAACAAGAGATATGTTACGGAGGTGAAAGTAAGAACGTTTCTTAATGTGATTTATGTGGGTGGAGTAAGAAAGGGAGGAATCAAAAATGACACCAAGATTCTTTGCAGTAGAGGCAGGTCTGATGAGATCACCACCAAGATTGACTGTGAAGGAGCTCATTTTATTAAGTTGCACTTTGGTCCCAATTTGCAGGAGTTCAGTTTTGTTGCAAAACAAAACAATAATTATAATTAAATATCATTACGCTGCGAAAACCAGAACCAGTGCAGTGTACAAGTGATGGGTGGGGATGTTTTCTGCGCAGAGCAAGAATGCATTCGGATTGATAACAAAACAGAATTATAAATTGTAAATTAGTTTTTTATCTTCCTAGAAATTATCAGTGTAATGCTTATGTTTATTTTTGTTATTGGCTCATAAATTTCAACTGCTGTGTCTGATGCCGTCACAGGACAGTCTGAAAATAATTTTTGCATTTGTGGATACAAATCAGAGAATTTTACTTTTTTCATTCACGAATGATATTTTTCCAAACCCTGCTGCTTACACACGAATTGTACTGAGCCTTTTGACCAATAATACCACCCTCAAAAATGTGCCGCCCCGGGCAGTCCACCCCCTTCCGCCCGCCCCTAGCTATGCCACTGTCTCAATTGCACCGTTTTTCCTTCCCCTGCACGTTTAGCTTGAGCTCAGCCTGTTATGTCAACACTGCTTTACTTACTCCTTCCTTTTCCTGTTTCTTTTTACTGTCCACTGTGAGATGTGGCCGGCTTGTCATCCCGGCCAATACCCCCAGGCCGCCAGATGGAGCCCTCCCTGCAGTATGGAGGTGCCCCGAAGACCAGCAGCGAGTCATGGACTATGTAGTTTTTATACAAGACCCTGCTGGATACCACAGGAGCCACAAGAGGGAGCTGCAGGGAGGACCAAAGACTTATTTGTGCCCTATGACCCGGACGTTCGTCAAAGAAAGAGCGACGGGCTTCCAAGGTGAAGAAAAGGACTTTTTACCTGACCCGGAAGAGATACAAGATCACATGGACTGGGGATTGAGAACACTTCCGGGTCAGGGTATTTAAAAGGACTACGGGAGCTCCCAGACGGCGAGCTGAGCTGGGTCCAAGGGTGGCAACGCGTCTGGGAGTGGAGGATTGAGTTATTGTTATTGTATTTGTGATTGTATAAATATAGAGGAGGAGAGGGTGGTTTGTGCACTGTGGAGATTTAATAAAGTCAAATTTTGGACTTTTATCTGGTGTTTGGAGTCGTGGACAAGGGTTCAAGGGAGCGATAGCGCCCCCTATCTGTCATACCACATAAAATCACCCACAAGCATCTCAACAGGACCATGAGTACCATGTAGGGTTGTTAAATGGCTCAGTTACACTTGTGGGGAAACCTTCCCAAACTGTGGTGAGCCACCTTGTATACACCAACTGCTTATGTGTGACTGGACATCTGTGATACTTAATGGCACTATACAAAGGTGCTGTGCCTGGCAGTGAAAACTCTGTTCTGTTTTGGGAGTAAATGCCCGACAGCCCAATTGGCTTTTTGTATGATCATCTTCTCCTTGGTCTCTTTTGATACCCCAAACTGTGGCCATCATGGGCTTTCCCTAAAAGTGTGCCCTGGCTTAGAGAGCATGCAGCAATTCAATTTTCAATTTTTCTAACTGGCTGCGAAAGATGTTTCAGAACTTCACTTGACATAATATTGGAGAAATCTGGTAAACTGGATTGTTGAGCTTTGTTGAACTAAATGGTCTTTTCTCATTAAAATTGTTCTAATGTTGTAATTTTCAATTTCATTAATAATGAAGCCCTTAGTTACAAACAACACTGGAAGATTGTTTTTGCTCTGTGGCATTGATGTGGACAGTACAGAAGATGCCCCAATCCCTAGCTAACGCTCTACTTCACCTTATTCTACTTTAGCTGAAAGCTTGGCAAGTCTGGAGCACCACAATGGCTTGAGTGACCATACCAAGTACTAGCATTACAGCAAAACCCTCCAAACTGTTGACTTGTTCAAGCACTTCACAGTAGTAAATCAAGCAGCTAAATGTCATTTTGTTCTGAAAAACTGAAAAGTGTGCAGCAGTGAAGGGCACAGTGCCCATAAATTCTGTCCTAAGGCAGATGCCTACTTGTGAACAGGCAGTTCTGTGAATTCTGCAAAGGGCAGGTTGTGTCCTGTGCGTACACGTAGTACTTTGTTTTGATAACTCTATCATTGAGATTTTCTTTCAGAAAAGATCCTGCTGTGTGTCTTTTATGATTCATAATTAGATAACAGGCTGTGGGCTTTTTTTTATACTTTAAACAGGAACAGAATGTATTTTTGAAAAGGCCAGGTGTTTCACACTTATTCCTATTTCACATATTTAAGCCACCAGAGGGCACCAGTACTCAGCACTCCATGTCACATGAAAATAAGGCTAAGAACAAAGCATCACTGCTCAATAAACTAAAATGATTGTCCCCATTGAGAAAAAGCCTCTGCCAGAGCAATTGGGGTCAAAAATAATAAGCTCCTAGGATTTTATAGTGCTGCGGTGGGCTGGCGCCCTGCACCCTGTGTTGGCTGGGATTGGCTCCAGCAGGCCCCCGTGACCCTGTAGTTAGGATATAGAGCAGGGGTGTCAAACTCCAGTCCTGGAGGGCCACAGTGGTTGCAGGTTTTCATTCTAACCTTCTTTTTTATTAGTGACCAGTTTTTGAGTCTAATTAACTTCTATAGCCTTGGCTTTAATTAGCTTGACTCAGGCCCCTTAGTTGTTTTTTCCTTAATTAGCAGCCGGACAGTAATGAGACATAAAACAAGCAGGACATGACCAGCTCACCTGTACCCATCAAACAAAATTTGAAAATAAAGATGAAGGTCTCAGTAAGGTTGATCCCTCAGGTTAACAGAATATCAACAGTTTTAGAAATGTCTGCTGTGGCAAAAAGAGAGCAGCAACAAGGCATAGAATTGAATAACGGGTTTAATTAACAGTGAGAATCAGCTTCTCATTAAGGAACCGGTTGGAGTTTGAAGCCCCAATTTAGCTGGTCATCTGTTGGCTCGTTTCATGTCTCATTTCTGTTTGGCTGTCATTTAATACTTAAGACAGGGCTATTAAATACTTAAAACTATTAATATTTAATACTTCAAAACAGGGCTATTAAAATAGAGAGAAAAGAAGTTAATTAGCAGTGAAAACTGGACACTGATTAGGAAGGGTTAGAAAGAAAATCTGCACTCACTGCGGCCCTCCAGGCCTGGAGTTTGACACCTGTGATGTAGAGGGTTGGATAATGAATGGATGGATGGATTTTCTAGTGGTGGCAACTGGGATGAGTTTCATTTAGACTCAGTGGGTAGCACTTTAGCTTAGGTACTGCAAAAATGCATCTATTACTCATGTACTATTATGTAATAAGACCTTAACATACACATGTTTGGGTCGTCATAACACTTAAAAAGTATCAGTAAGGTGTTTATTTGTCTCTGCAATGTGACCTACTAGCAAAATGTCACTTTGGAGTGGTCTGTGTTTGCTTAAATGAGACACATTTCTGTTGATATTACATATTTAATATAAGAGATGTCAATCTTTCATATTAACAAGTCAGTTTTACCATTATATCAATATGCCCCACTGCCCAGAGACAAATAACTCATCAAATTATGTTTTATAAGTGTTAAGAAGACCAAAAGAAGCCTTTGTTAAGGTCTTGTTACATAAGAGTAAATTAATAATAGATGCATTTTTGTAGTACCTGAACTAAAGTGTTACCAAAAATTGAAATTTAACCCCTTCATAATACTTTCCCTACATACTGCATATATACAGAGCCTGTAAAAAGTAGTCAGTCCCTTGGAAGTTTTCACATTTAAGAATTATGCAGCACTACATCACAGTTGATTTACTTTGGCATTTTTGATCAACAGAAAAAAAAAATAATTTCAAAGTGAAAAGAGATCTCTGCAAAATGATCTAAATTAATTATAAAAATAAAACACAAAATAACTGATTGCCTAAGTATTTAGTAGCTGCACCTTTGACAGTTGTTTTGGCCGTCAGTCTGTGTGCACAGCTCTGTCTCCATCAGTTTTGCACATCTGGACGCTGACATTTTTCCCCGATTCTTCTTTTCAAAGTTGCTTAAGCTCTGTCAGGTTGCATGGTGGTTGTGAGTGAAAAGCTTTTTTCCAAGTCTGGCAACAAATTCTCAGTTGCTTTGCAATCTGAACTCTGACCCAGCCACTCCAAGACATTAACATTGTTGTTTTGAAGCCATTCCTGTGTAGATTTGGTTTTATGCTTGTGGTTGTTGTCTTGCAGGAAAGCAGGTCTTCTCATAAGCTACAGATTTCTTGCTTTAGGTTTTTCTCCAGGATTTCTCTGTATTTTCCTGCATTTATTTTTCCTCTCATACCCTTTCCAGAAACTTCTACAGTGAAATATCCTCACAGCATAATGCTGCCACCACCATGCTTTAAGGTAGGGATGGTGCATTTGTGAAAATGCGCAATGTTTGGACATGGCATCTAGTCTGATGGCTAAAAAGCTCAAATGTAGTCTCGTCAGACCATAGAACCTTCATCCAACAGACTTCAGAGTCTCACACATGCCTGCTGACAAAATTTCATGTGTACTTTTTAACAGTGGTTTATGGTGGCTCTGATTCTAAGGATCTGACCCAGCAATTGGAAGGTTGCCGGTTCGAATCCCATAAACGTAACAAGTGACTTTACTCCATTGAGCCCTTGAGCAAGACCCTCAACCTGCAATTGCTTTGTCCTGGGTATGGCGTTAATCTCCAATTTATAAGGAAAGCTTGGGGGTTGGTGGCAGGAATGGCACTCCAGCCCGCTGCACTTGGGTAACAATCCAGGTGGTTCATTGTGTGGCGCATCTGCGGCATGCTGTAATCAGCGTGTGCTCCAGACCTCTCCCTCTCTCACTCTCTCAGTAAACTGTGACTGGTGAAGAACGCAGGCAACAGTTGCTGTACGCACAGGTCCTGTAATCTCAGCCACTGTATCTGGTAACTTCTTCAGAATTCTCATAGGTCACTTGTTGGCGTCCCTTGCTAGTCTTCTTCTTTTATGATCACTCAGTTTTTGTGGATGGCCTGCTCTAGACAGGTTTTCAGCTATTCCATACTCTTCCCGTTTCTTAAAGGCTGATTTCACTGCACTCCAAAGGATTTTCAGTGACTTGGATATTTTCTTGCATTCATCTTCTGACTTGTACTTTTCAATCACCTTTTCACAGAGTTGCTTGGTGTCTTCTTTTGTCTTTATTGTGTAGATTAGGGCATGATACTGACTGACCACAAGTTGGACCTTCCCGATAAGGAGCATTTCTACTACAATCATTTGAAACCCCTTGACTACAGAGAGGCGATCTCCACTGAACTAATTATGCGACTTCTAAAAACAGATGGCTGCACCAGCAATGACTTAGGCGTGTCATATTCATAAGAATGAATACTTATGCAATCAATTATTTTGTGTTTTATATTTGTAATCAATTTAGACTGCTTGGCAGAGATCTCTTTTCACTTTGACATTAAGATGTTTTCTTTCTGTTGATCAGTGTAATATAAAACAATTAAACCCATTGTCATTCAATGCTGCATAACAATAAAACATGAAAACTTCCAAGGTGGGATGAGTACTTTATGTAGATTATACAGAGTCATGTATAGAGTACGGTGAAATTCCTACTTTCATTAATCTATTTTCAAATCTGAGCAGGTCGCAGGAATGCTGGAGGCTATCCCAGCAAGCATCAATGCAGAAACAACCTCTGGACAGGGCGCCAGGCCATCGCTGGGTGAACACACACACACGCACACACAAGGGTCGTTTAGTAATGCCAGTTCACCTAACCTGCGTGCCCTTGGACTGTGGGAGAAAACTGGAGCACCCATGGACATTCAATAATATATAATACATTAATATATAATACATAAATATTACATGCAATAATATATGCAATAATGGACATGCAATAATAGTTTTGATATGTGTAGGGAAAAGTAAAAAAAAATTCCCTTCAGTAAATATTTATAGATCTTGTCCCTAATAGGAATCAATCTAAATAAGACACTTAAGACCAACTTCTTTGATATAAAATTGCATTGGTGTTGTACTATTAATACAGTAAAACCTTATAATCCATACAACACTGTGACCACAAGGGGGTGCCAGAGAGATCCAAACCCAAGACACAGCAATACATCTCGCGTTAATTAATATAATAAAATAACGGAGAATTATTTCACATGGCAGTTCTCTTTGCCAGTAATTGGCCACAATAATAAAAATACACAATTATAACCAGTTCTTCCTCCATCTCTACCTTCACAGAGTGTTGCCCACTGCCTCCTAGCTCTGAATCAAGTGAAGTCAGACCCAGGAATGCTTCCGATGTCACAGTATGTCCTTGAAGAAGCACTTTGGGGCAGTAGAAAAAATAGGGAGGGACAACACCCTCTCTTGATGCCCAGGGACCCCAACAGACTCCATCTCCCAAGCATCCCTGCAGGAGTCTCGACTGGGTTCCCATATGAGGACCAGTGCCGCCTGACGTATGAGGGATGGAACCACTCTCAGTTGTTGGCTTTTCTCAGTCTGTCTGCCGTAGTGCACTGGCCCGGTGCAAATTTATTTCTTTGTCCCTCCGGTCAGTTTGCTTGGGCCATCATACTGGCATCCAGTCCAGATAATGGGATGTGCTCCGTTCTGGGTGGGATGCCCATTCTGAAACCCACTTTACTCAACTCAGGCATTAGGGTCTATGGCTTATCCCAAAAGTACTGCACATAAGATGGGATACAACCCCACACAGGATGAAAGTCCATTGCAGGGCCCACTCATACACACTTGGCCAGTTTGAAAATACTAGTTATCCTAAACTGTATCTCTTTGGAAATGAGCAAGGAAAACTGGAGTATAGGAGGAAAACCCATGCAGATATGGGGTGGGGTCTGCACCTAGGTAATAATGGGGCTTTGATCAAAGTGTAGCAGTGCTAACCACTGTGTCACCAGTCAATAAAGAAGACAGTTTATCCTAAATATGTCATCCAGTTCCCCCATGAGATTACTTTACATGATAAACTGTTACGTGGATTTACATAACAGTAGACTTAATACAAGATTATCAAATAATGCACTACACGTATATAGCAGCAAAAATAAATGCTATGCAAAACAATCCACAGCTCAAGACAGCCAAATCACAAAGGTAAATAGGTCATCAATTCAATGTAGGATTAGCAGAAAGGTTTGTGTTTAGCTTCAATCTGGCCTCTACTGCTGAAGGTGCATCACAGATATCTAGGAGAGCCAATGACAGCAGGCACCAGAAAGCTGAAAGAAATGACATACAGTCCAGCATGCAAAATACACATTTAGAGAATGATGGTCAAGAGTCTCATTTAGGTCATTACATCAGTTCTGGTGTCAGGGAAGAGCTAAAGTAACGAACTTCCAGAAGCTTTTTTGTAAAGAAAGTTACTGTGCACTAACTGAATGTCTGCTTATCACGTCAGCCAATCTCGAGTCTCTTTATCCCTATAAATGCACATCTGACACTTCAGTTGTTCCTTTATATAAGGTCAGTGCACCTGGAGCTCGGATTTTACAATCTCTGTGAGTAGGTCTTGATAGTTTGGTTGCTTTAGACATGGAGAAAATTAAAACTGATAAAAATTGAGTCCAATGATTGATTGTGCACTGAGTTGCCAGTTCATTATGTTTACCTATCTAGTGGCATGTTATGTCTCCCTCGGCCTTCAGAATAGCATGGATTTCTATTAGAACATTAGAACAATAGAACACTCTAGACGCGAACAGGCCATCCAGCCCAAAAAAACATTGAGTCGAGTTTTGAAAGTCCCTAACGTCTTACTGTCTACCACACTACTTGGTCACTTATTCCAAGTCTCTATGGTTCTTTGTGTAAAGAAAAACTTCCTAATGTTTGTGCGAAATTTACCCTCAAGTTTCCAACTGTGTCTCCGTGTTCTTGATGAACTCATTTTAAAATAACAGTCTCGATCCACTGTACTAATTCCCTTCATAATTTAGAAACACTTCAATCATGTCACCTCTTAATCTTCTTTTGTTTAAACTGTATAGCCTTAGCTCTTTTAATCTTTCCTCATAATTCAAACCCTGTAGCCTTGGAATCAGCCTAGTCGCTCTTCTCTGGACCTTTTCTACTGCTGCTATGTCCTTTTTGTAGCCTGGAGACCAAAACTACACACAGTACTCAAGATAAGGCCTGTCACAAAACTCTCACAGAGTCATAGTAAGGTTTGGGGCAGCCACCTGTATAATTGGTTTCCTGGCTGCAAAAGTCATTTTTAAATGAATACTGCACTGATGTGCACACAACCGAGACCAAAACAGGACTGAGGGACTAGAGAAAAGGTGTAGGTTTTTAAAGGGGAAGACAGGAAGTGAGACCATAGTGATTGGCCTCATGGTCTTCAGCCATTGGTTCGAGTCTGGACCTGACATCACAGGGGCCGGGGCCGGCAAGGTCTTCTTCCATTGGTTTGGTCCCGGAAGTGACGTCAAGAGAGCCAGGTGGGATCTCCCGTGAATGGTCTACAGGAAAGAGAGAAAAAGAGTCAGTGCACTCTGCCACATCCCAGCATGCTTCGGAACCGCCCTTACTCAAGCCCTTTAGCTGCCTCCCATGCGCACGTGTGTGACAAGTCTCACAAGTGAAATATAAAGGTTGAGCATAACCTCCCTGAACTTGTACCCCACACATTGTGCTATATATCCTAACATTCTGTTAGCCTTCTTAATGGCTTCTGAACACTGTCAGGAATTTGATAGCTTAGAGTCCACTTTGACTCCTAAATCCTTCTCATAAGGTGTACTCTTGATTTTCTGACCGCCCATTGCATTTTCAAACCTAACATTTTTACTTCCTATGTGTAATACTTTACATTTACTGACATTAAATTTCATCTGCCACAAATCTGCTCAAGCCTGTATGCTACCCAAGTCCTTCTGTAATGATATAAAGGATTCCAAATTATCTGCTAATTCAACTATCTTGGTATCATCTGCAAACTTAACCATCTTGTTACTTATATTTCTATCTAAATCATTTATATATATATTAAAAATAGCAGTGGCCCTAGCACTGATCCCTGTGGAACACCATTCCTAACATCGGCCAGTTCTGATGAGGTTCCTCGCACCATCACCCTCTGCTTCCTGTGTTTGAGCCAATTCTGCATCCATCTAAAAACATCACCCTGAACTCCCAGTTCTTTTAATTTGATGCCCAACCTCTCATGTGGCACCTCATCAAATACTTTCTGAAAGTCCAGATAAATAATATCATATGCACCATTCTGATCATATCCTTTTTTTGCCGCCTCATAGAATTCCAGCATGTTAGTAAAACACGACCTCCCTCTTCTGAACCCATGCTGACTGTTCAGAATAACTCCTGTCCTTGCCATGTGTTACTCAATCTTATCCTTAATAATTCCTTCCATTGGTCTGATTTGTCTGGGCATTGATTCTTTAAAATTGCTAAATTACATTTTTCAAGGCATGTTGTACCATTGGTGAAAATTAGGCTATCGTACAGTCCTGGTGCAGACAATAATTTCCACCTACTCCTAAAGATACTTAATTGGATTGACGTCTGGGGACTATGTAGGTCCCTGAAGCAATGAAAATTAACTGTCATGTCCCTGGAACCAATTGGTGATGAATTGGACCTCGTGACGTGGTTGATAAGCTGTAGCCATGAAGGGATGAACTTGGTGAACAATGATATTTATATACACCTTACCATTCAGATGCTCTTCTGTGGGAATCAGCCCCCTTAATGTGTTCCAAGAAGACATCCCTCACACCATCATACTGCCGCCAGCTTTTTATAATTTTGGGGATATTGTGCGGCGCTCCCAATATCTATGCAAAAGGACGAAGGTCTTTAGAGTCCTGGTGCTCTGATTCTGAGTCCTTGTCTTGGTATGGTAGCGAAACATGGACGCTATCCAGCGAGCTGAGATGAAGACTGGACTCCTTCAGTACTGTGTCTCTTTGGAGAATCCTTGAGTACCACTGGTTTGATTTTTTGTCAAATGAGCAGTTGCTCATTGAGTCCCGAATGAGGCACATTACCTGCATTGTGTTAGAGCGTCAATTACCACACTACAGCCATGTGGTGCGATTCCCTGTGTTTGATCCGGTTTGCAGGATTCTCATTGTTGAGCACCCGAGTGGCTGGACCAGGCCAAGGGGTCACCCACTTAACAAATGGCTGCGGCAGACAGATGATCATTTCCAGGGGGCGGGACTGGACTGTGTGTCTGCCTGGGGGGTGGCCAACCTGGATCCCAAACTGTTTCGTTGTGTGGTGGGTGCAGCAACATGTTGTACCAATGCATGCTCCCCAACCTGGCCTGACCTGACCTGATATTGTTATGGGCTACATCTATTTTTGCATTTTTTTTTTTTTAATTTTAATTTTGATTCTGAGTTCTTGATTCACTTTCTATTGTTATTTGTTTATTTTGTTCTCTACCTTTTTCTGAACCAATTTTGTTTACGGGTGCCTCTATTTTGTTGGGTTTTGCTTTTAGAAATGGCTTCTGTTGCTATCCCATGGCAAATAGCAAGGGTGGCATATGACGATAGATACGCACTGGTATTTAAGATGATGATACTCCATTGTTGACGTTTAAGGATACTGAAACAAAATGTTGTGCGTGATTATTTTGCTTGATTGGTTTACAGTTACAAGAATTGTGTACATTTTTTGTATTTGGTTTTCATATTGACTTTTGCTGCATGGTAGTGTTTATGGTTTTGACCCTAAACTTTCTCTGGCCTGGAATCCACTCTCAATTGAGTCTTGGAGCTGGACACCTTCAACTAGCACTGAGATGCACTCTGCCAAGCCAAGCTCAGTGCCTTTGACTAAACCCTGTCTTGAGAAGGCAGAAAAGCAGCCATTACTTTAAGAAGGGAACTTCAGGACCTCCATTCTTGTGCCAGAAAGAGTAATTCTTTTCCCTATAAAGTTGCAGAAGGCACACCAAAGAGCCTAACAGCGAGCTGAGAAAAGCATCACATCACAACACACCATGTACGAAGGACAATGTAGCAGAAACCAAGAGTGCACTCCAATGCAAGAAGAGTCCTCCACTTAAACCCACAGCACCAACAATAAATAACTCCACATAGCATCGGACGTCATCCTTAAAGACTTTGTATCATAAAACTATTTATCTTTGCCAAGGTAAATTAGAACTCTAAATAACCTGTAAACAGCCAACCTTTTCTGTGTTTTATGTTTGTCTGTCTTGCATACTATATTCCATTTCAATATATACAGGAGAAAGTAGGGTGAAATGACACCTTTTATTGGCTAACTAAATAGATTACAAATGCAAGCTTTCGAGGCAGCTAAGGCCCCTTCATCAGACACTCTACTGCTATGGATATTTCAATATATAGGCACTTATCATACTTCTGTAATCCTTATGTTTACCGAAACTTGTATCATTCTGTTTCCTAAAATAAATGTGCTTAAGTTACCTTGATATCGAGTAAACGTAAGGCAGCCGGTAGGCTGAGAACCCCTCTTACAGAGAAAGGTACAGAAAATGAGCCTTACCAAATTATTTAATTAATTACTGTCATTGCCAAAGTCAAAACTGATAATTAATTAACTGATTCCTTTAATTAATTCTTTTTCGCACATGCATACACCATTTCCTACATTTATTTGGTGTCCTTGGGTGAGCGAAGCACAAGTTAAAAATCATTCTTTTCCAACTTATTTAGCATCATACATACAAACAGGTTCCGTTCTGAGAGCGCGTTCAAAAGTCCATTTTGTTCATAAGTCCAGCAAAGTTAGCCAAGGCACCCAATGAACACAACCCTCAATTCCTATAGTAAACATATACAGCTATTTGTACAGAGGAAAGTGATTTTAAAAGGTAATATTTGTAGTTTGTTACAGATTTCTTGTGTATTTTAACAATAAACAACAGAAAGTTCATTTTTCTTTCTATTGTTTTCTGTCAGCTGATATTACTGTTTGTGCTATCAGGTAGCCTACGTATGCAGACCCAGCCTACCTCTCCTCAATTCCTATCAAAAAAATATTTGTACTGTACAGTAAACAAGAAAGTGCTCTAGAAAGTTTTTATTTGTATTTTAGTTTTAGATTTCAAGTGCATTTTAACAACAAACAACTCAGTTATTTTTCAATTCCAATTGTTTTCTATCAGCTGATCTCAGTACAGTAGACTCACTTACCATTGCAAACAAGCTTTCGTGATTGTCTTCAAATTCACTTCTGGCTGCCACAAAGTGAGCAATCGGATGGCATCATCATTCGACACCTACTGCCCATCACTTCATATTGATGCCCCATAAGTGTTTGCGGTGAAGATTCATGAATGGTTTTGAATTGACGTCAAAGAGGTTGGGAGCATGCGCTGATTGCGTGTTGCCATACCCACCACACAATGAACCACCTGGCTTGGAACCCGAGAGCAGTGGGTGACACCTCAGCACCACACGAGAGCAGTGTGAGGTTTTTTAAGGTGACTGGAGTGCCAATCCTGCCACCAGCCCCCAAATGTTCCCTGCAAGTTCGAGGTCCTGCTTGTTGGAATGCAGATTAACTTCATACCCATGACGAAGCAACTGCAGGTTAAGGGCCTTGCTCAAGGGGTCCAAGAGAATAGAGCAATTCGAACCGGCAACCTTTCGATTTCTGGTGCAGATCCCAAGTCTCAGAGCCACCCTCGCTAAGTCCAGTTTACTCCTGATGGAATACTCTTATTTGAAGATCGATTAGGACAAGTCGACGAGAACAAAATTTTTGTCAGCACTCCACCACACTACTTGATTTTTGTATGGCATGTTAATGTGGTTCTCTGAGTGAAGAAGAACTTACCCTTAATGAGTTTCCAACTGCGTCGTCGTGTTCTTGTTGAACACCCTTAATTCCAAACATCCTAGGCTTGACATAAAACACTTCAACTCAGCGTAAACAGAGATAGAGCTAAAAGTACAACCATTTGCAGAGGATGCATGCACATGATTGAGAATGTATACAGTAATAGCTTGGGTTTTGCGCTTCTAGTGCCAGACACGCAAACTAACTTATGCGCTGCAGTGGAATTTGAAGTTATGCTACAATTTTGAATTTTTCACTTATTTAAATAATTTTAATTTATTGGACATACACGTTCACATCTTTGAACGTGTGGCACGGTGGCGCAGTGGTTAGCGCTGCTGCCTCGCAGTTAGGAGATCCAGGTTCACTTCCCGGGTCCTCCCTGCATGGAGTTTGCATGTTCTCCCCGTGTCTGCGTGGGTTTCCTCCCACAGTCCAAAGACATGTCGGTTAGGTGGATTGGCGATTCTAAATTGGCCCTAGTGGGTGTGTTTGTGTGTGTCCTGCAGTGGGTTGGCACCCTGCCTGGAATTGGTTCCTGCCTTGTGCCCTGTGTTGGCTGGGATTGGCTCCAGCAGACCCCTGTGTTCGGATTTAGCAGGTTGGAAAACGGATGGATGGATGGATCTTTGAAGGTTCGTATGTAGGGGACTTACTGTACATTAATTTGGTGTCCTTGGGTGGCTAGTGAATGAATCCCTCAAATTACCTACTGTGGCAATCTGATGTGTGGAGAGTTTTTTTTTTCCAGCCTCAACAACCCACTGAGACAGAGGGAGGCGGTAGCAGCAGCAGTCCCCACCAGAGGCCTGACTACATGGGGTGCATCAGTCCACACGACTCTATGATGACCCAATGGAGTTTTGGGTCATGAGGCTAGATTTAAGTTGCCAGCTCAATAAGGATATGCTGGACATGGTTAGTTGATCAGTTTGCAGACCACCTCCCACCCACCATTGCTAATTTCATGGATTAGATGGGTCTTTTGATTGTCCCTCTCTATTGCTCTCCCTCTGATTTTCTGTAACTTTTTTGTGAACTGGGCTTGTGCAGGCCAAGTCTCAGTGAACTCTTGCTTCTTGCTCTTGTTGTTTGCAATACACTTTCCTTTACTAATATTATATTCTATCACTGTTATCTCTTATGCATCTGGGGGGGCCAATCCTCAGTGAATTCATTCTTCCTACTCATGTTGACACTGTGCACAAGAAATTTTACTGTACAGATATTTCATTGTATTAATTTTACCTGAGGAAGGTGTGATGGTGTAGTGGTTAGCATTTTTATCTCACAGCTCAGGTCACATTTGTGGCCACTATAATTGGTCCAGCAGAGTTTCCAGATGCATCCCTAGACCTCAGAGATACTTAAAAGTCCACTGCATCATTATAAGATACTCAAAACTAGTTTCTCCTTCCCCATTGACTTAAATGCATTTCACTGATTTTGGCAAAATCCCCAAATCTTTCTGTGGTTTCAAGAAAACCCATGGCAAAGTAAGTTCAGCAAGACCAGCAATGCCAAAGTACTCCATAAAACAATCTGAACGATTTGTCATTTCATTTCACAGATAAAGTCTTGGTGTCCTCAGAGGCTGGCAATTCCACCCATACAGGTATGTGAGTTTTCAAAGTTTTATTTTCACTTTCTCATCTTGATTGCAATATGAAGAAGAATTTAAAAAATTGTATGTAATGTCAGCATGCATTGTAAAAACTGTCTTAAGTAAATCAAGTGGTGTTACGCTCAAACTCTGTAATGTCCTGGTCAGATGGAGTACTGCATGTTGTTCTGATCACCAACTTACAAGAAAGCAGCAGCTGTAGAAACTGAACAGAGAGGAGCAAGCAAGTTTATCCCAGGTGTAAGGGGGCATGTCCTGCTCTAACAGACTACAGGAACTAAACCTCTTTAATCTTGAAGCAACACAGGACTAATCCAGGGGTTTGTGATTCTCAAATGTGTTTAAAAAATGTATCCATCAGAAGTGTTTCAGCGAAATAGTAAATCATATGTGGCAGGCAACTGGTGGAAATTACAAGGAAATGTGTTTGAGATGGTATCAGGAAACATCTGTTTTACACAAAACGTCACCAGACTGTAAGAGCTACTATGCCTTCTAACTGAAGCAGATACCCTTACAGAGTTTAATAAACATCTGGACAAGAGGTTCTGACTGCTTATCTATGAGAAAGCCAGACAATTTAACAGGCTGAGTGGTCTCTTGTTTGTAGAAATTCTTATGTTCAGATATTGCATACAACCAAACATAGCAAATGAAATAACCCTCAACATGGCAGTATATTTCATGTTTACTCCCATTTAGTAACCCATCACATAGCATATAGTTGCCATATCTCTATCTCTCTCTCTCTCTCTCTCTCTCTATCCATCTATCTATATATATATATACAGTGTATATATATATACTGTATAATCACACAGTGTATATATATATATATATATATATATAGCAAGATGGATGCTATATAGCGCCTAACCTGACACAGATTGGACATGGGAGGCATGTCTAAAATAAATAAAACTATTTATTTTCTTCCCCTGTGGGCACACATCTTCCCTGTGTCCCACAGGCAATACACAGTCCCAAATCACAGACACAAACAAATCATGCACTTTTCTCTCTCTTCCTGCACCACCACTCCTCCTCTGCAAGCTTTGTCCTCCTCCACCTGACTCTGGCCACGGAGTGGGGGTCACTGTCTCCTTTCATAGTTCATAGTGCTCCAGGTACTTGATCGCCGAGTTTCAGCTTCACTTCCGGGTGTGATGAATATGCTGCCCACACGGGCTCAGGAGTCCCAAACACAGCACCTCTTGGTGGTGCCTGCGGGACCCAACAGTTGCTGCACCGAACTCCAATTCCCATTGAGACCTGTGTTAAACAGAGACACCGCTCCAACCCAAAGGGGGTGGCCATCTAGCGTCCAGGGGGAGGTATTGCACTGTCCAGGGCTGCACCCCCTAAATATAGTGTGCAGGGGCGTCCCTGGTGGGCACGGACCCCGGCTGCCTGGCACAATATATATATATACTAGGAGGTTCGCCCCCTACTTGCTTCGCGCCATCCTCCCTGGCCTGCTCCACACACCAGCCACTTCACGTCTCTGCCAATCGTGTTGTGAAGAGGGGGGCTGAACACACCCCAAGGAGACGCGGTTGCTCCTCCAAAACCCCCTCTTAAATGAGATACAATGGGAAACAAAAACAGTTTTTTTTTTTTAACCTCCTCTTTGCCCGATCAGCTGCTGGCTTGCTGCTGCTGTTGTGCCATGTGATCTGTATCTCACGCGGCGCTTTGAACATTTAAAAGCCTGTACAACAGCTACTCTTTGCCTTTTATTTCCGGCCCTGGGCGTGGTTAAATCACTTGGCTCACATTAAAGATCGATAAATTCTGAAAAGAATGTTCTTCTTCTTCTCTCGGCTGCTCCCGTTAGGGGTCGCCACAGCAGATCATCGTCTTCCATATCTTTCTGTCCTCTGCATCTTGTTCTGTTATACCCATCACCTGCATGTCCTCTCTCACCACATCCTTAAACTTTTGCTTAGGCCTTCCTCTTTTCCTCTTCCCTGGCAGCTCTATCCTGAGCATCTTTCTCCCAATATACCCAGCATCTTTCCTCTGCACATGTCCAAAACAATGCAATCTCGCCTCTCTGACTTTGTCTCCAAACCGTCCAACCTGAGTTGACCCTCTAATGTACTCCTTTCTAATCCTATCCATCTTCGTCACCCCAGTGCAAATCTTAACATCTTTAACTCTGCTACCTCCAGCTCTGTCTCCTGCTTTCTGGTCAGTGCCACCGTCTCCAACTCATATAACATAGCTGGTCTCACTAGCGTCCTGTAGACCTTCCCTTTCACTCTTGCTGATACCCGTCTGTCAGAAATTACTCTGACACTCTTCTCCACTCATTCCACCCTGCCTGCACTCTCTTTTTCACCTCTCTTCCACAATCACCATCACTCTGTACTGTTGATCCCAAGTATTTAAACTCATCCACCTTCACCAACTCTACTCCCTGCATCCTCACCATTCCTGACCTCCCTCTCATTCACACACATGTATTCTGTCTTGTTCCTACTGACCTTCATTCCTTTCCTCTCCTCTCAAGAGCGTATCTCCACCTCTCCAGGGTCTCCTCAGCCTGCTCCCTACTCTCTCTACAGATCACAATGTCATCAGCAAACATCATAGTCCATGGGGACTCCTGTCTAATCTTGTCTGTCAACCTGTCCATCACTATTGCAAATAAGAAAGGGCTCAGAGCCAATCCCTGATGTAATCCCACCTCCAACTTGAATGCATCCCTCACTCCTACCGCAGACCTCACTACTGTCACACTTCCCTCGTACATATCCTGTACAAATGTTATGTACTTCTCTGCCACTCCCGACTTCCTCATACAATACCACAGCTCCTCTTGAGGCACCCTGTCAAATGCTTTCTCCAGGTCCACAAAGACGCAATGCAGCTCCTTCTGGCCTTCTCTATACTTCTCCATCAACACCCTCAGAGCAAACATCACATCTGTGGTACTCTTTCTTGACATGAAACCATAACGCTGCTCACTAATCATCACCTCACTTCTTAACCGAGCTTCCACTACTCTTTCCCATAACTTCATGCTGTGGCTCATCAATATTATTCCCCTGTAGTTACTGCAGTCCTGCACATCCCCCTTATTCTTAAATATCAGCACCAGTATACTTCTTCTCCACTCCTCTGGTATCCTCACACTTTTCAAGATTCCGTTAAACAATCTGCTTAAAAATGCCACTGCCATCTCTCCTAAACAACTCCATGCTTCAACAGGTATATCATCTGGACCAACGGCCTTTCCATTTTTCATCCTCTTCATAGCTGTCCTTACTTCCTCCTTGCTAATCCGTTGCACATCCTGATTCACTATCTCCACATCACCCAACCTCTTCTCTCTCTTGTTCTCTTCATTCATCAGCCTCTCAAAGTACTCTTTCCATCTGCTCAACACACTCTCCTTGCTTGTGAGTGCGCTTCCATCTTTATCCTTTATCACCTTAACCTGCTGCACATCTCTGTCTAGCCAATCAGTACAGGTCCTTTTCTAACTCCTTAGTGTCCAACCTCTCATACAACTCATCATATGCCTTTTCTTTAGCCTTCACCACCTCTCTCTTCACCTTGTGCCTTATCTCTTTGTACTCTTGTCTACTTTCTGCATCTCTCTGTCTGTCCCACTTCTTCTTTGCCATCCTCTTCCTCTGTATACTCTCCTGTATTTCCCCATTCCATCACCAGGTTTCCTTTTCCTCCTTCCTCGGTCCAGATGTCACACCAAGAACCCTTCTTGCTGTCACCCTTACTACATCTGCTGTATATATGTAGGTTTTAAAATAAGCCCAATTTAAAGCGTGACAAAACACATGAATAAAAACGTCACATGAAATCATTGCACAAAATTGTGGCACTTTTAGGCTTAGGATTTTATATATATAGAGCATATACATACAGTGGTGTGAAAAACTATTTGCCCCCTTCCTGATTTCTTATTCTTTTGTCACACAAAATGTTTCTGATCATCAAACACATTTAACCATTAGTCAAATATAACACAAGTAAACACAAAATGCAGTTTTTAAATGATGGTTTTTATTATTTAGGGAGAAAAAAAAATCCAAACCTATATGGCCCTGTGTATATATAGCAATAAGATGTCTGGCAGGCCAGCATATGAGCCCTTTCCTGCACGTAATGTCTGCCGTCCACAAGAGGGTGGGAATGTCCAATGAAAAAAGGCAAATGGCTGGGGTAAGATACCAAACCCTGTGGCATACCTCCGTGTGTTCACAACAAGGCTGAAATGTCCAAAGAAAAAAGGCAACAAGAAGTACTGGAATGTAAGGCATGTCCAGTGAGCAGAGGTTTGTAAATGCACAACTTGATTGAAACAGGCGGACATGCCATTGTACCGTAAAGCCCATTTTAATAACCAGCCATTTTTCTGTGCAAGTTTATAATTTATAATTTCAAAGCTCATGTAAAGCATATTTTTTGCCCGACTCAGTTCAGGGAATGGCTTCTACATCGTTTTTGCCTCCTGGAGATAAATAAGACATCCTCTTAACATATGGTGTTTTCTTTGAGAAGCTAGGGGTGCCAGCTTTTTAATATCCAGATTCCTCTTCCCTAAAGCCATCAGGCCTCACTCAGCATCTAGCACATGGGACCACTAGATACCCATCTGTGGTCAATACACTTTTATTTTGCTACATGGAACTAACTCATACAGTATAACAATTGTTTTAAATAAAATTTAGTTTCTAAAACAGGTCTATTTACTGATTAATTACTTTTGCATGATAAGTATGATACATTTTAAATAGTTCTCTCTAATATTGATATATTGTTGCTGCAGTCTGACTTCCAGATTCTAATTTCTTCTACATATGGAAAGTTGCCCTTTTTAAAGCTGTGTAAACTCATCTTTTTCCCCATAAACCTAAAATAGATTTGCTCCCATGAAGTAACAGTTATTAATCCCATCACATACTGGTTTATGATACCCATGGTCAACTTACAATGATGAGAAGAGTAATGTCAGTGAAGGGTGACAAGATGTAATGGGTGCCAAAAAAAACAAAGAGCAACTAAGCAGCAGACTAAAATATCTTTATCATGTAACAAGAACTTATGGGACTTGAATTCGTAAAGTGGTGTAAGAGGATGACTATTATTATGGCAACCCAGGGAAACACAATGATCACTTCATCTTTCTCTCTGTTCTGATTTTTTCTAAAAATATGCACTGGAAGACTTAGTCTAACTTTGACACCATTATAGCTAAAGAATTTAATCACTTGGGTTTAGATTTTCTGTTAACATTGTAAGAAAAAGCCGTGAAATAAATTAATAACAACACAGATAATATCAAGCATTAGCTGGCACATTTATACTCTACTAAAATCTATTTTATTCTGTCATCGTCATTTACCTGTACATCCAGATTTGAAAAAGGAAAATACATTTGTTAGACCTATGGATTCTGTTTAAGAAATATAATCAATTATTCTTGTTCATGTACAACTAATATAATGATAATAAAAAATAGTAAAGATGTACTCTGTCAGTTTCAAAATTGAGCCTTTTAAATTGATCAAAACCTAACCTCCATTGAACAATGACTCAACATTGGTTGAATAGCTTGGCTGTTGCTAAGAATTTAAAACAGGGATAATCTCCGCATTTACAACTGCTATATAGTAACTGAGCAAAGCTAACTTTATAAAATATATACTTTTTTAGCTAAAAAGAAATACAATATAACCAAAGCTTAAAGAGGTGTTTTTAATCCAGAGAGATTGAGGTGATTGTAGTCCATGTTTACTGCAGGCCTTAGTGCTCATAACCTCTTTTTTTGTCGGATATTTCAAACTGGTGTAAATTTGTGATTTGTATTAATAATCCAAAAAAAATGAAGTAACAAATGAAAGATAGCGCTCATCCATGGCTGCACAAACATCTGAAATTGAAGGACACTTACCTGTTTCCAGGATCCCTAAGCCTTACTTGTCATGTGTGAATGCTGCTGATTTATTGGTTTACCCTGATATGTGGTCAACAGTCTAGCCCCAGTAAACTTGAAAATTTGAAAGATTTTACGTGTGGAAGAGACTAAAACGATTTGCTGGATTGCCAAAAATTAGAGGTAGAAGGAGCAAACTTCACCTTGGGTAACTAGTAGCTGGCGAGTAGTCTTGCTGAAGCAGGATGTATGATATATACAATACGTCTGGAGAACACCATAGATTCATTTTGTTTAAAACTGGGTGGGAACAATTAGATGGCTCACTACGTGTCAAATTTCTGAGCCAATCCAACACCTCATGAAGGTGGTGCTCAAAGTACAGTAGGAACGGCGATTTTGACCTGCAGAGATCAGAGGTGCTCTCATTAACCAGGTCCAACAGACAGCAAGCGTCTGTTTATGATGAACTATCTACAGTCAAAAAGTCTCCTAATAAAACCCTATTTGATATATAAATGTGTGTCAGTGCACAAAGAGCACAATGCATGTTTTAAAAATAAAAATCTGATGCAAGGGACCTTTCTGTAACATCAGATTATACATTGGCATTCAACAGCATCAATGGACGAATGGTAAACATGAACGATATGCTGTCACAGTTGCTGTGTGTGTTCTTTAATGTTCAGCGTTACAATGATAGTGTAGGAGTCAATATAAGCTTGAAAGAATTGGCAGCTACATTCATGAAAATATGAAGTGCAAAATATGCATATGAAGTAAACTGTGTGTCACACTCCGTCAAAAGGGCTGATAGCCACAGGAAATGGACATTTCAGTTCTCAGAATACCGAATCAACAAATCTACCCAACAATGCCAATAAACCCTGGACCAGGGCTGCACAGAACCCACCTTGTGACTGCACATCTAAACTCATAACCAAAGAAATTTAACTTTAAGGTCTAATTGGAAATGCAAACATGCCATAACAAAATAGCTACAGTGTTTTAACACGTTGAACATCCATAGACCACAATGCTTATTGAAACTCTGTTTGCTGTTGTTTTGTCATATAGTGATGCAATACTCAAAATGACATAAAGACATTAAAGCAAACAGAGGCACTTCTTAAATGTGCGAAACTCAGTAGCTGTGCTAGATCTATATGTGTGTGTGTGTGTGTGTTGTTGCATACAATAAGAGGGCAGATCGGTGCAGTTTGTCTCAGAGAGGAGTTCCAGAATCCCCATTCTTGCCAAAACTCTCCATCTAACCCCCAAACACTTTACGGCAAACAACCACACATTGTCTAAAATGTACATATTGCAAACATAGCATTTCCCCCTTAACCCACCAAATATGCTGCCTCCAAGAAAACCATAACATGAGTGTTGGACTTTTATAGGAATAATTGAAACTGTACAGAACAATCTTTTTTTTCCCTTCTTTGCTTCTTTCAAAAACCAAACACAGGGTGGTCCAGATCTAATGATGCAACTCTTAATGCAATGCAGGAAAACAATACAATTTCGGGTGATTGGCACTACCAGTCTGGTCAAACATTTCGTTGATTTGGGAGATCATGTTCCTATGCACTACAGGCGGTCCAAATTCCTCCAACATCCTGAGTTGCACGTTGTTATAGCGTAATGTAAATTGCATAATTAGATCTGGACCACCCTATATTATTCTAATGACTACTTAACAGTAAAAATCAGTAAGAAAATCTTTGAATCTTGCTGGCCAAGTTCTGTAGATGGTTTCAGTGGGAGGGTGCAATATCTTAGGGCCGTCAGTCTGTATAGGGCCAGATGATCCTGCAGTTGAATCGAGCCACTCAGCCTTGTACTGGGGGTGCTGGTGCCCTGCAGAGGCAACTTACATGCCATTGGGAACCATCAGCTGGACAAAATATGTCAGGTCTTAACTGGCTTATTACTTTTAAAGGAGAAGACCAAAAAGATTTCAACTTGTGATCTTGATGTGGTCTCCAGACCCTGTCCCATTCTTATACAGTTATGTTAGTTAGTCATTCATTTTGACCCAATGTGACCTATCAAAGTGTTACTTCATCTTATTCTGGTTTTTGGACACATTGTTGAGTGTATGAACTGCAGTGGGAAGAGATGGTTGAGATGATCCAGTTGAGGCTGAAGTTCACGACCAATCATAAAAGCTGCTGTTGTACTGCCTGCAGTTGAATGCTGTGTAGCTCTGTAATGAAGAAGCGTCTGGAAAAGTGTCAAAAGAAATGTGCATCCATCCACCAAATGTGTTCTTATGCCATTTTTTAAAGTTTTATCCCTGGCCACCACACAAGGTTGTGACATTGTTGCTTAACATAGACAATACCCAAATGGCCTTCATGCGCCATAGCCAGGACATGTACTTGGAAAGACCTTGGTACTACAGTACAGAGACCATGGACAATGCAGCTATAATTCCGGCAAGTAAATTCATCCTTGAAACAATGGAATGATATTACTGCAGCCAGTACCTGAGTGGGCCACCCATGCCTGATAAAAGTACAAAGTTGAGTGAGCACATGATCTTGCTCTGAGGCATCAAGCAGCTCCTGGAGTGACACCATGGCTTGCAGACATGTGTGAAGAAACCAGACAAATTTAAGTTCAGCAGAATCATGGCAAGGAGTTATGGCTGGAGGAGCTGAAAAAGGAGACAATAGGTCAGCCACCACATTGTGGTGCCTGGGAGTATACTGGAGTTTAAAATTGTATTGCTGGAGACGATCGGACCAGCGGAGTAGTCTTTGTGGCTGGTGGCCAGAACCGGATGTAGCAAGCAGTGCAGTGAGAGCTTTGTGGTCAGTTCTTAGAGTAAGTGTACGACCTTACAGATACATGTGCCACCATTCACAAGCCCAGATACATGCCAATACCTCTTGCTCACTGACAGTATTTTTGTCCACCTGGTTTAAAAGCTCTAGAAGCAAATGCAACAGGTTTAGGATAATTGTGGCAGGAAATATAGATAGTATGCAGTCATTGCCAAAAAAGAAGCAACCTGTGCTACTGAAGTGGACTTTGGAATTCTCTGAAATGCCTGCCTCTGTATTAGACTGGAGTGGGGTTCAACTATCTGCAGATAGCCAGAAACCCACAAACTCAACTGAAGGTGCAGAAAACACACATTTATCACCATTAAGAGTAAGATTATGCCTGGCCAGTGCTGAAAATACTCTGTTGAGACGCTTATCATGGGTAGAGGATGTGGGAACATGCACAATTATATCATCAAAGTAAATGACAAACCCCTGGAATCCCTGCCAAGATGGTCGACGTTATATTTGAAAGCAACTCGGACCTGAACTAAGTCCAAATGGCATCCTAGTTTATTGCAAACCCCCAATGTGAGTGACAAATTCAGTCAGGTCTCGACTGCTGAGGTCGAGTGGCACCTGCAGATATCCCTGACAGAGATCTAACTCTGTAAAGATAGAAGATCCATACAATTGTGTAGTTAGCTCCTCTGATGTTGGCAAAGGGTATTTTTCAGAAATGGCTACAACAACAACAACATTTATTTATATAGCACATTTACATACAAAAAGTAGCTCAAAGTGCTTTACATAATGAAGAAAAGAAAAATAAAAGACAAAATAAATTAAAATTAATTAATTTTAGTTAAAATTAAAATGCCTTGTTTAGTGCCCTTAGATCAACACAGATTTATATTTCCCCTGACTTTTTTTTTTTTTTTGCAACAACCAAATTGGAAATCCATGGGGCAGCATTAATAGGTTCTATAATTCCAGCCTCTAGGAAGCATTGCAGCTAAGCAGATATGTCACAGAAAGCCAGTGGGATGCGGTGTAGTGTGGCTAGATGACAGGACACACAGTGGGATCTAGCAAAGGCTGGTGTTGAATGGCAGAGACAGTCAACTCCATTAAAAAGTGATTGCCACTTCTGTTGTCAAGGGGAGCAGACATTAAGAATTCAGATCAACTAGTGTCAACAAAGATCAACTAGTGTCAACAAAGGTAAAACCAAGGCTGTTAAAAAGATCCAGACCTAAGAGGTTGGCACCATGGTGGGAGACATGGAATGTGAATTGAG
Source organism: Polypterus senegalus (assembly GCF_016835505.1). Classification (NCBI taxonomy): domain Eukaryota; kingdom Metazoa; phylum Chordata; class Cladistia; order Polypteriformes; family Polypteridae; genus Polypterus; species Polypterus senegalus. The sequence goes on from NC_053162.1 coordinate 136,218,633, forward strand.
GAAGAAACTTAGAACCATAGCATACTGATAGCTCAACAGAACCCACAATGTCAATCTTAGAGCTGGCATAGCCACAGAGAGTGGTGACTAGAGCAGATAGCTGGAGATCTGGGAAAAACTGCTTCTTAGTATTTAGATTTAACAGAGACACCGTTGCCCCAGTATCTAACTAAAGCTGGAGACATACAATGTCTAGTTCCATTATACAAGAAGTATGCCTGAACGTCACATTATGAATTGTCATAGGCTTTGACAATGCCAGAGCAGAATGACAAACTTTTGTGAAGTGATTGGCTTTTTTGCAGCGCTGGAGTATCTGACAAAGGGCTGGGAAGCTCTGCTGTCCTGTAGCATATGATTTAGAGCCCCAATTTCCTCAAAACTGTTGGGGATCTTGGAAGTAGCTGTCACATAAGCTGCACGCTAGGATTCTTATTGCAGTTGTCTGAGTCTTCTGTGCAATGCAGTGCTTGAGCCGTGTCTCCTGTCGCTGTTGAGGAAGCAATTTGGATAGCACATGATAGGGATAAATCATCCAATACTAGCAAGAGCTTTTTGTGGACTTATGCATTGTTAGTGTGCTCTGCCAATTGATTCCTAATAAATTCATCTTATATTTCTCTGAACTTGCATAATCTGGCTAAATCCGTTGTTAGCCACATATTAGTGAACCGACTCGCCTGCCTGCTGTCTCCATTTACGAACCAGGATTCCACGGAGGATAACACTTTGTGAGCAGGAAAAGAAAGTCACAGCAGTGGATTATATGGCTGCCTTCCCCAAAGTGTTACATGCACTATTACACCATTCCTAGACAGTGTAGGAGTAAACCTATATTGTACGCATCACTTACATTTTCAATCAATTATGTTTATAGTGCAAAATCCAAATCCAGAACCAGGAGGTAAGTTTCAAAAGACTCCAGCCAGCAGGTCCAAGGTCCTACAGCAGGAGTCTCCAACACGTTGCTCACGAGCTACCGGTATCTCACAACCTCTTTCCAAGTAGCTTGCCAAAGAGTTAATGAATCCTACACAAATTTGAAAACTTGATTAGTAAAATTAGGTGTGGGTGATCTTTCCAAAACAATCATATCACGATCCACAATCTTTTCAATGTGGCATACACTTAAGAGAATATCCGGACTCAAACTCATCAAGACCTAAGTAACACTTTATTTTTTTAAATATCAAACAAAGTTGAATTCAATTGTTCTCTCGTTCTCTAGCTAAGCAGAATTAAGGAACACACCCCGAAGCTGGTGAGTGAGTGAAGAAGGCTCCTCCCTTTGGCCCGTTGCATCGATCTCGGATTTGCACAAATAAATCGGTACTGCAAGCAAACTATGATACATAGTGAAATGAGAGAAGTCACAAAATCAACCAGAATGTTCAAGCAGATAGAAAAAAACCCAATCTAAATCCGTTAACTTGTTCTCTTGTGAAAAGCGGACAGACAGAGAGACATTGGATTTTATATATTATATATCAACAAACCTTGCACTTAAAGTCTCATCAGCATTCTCAGCATTTCTGGAGCTTAGTAGAGCCAGATAACTATAAGAATCTTCGCCAAGCAGCTCTGAAAATGTCTGCTTTGTTTGGGTCTACATACCTCTGTGAGTCTGCGTTTTCTGACATTAATGTCTTGAAATCAAAGTTCAGAACAAGACTGACAGATGAACATTTAAATGACTCCATAAGAGTGAACCTAAGTGGCAACACTCCGCCATACTCCTCTGTTGTTGACTCCATGCAGTGCCAGTCATCTGACTAACTAAAAAACACATCGCACATGCAACTGGACATGTGAAGTGAAACAGTGACATGTAACAAAATGACAAATGAATAAGTAATATCTGTGAATTTGGAATTGCATTGTTTTGTTTTGATGGCATTCATATTTAAATTCAATAGTGTGAAATTCACTAGAAAATGCTTGTAGACATGCAGAATGCACTTGCAGGTGAACTAAATATTTTTTGTGATGTTTTAATGAAAAATGTGAGTTGTGGACAGCAACATTTTGTAAATGTTCAGGCAGAAACAAGCTTATTCGGTTATTTTGTGTTGATATAAGCTATGAGAATAAACATTAGAAAACATGAATAGCTCTCAGCCATTTTCATTTTGTAAAAGTAGCTCAGGGAGAAAAGGTTGGGGACCTGTCCTAGAGGTTCTCCAAGCTCGGCAAGAAAGAAAGGAGGTGGTGAAAGTGAAAATTCAGCCATTCCTGTCACCAAAATGTTCCATACAATAAGACTCCAGACAGGTGCAGTTTGTCTCAGGAAGGTGTTAATTCTGGAATCCCTATTACCGCCAAAACTCTCCATCTAACCACAAACACTTTACGGCAAACAAGCACATGCTGTCGTAAAATGTAAAATATTGCAAGCATAACGTGTGTGTCTGTCTATCTGTCTCCACTGTTGCAGTGTTCAATACTACATACAAATTAATTATTAAGTTACCTTTAAGCTACATTGTGCTAACTGATCCTAAATGGATAACAATAAATTTAACTTTTTATTTTCTTAGTGTCAGGTTTTTTGTTTGTTATCTTTTGCTCTCTTACTGAAACCCTGGCAGCAGTTTAAAAACACACGGATTGGAAAAACTGGAGGTGGGTGTTTTAGGAAGAAGGCCTGTGTGTATGCCATTTGCAGCACAGGATTTTGCAGCTATTCACTAAATACTTTATAACAGATTTTTCCCAGACGTGTATTCTCTTTTGAGAATCACATCGGGCCCCACAAGGCTATTTGTCTGACTGTATAAAATATACATCATATCAGTCTCAGATTGCCTGGGCAACTTCGCCTCAGAAGGTTTGAGAATCCAACCACCTGATAGTGGGACCGTATTAAAAAAGTAATTGTTTCTAAGGCTTTTTATGTATACTGTGATGTGTAGCCCCTTTCATGGTGACCACCATCTCAAACCTTTCTACTCATGCATTCTGCTACTTACACGTTTCTGTAATTGAGTTAATGACACAATGATATCAAATGATTAGAACTGCAAATTGAACTGGACACCTTGTGCTTTACGTTCCATCTCAGCAGACATTGGGCCAAACTGCCAAAATAAGACTGCAGTGCACTACCATTATAACTAATGCTGAAATTCTCTTCTCTTTTCAGTTCCTACAACAATCTCCACCAGACCAAAGCACCCTGCAGTAACCATTAATGACAGCAACAATGTCGTCATTACCGAATCCAAAGGTAAAAAGCGCTTTTTATTAAATTTAAAGTTGAACATATGCTCTAAATACAGACTTGGGGGTCACAGCTTAAATCTTATCATTTTATTGGTAGTTAGAGAGTAAAAGGCAATGTTATTCATGTTGAATCTTTTCAGCCATAAGTCCCTTTTTCCTTAGAGAATGGTTGCAAAAACGATGACATGATTGACATGCAATCTAGAAACAAGAATATGTTTTCTTCCTATTGAAACTTACACACTACACTATTTGGAAGGTTTTATATTTTGGCAATTCATACAGAGAATTGGGTTCAAGTCACACTGTTGGGGACTACAGTATGTGTCTTTAAGGTTCTCTGAGGACTTTGCAGTCATTTGACCTCGAATCCCTGAGATGAATATGCTGAAGAGAATCACGCCACGTACAATTACTATAAATGTGTTACAGCCTAAGGGAAAAGTGACAGTCACTTGCTTAAGGGAATACTCCACCCAAAAATAATTATTTTTTATCTTTTATTTAATCCACATTGTTTGTTTTGATGGCTAATGGAGCGTTGAGCGAACAAAATGTCTGATATATTGGGTATCAAATTGGGACTCACATTGAATGACAGCAAATAATTTCAAAAAATCAAGGAAAAAATAGCATTATCCAGTGATATGTACACATGTACTTTGGCTAAAATATTGTTAAATAATCAGTGAAGCATGATCAGATACAATTGAGCTTTTGAGATGTAGACAACCTTTACATGGTCATTATGTTTATGTTCACAACTGTTCGATACTTTCAGGTTTTTCAAGAGTGGTTTGTGAAAGTGCTCCAATGAACTGGTCTTTTGTTTGTTGAAGCATTTCATATACACACATGTACAAGACTCACTTTCCACCTGATAATGTTTTTCTTCACTTTTCTTTAACTTTTAACAGCTAATTGTCCAGCTCTCTCAGAATGTGCTCTACAATGTCAATATCAAGTAAAGCACCATGCTATCCAATGAGTGAACTACCGAGTTTACTCGTGTACCACGCGCCCTCATGTAAGATGCACACACTAATTTTTACAAAGAAAATCGCAAAAATCATTTTGCCCAGTGTACAATGCGCGTTGTGATTGTATAGGAAGCATTTAGAGAGAGAGAGAGCGCAAGAGCGTGAGCAAGCGAAAGAGAGAGAGCGCGTGTGTGCGAGCAAGTGAGAGAGCGCGAGTGCACGAGAGAGAGAGAGCGCGAGTGAGCAAGCAAGCAAGCGAGTGAGAGAGAGTGTGCGAGTGTGCGAGCAAGCAAGAGAGAGAGCGCGAGTGCGCGAGCAAGCGAGAGAGAGAGAGAGCGCGAGTGCGCGAGCAAGCGAGAGAGAGAGAGAGCGTGAGTGTCGAGCAAATGAGAGAGAGCGCGCGAGTGCATGAGCAAGTGAGAGAGAGAGAGCGCAAGTGCGCAAGCAAGTGAGTGAGAGAGAGAGCGCGAGTGTGCAAACAAGAGAGAGAGCGCGAGCGAGCCCAAGCAGAAGTAAACTTTACAGAATTACATTTCCTCGTGTATGACGCGCACCTGATTTTGTAATACTAACTTTCGGGAAAAAATGTGCGCGTGGTACATGTGTAAGTACAGTATTACTGGGCAGGACTCCTGACTACTGAATGAAGGCAATTCAAATGTTCTGTCTCATTTGAATGCCCTTCAACCTTTGTGCACAAGAGCATTTTCCAAATGTGGCTTACCTACATAAATAAAATTGTAATCAGTTTTTTCTTTGTTTGTTTATTTGTCCACCAGTCACACAGAAATTGATTAACTAATTTTCGAAACGTTGTGTATGTGAGTTGTCATTAGTCCAACTTACTGTACCGGCTATATAGAATATTGGGCAGAGCGGTTGTAATGGTAGGAAGCAACCTAAAAACCAGCACTAACACTGGGACTGTAATTCTCTTCAGGCAGCAAGAGAGTACCGGTGCTGATGGGAGGACACCGTCATCAGTGTGCAAATTCTGTGTTGGTCAAACATGAGTATAAGAATTTAATTGTGCTGTGTACACATGACACTAACTCTGAAATGAATTGATGATGCTACATTAAAGTAAAACCTCATGTGTTTTAAAAAGCCAAAGCCATCATACACTACCAATCAAACGTTTTAGAACACTTCAGTTTTTCCATTTTTCAAATTTAATCAGCTGAAATGCAATGAATGACCTAAAATCATGAAAATGCAAAACTGCCATAGCTTTAAATCTAAAGTTCAGGTTATGTAATAAGGATGGAAGGAGTCATAAAAAGCTTTGGAGATGGCCACCCCGTATATATATGAAAAAGTTGTTGGAAAAAAAATAAGCACGTCTTTACAGAAAGGAGTCCAAAACAGAACTGACTAACATGTTGAAAACTGTTCTGTAAATATGGCTGAACAAAGGAAAAGGTGGAGTCAGAGGGGCCAGATCAGGAACTGATGTGGCAGGAAAATGGGTTCTGGGTACTGGATATGACAGGTGGTGATGTTTTTGAGAGGCAGGGTCTTTGGCTGGTCTGCAGAGGGACAAAAGGAGAATTGATCAACTGATCAGTTCGACTGAGAAATAACACCATTTGAGTCTATGTTTGTGACATGGCCCCCCTCCTCAGCCCCGACCCATTGAACTGGAACCAAGAGGTCGTGAACCCGAGAAAGACCATCGGTGATGGCCTAGAGAGAACTCTAACAATAAAGGACACAAAACTTATAATGGTGGAGGTCCAAAAACCAATGAGTGACATGCAGGTTGGACTTCTTGTGCACTGCTATCCACTGTAAAGCGGCATGATCAGTGATAGGGGTAAACTCACTGCCCAAGAGGTAGTACCTCAGTTGTGTTGCTGCCGATTTGATTGCCAAGACTTCCCATTCCACCACCACATACCTGGTTTCCCTGTCCAGCAGTTTCTGGCTCAGGAATATGACGGAGAGTTCAACACTGTCAACTCTTTGGCTCAACACAGCACCCAGTCCTGTGTCTAAAGCGTTTAGTCTGGAGGATAAATGGCAGAGAGAAGCTAGGAGACATTAAAACAGGTGCTGAATCAAGGGCCTGGTTCTGGTCACAAAATGCAGTGTCTGCTTTACTGTCCTATAACATGTTGTTAGGGGCCCACTTCTTTGTTAAATCTGTCAAGGATGCCACTATCTTGGAAAACCATGGTCCAAACTGGTGGCAGTAGCCGGCCAAACCAAGAAAGGCTTGGACCTGCCAATCTACTTTGCAACACTGTGGTTTGACTAACCCTCCACCCACAAGGTAGCCCAAATATTTCAGCTCGATCAGTCCAAACATTTCTTAGGATTGATTTGAAGTCCAACTTTTACAAGTGCTTAGAGCACAGCCTGAACCTGCTCTAGGTGTTTTGTACATGTGTTGGAATAGATGACTACGACATCCAAGTAGACGGCACTATAGGAATTATAGGGCTGCAGCACTTTATCCACCAGGCATTGGAAGGTGGCAGGTGCCCAGTGCAATCCAAATGAAAGAACACAATATTGCCAGTGTCTACTAAGGGTGCTAAATGCTGTCTTAGCCTTCACAGAATCCATTAAAGGAAAATGCCAGTACACCTTCGTCATGTCAAGAATGGTGAAGTATTTCCCTTTCCCGAGTCACTCGAGGAGTTTGTCAATAAGTATCGAATTGCGAGATTTCATTAAGGTGAACGAAATCATTGCAGAACCTCCAACTTCCATCTGGCTTAGGGACCAATACGATGGGGCTGGACCAGGGACAATGACTTTCCTGAGTTACACCTAGTTCCAAACATACAGTTGATCTCAGGCTTCACTTCATCTCATTTTGTTTCCAGGAGGTAGTAAGGCTGCTCCTGGACAATTTTCCCGGGGTCTGTTATAATATCATGCTCAGTCAGGTAGGTCTGACTTAGTTTCTCCCGCACTACCTCAGGGACAGCCCGGATTACTTCTTTTAGTTCCTGTTTCTGTTGGTGCCTCCACGGTATCAGCAAGTTGACGTGATAAATTTGTTTGCCCGGTCGATGATTTGGTTGTTTAACCAGATAATCAACAAGCCATTTTCAGTCATTAACTTATTAACTATGGGCCCTGCCAATGAGCCATTAATTTAGAGTGTAAGGTAGGAACAAGTGCCATGACACAGTCTCCAGGGCAGAATTCCCACGATTGTAACATCAGGCCTGCATTGCTTGTGCCTTTTCCATATTTTCTTTTAGGATAGGTCTAATTTTGGAGAATCTATCATTTAACTGTGCAATATACTCCAGAATGTTAGTAGAAGGGAGGGCCTCCTACCCCATCCTTCTTTTAGAATGTCCAGTATTCCTTAGGGTTAACTCCCATATAGTAATTCAAAAGCGGAGAAGCCTGATGAAGCTTGAGGCACCCCCCGTAGGCAAAAAGTACAAGTGTGAGGAGCTGATCCAAGTTCCTCCTATTCTCGCTGATCACATTAGGAAACAGGCTTTAGAGTCTTATTAAACCTCTCAACAAGACTGTCATTATGAAGGTGGTGTACAGTGGTCTTTAAATGTTTGATTTTGAGCAGCTTGGCAGCTTCCCTGAATGTCTCTGATGTAAAAGGCTGTCTGTTAAGTCTGTTAAGACTTCTTTAGGGATGCCGACTCACACAAAGACCTCTACAAGTTCCTGTGTGATTCCTTTGGAATTGGCTATTCTCAAGGTGATAGCCTCAGGATAGCGGTTCACATTATCTACAAGGATGAGAATGTATTTATGTCCTCACGCTGAGGGATCAAGGAGTTCTACAACATGAACCCCTATACGTTCAAATGAGATGTCAATTAGGGAAAGGGGAACAAATCAGATTCTTACGAATCTGACGTAACTGACACTCTGGACAGGAAGTGCAGAAACATCAGATCTCCTGATGGATTCCTGGCCATTTAAATCAGAACTTAATCCTCTCCTCATGCTCAGCTATCCAATATGATAAATCATTGTTAATAACAAAGTGGGGTCTTGATGGCATCGGATTTAAGGTGCATTGACCTTTTACTGAGACTACTACATTTTTGGCAAACTTAAGGGAATCATCATTCCACCGCTCCCATTTAGAGGACGGCGGGATTTGACTGAAATATGTGGTAAGGGGGTCTGGGCTGACCTCAGTGGGCGGAGCGTCAAACCACAACATCATTGGCCCGGGCTAAATAGGTTCCAGAGTCATTGTTGTTACTTCCACTATGCCATACGGGTAGCCACGTGCCTTTTTCTTTCCAGCAGTGTACATTGCATGGAGATGATTTGAGGCGAATTATCTATGTTCATTACTAGCTCCAAAGATTTAACAAGAGGGGTTTGTGTCATATTGCTTTTAATCTTAGACCAATCTCAGATGAGTATGACAGGAAAACATGAATTTTGTAGTTCCGCTACCTGTATGGCCCTTACAGAGTCTTCATGGCTGATCACACACTTCACTGTGAATACAGGTCAGACTGGTCTTTCCCTTAAGTCAGTTGCAGTAACACATAATGGTGAGCGACAATAGAGATGTTGTTGCCAGTATCAATGAGTGCAATAACCCTATTCCCAATCACCACCACCACTTTTGTCCAGGGAAAAGATAAAGGGATAGCAATGGCACAACTTCTCTAGTCCAACTGCAGTCTGTTAGCTCGCTTTGTTGCAGGCAATTGGGGATGGTATGCCTTGGCTTGAAACAGCACAGGGTTGTGCGCTTCCCCTTTGGGCAACTCCACATTGCTGCCCTTGTTGGGATTGGCGCGTGGACCTTTTCTGCATGCTTAGGGGTCCTATCACAACATACACCCACATCACCGAGGAATTGAAATAAACACAATCAATAGTAATAGTAAAAAAATCAAATATGAACAAAGGCGACATAAAACATGAATTTGAACCCCAGACATGGGAGAAACCCTGGCTGAGATATAACAGTTATAGTAATTATGGAATCCAGTCAAGTACAAAAGCAAATTTTCAACTCATGACAGTAGAGAAGTTGATAAAGAGGTACGGTAGATGATGGTTTGGATGCTTGCATTTGACAAACAGGTCTTTATATTGATAGCATAATAATGGTTACTTTTCACGTAAATTATGCACCACACTTCATTTCATACACATTTTGGTATTGTTTGTTATTATCCAAAGTGGGTCTCCATTGAAGCCCATTTTATCAGAAATTTTGTTATATCCATTCTCCACAAAAACATGAGACTAGAAATTTTCCTTGGCCATCACTAAAAATAACATGCGATAAGAGACAGATAATAGAACAATCATTTTTCGGTGGAGAGTATTCCTTTAATCTGACAGTTCTATGCTGGAAATGATTAAGTAGAGCACATTTTACATCATCCTGTCAAGGAGCAATTAATTCAAGAGGTGAAACTGTAGTACAGAGTATATTGTAATTTGTTAGGATAAAGCTTTAGAAGACAGATTTGCATAGTGCAGAGATCTCAGTCCAAATGTAGGATATCTGAATCTGATATAACTGGAATAGAAAGGGGGAAAATCTCTAAATTACAAATCATGTGAAAAAGCAGATACTTATTTATTATCATAGAGAAGCAGATCGTTACTGGAAATTGGAGGCATTTGAATTGGAATGGGAGGTCAGAAGGTATGAGAGGGATGCAAGAAAAAAATACAGTCTCCCCTGAGCCAGTTCCAGTGAAGACTGTTGCCTCAATGAGGTTCTTGTGTAGAGATTTGATCTGAAATCCGGTGCCGATACAAAGTTTTGATGGTTGTAAGTTTCATAGTAACATAATTGGTGTGCACAGGCATGCCCGGAAGATTGAGTGTGAAGAAACTAAATGAAAAGGCAGGAGTCACCAGCAGGAAAACATGAAGCAAGGCAAACAATAACAGGCTTGAAGTTGTGGAGTAAAGAAGATGGGAGCAGTGAGAATGACAAACAGCTGAGGAAAGTAAGGAAGCGAGTGAGGAGGCATATGAACGCGGGATGTTGTTAATCTATATAGGCAGGGAGCCAACCACGTGATAGGTGCATGGACAGCGGCTGTGCGGAAAAAGGAAGGGGGACCGGGGACAGCCCTTGTGCGTCTCTGTTGTGAAATAAATCATCTGTTAACAGAAATAAGGAATGAAACCGCCAAAAGGAGAGGTCAGTTTCGAAAGTTCCTTACGGCATAATGGTGAGAACCGCCAAAAAGTAGACGTTATTTTCTAAAGTTCGTTATGGGGCATGGCGCGAAATGAAACATACTTAACGTTTGTAAGTGCAGTGTAAAGGATGACCATGGGAAATTTGGGCTTCCTACATATATTGAAAGTTGCAGAAATACTGCGGAGGGGGTTTCCCCTATCTATGTATACAGTTTACGGGGAACACTCGTTTCCCCCCCTTGGGTGTTGCAATAGGACATGAAACTTACCTAACTTTTGTAAGTATACTGCAAGGAATGAGCACATGAAATTTGAGCTTCCACCTATATGGAAAGTGGGAGAATTAGTGATGAGTCAGTGAGGGCTTTGCCTTTTATATGTATAGACTAGCAAAATACCCGCACTTCGCAGCGGAGAAGAAGTGTGTTAAAGAAGTTATGATAAAGAAAAGGAAACATTTTAAAAATAACGTAACATTTGCTTTCTATTCGTTTGTATAAGCACAGTCCTTCACCAGCAATTATTTAATGTTAGCTCAGACCCGGCACTTAAAAGTTTCTGTCGCACTTTTGCTGAGTTTTTGCCAAACACTATTCTATCCCTGACCATCTAATTTTCGTTTGCATAAGCACAGTCCTTCACCAGCAATTTTAACTTAGTTACAAAGTGATCCAAAGTCTCATTTATACCTCGTGCCTTCTCATTAAACTTGTATCTTGCGAATATCATGTTCATCGAAGGCATGAGAAATGCCAGCGGTAGCGTGTCTATAAACTTAATTTAAACTTACGGTTTACACCATGCTTTGTTTCCACAGTAGCTGCACTTATTAATATGCTGGTATGCGTCACTCGCTTCATATTCTTTTGCTGCCTTCTCAATTGTGTAATGCGTTTTTTGTTCAGCGCTCTATGGAGCTCTTCCTTGTTCTCTACGTACTGCGTTCACAGTCAGTTCACGTTAGCCACTCTCTTGTGTGATCTTGCGATGTCCACGGCTTTATTTAATGTTAGCTAAGACCTGGCACTTAAAAGTTTCTCGGTACAGCAATTTAAATTCTGTTACAAAGTGATCCAAAGTCTTGTTTATACCGCGTGTCTTCTCATTAAACTTGTATCTCACGAATATCGTGTTTGTCATAGGCATGAGAAACGCCAGCGGTAGCGTGTCTATAAACTTAATTTAAACTTACGGTTTACACCGTGCTTTGTTTCCGCAGTAGCTGCACTTATGAATATGCTTGTATGCGTCACTCGCTTCATATTCTTTTGCTGCCTTCTCAATTGTGTAATGTGTTTTTTGTTCAGTACTCTTTGGAGCTCTTCCTTGTTCTCTACGTACTGCATTCACAGTCAGTTCATGTGAGCCGCTCTCTTGTGTGATCTTGCGATGTACACTGCTTTATTTAATGTTAGCTAAGACCCGGCACTTAAAAGTTTCTCTCGTACTTTCACTGAGTTTGTGCCAAACACTAGACCATCTCATCTTCGTTTGCATAAACACAGTCCTTCACCCGCGAATATTTACCTTATATGGGCAGGCACTCAATTACGTGGGAGGCGTGATGATGCGGGACACAACTCCGCCTCACACAGCGACCGAGCTGCAGGCTGTGACCGTATATATGGTCGAAAGTAGGTTCCAGTTATGACCGTTACGCGTAGAATTTCGAAATGAAACCTGCCTAACTTTTGTAAGTAAGGAATTGTAAGGAATGAGCCTGCCAAATTTCAGCCTTCTACCTACACGGGAAGCTGGAGAATTAGTGGTGAGTCAGTCAGTCAGTCAGTGAGGGCTTTGCCTTTTATTAGTATAGATTACAAATCATCTAGTCCACTCCAGGTCTTAAATGTCATAAATCTATCCTCAAATGACAAAAAGTACATGACAGATTTTACTTTGTCATTTTGTATTTAACCAAAAAATAAGCCAACATGCAGAGGCAATGTGTGTAATGAACACTCTGGCAGCTTCTGCTCCCATATCACTTAAGACAGTAGTTAGAGCCAAGTGATGCTAATCTAGTGCTCTTGATTAGTTAATAATCTTGAAGTGCTGCTATCTTTATATAAAAGAAGAGCCTTTGACTGTTCACCCTGGAGCATTCATGGTTGTGATGATGCAATTTCAAGGATAAAAAAAAGATTGCAATGATCTAAATGAAGCAGGGGTTATTGCTCATTCTTCTGGAACAAATTATAAGATAATTTTCCCAAGAGTTCATCATGCTGCAGTGAGAAGGATTACTTACAGATGGAGAACATTCAACCTTACTGGGAGTAGGAGTTACAGGATAGTCACCCAAATATCAGACCTGTGATGCTCTGTGATATTGTAAGGAACCCAAAAGCTAAATCAAGGGGTCTATGGGCCCCTACCAACATGGTACATGGTACAGTTTGCGACTCTACCGTCAGAAAAAGACAACTTTAGATTTCATAGGAGGCCAGAAATGAGAGAAACACTTCCCTCTAAAAAGCATACAGTAGCTCAGCTTAAGCTTGCATATTTATATCTAGATAAACCACAAGATGTTTGAAAAATGTCCTCTGTATATATGAAGCCAAAGTGTAGCAGTTTGGCCATTATGCAAAACATTATGTTTGATGAAAACCAAACACGGTGTATTGATACAAGAACCTCATATCAGCCCTCAAGTGCTATGGTGGAGTGATTAATAATATCAGGTTGTTATAAAGCTGTAGGACCTGTACACCCTGTAGTCATTAAGTCTAACATGATATCCTTATCTAAATTTGAGCCCATCTGTTGTGAAGAGATGAGTTTAAATTTATAAGCAAAGTTCACAAATCCATGTGAAGGTGGCTACACACTAGGCAATAGGGATTCTGCTCCAGAGAAAACACCCTGAACCAAGGCTAACCTGGTTCATAGAATGTGGGCTGTTCATGCTGATACTGGATTATAAAGGAAAGAGTGGACATTTTACTTTCTTGGGTGCACATATGTCAAGCTTTTAGCTGATTGGTACATATGCTTGACCATCAAATCTGGCAAAAGTGAGTTATGGTCAATCCCATCATTAACCAAGGTGCATAGGGGTCCAGAATATGCTCACAAGAGTGTCATCCAGTTGTACAGATAGAGAGATCCATACTGAGAGTGAGAAATCCACTCCAGCAATTCCAAAGGGAAAGCTTTCTTTCCTAAGGACTTCCACTTTGGCAGAACTAGGGATTTGATTTTAAGTATTATGTCAAATATTGTAGCTCAGGTCTGTTTAAAGTGTCTCTTGCTACGCCTAAGTAAAAAGGCCCATGACACTTTCTCGTGCACTGTCCGACAGTGGCAGTTTGACCACAATTGAATCATACAAGTCACCAAGAAATCTACCAACAAATGGCTGGAAAAGAAAAGATTTAAGGTGTTGGAATAGTCAAGTCAAAGTCCAGAGTTCAGTGCTATTGAGATAGTGTGATGGAAAGCTAAGAGAGCTGTGTATAAATGCATAACCTCCAACATCAATATACTGAAGCAGTTTTGTAAGGTGGAGGGGCACAGAATTCCTTTATTATGATGTGAGATCAAGCTCATGCTGTTAAAAGGCGGTTCTACAAACTTTTGCTGTTGGATTATTTTTGATGAATCAGAAAAAGGACAATGTAAAATCTGTTTTGTGTTTTTTGTCATATGGCAGTAGACTCATCTAGTTGTCGAAATTCATCAAGACAAGATGTCTGTACCTTAAGTATGGATATCTAAAAATCATTGACATTAAAATTGATGTATTTACTTCTTCACGTTAAAAAAGTTTTTACACAAAAAAATAATGCCATTTGGCACAATCATATTGTTTAATTAAAAAAAAGTACATGTGAAAAGTGATCACTTAGTAGACACAAAATATGAAGACAACAAATAACAAAATAAATCCAGCCTGAGTCAATGAAATCTTGGCATTCTAAATGAGAAGTGCTTTGGCTCAGGGATGTCACATAGTCCAGAAGGTCACCTAAAAAGCAAAAAAAAATAATAATGATAACCTGAATTTGTCCACTGGTCTGTGCTATAAATTAGTTTTCTGTATGTTTCCAATAAGTTTGATAATTTTTATAGTCAAAATCGCTGAACGTGGACATTCCCTGTTCAAATACAGGGGAGAAACGCAAGGTGTGGCAGCGACGAGCCTCACCTCACCTCGGACTGCGCTTTCCCTCACACACTGGGTTGATGCATGCAATTGGTGAATGCCTGTTGCTGTCTCTCTGTATGTCGCCAATATAATGTTTGTAGACTCTTTTATTATACATCCTGACTTTCCACAGTCTGGCTAATATCTTTAATGAATGTGTGTGACATATTTAGTCTTGCTGATTGGACATAAAACCACAGTGAAAAGGCACAAGGTGAGGCAGACAGTACCGTGCCGCACTGACTCCAACAGGCGCCAATATTTTAGCGACATCAGAAAGTCAAAGAGAGACTCTTAAAACTAAAAGAAAATAAGGAGGACTTTTACAAGAAAGTGAGAGATTTTCATGGAGAAGGATAGGCACATGAACTTCATTTACAAATAAAGGGAATACCATAAACGGTTTTCAATTTTATAAAAAAAATGGGACAAGACAAAGAAAACAACAATCCAATATTTAAAAACTAAATTTTGACCTTAAATAAAATATTCTTTTGTTTTTCTTGTTATCCTTTTGCTGAACAGTCTGTATCTAAATTGATTAAAGCATCAGAATGAAAAGCTTTTAAAAACAACTAAATATTTCAATTAAGGTCAAAATTGAAATTGGTTTTTTTTGTACACCACTCTGTACTTTTCATTTGTTTTGAATGAGTATGAATTGTGAAATTGCAACGGAAAATTTAAAACTCATGGAGGGTGCAGAGCAAATGCACTGTCTCTGCTCTGTCTCGTCGCTATAAATGTAACGTACTTTCTTAGCCAATATGTACCTTATCTATGTGTTTGTAAAACATGCTGATTAGATATGAAACATAACCAGCAGTCAATGTGCATGCTGCCAAATGAATAGCGAATAAACTGCTATTTTGTGTTCATATATTTGTAAATCTGACTCTGAAGGAGTCAGTGCCTCACCAGCCATGAACTTCACCACATATCACTGCTTTGTCTAACATACCAACAAAAACTGTCCCCTCACATCTTGTTTTTCCCCTTCTTTTTCTCTCTCACATCTGTATCTGGCAATGCCACTTTCTTTCTGTTATGCTGTTGCCTCAGCTGAGCTCCTTATTGTAGACTCATAATGTACCGACAGGGTGTGACAAATTAAGTCCTGCTACATCTTCCCACCTAGTCCCTGACGTGACACTTTCCATCTTAGGCGCCAGATCAAACTGCAGCCCTACAATCATAGCCCGTGTTCAGACGAAACACATATGTGGACTAATGGCTGAGCTAAAGAACATCTTCTGTAATCTGGGTAGCAAGCGTCATTACTTGCAAGTACTGTGCCATTGATTTAACATATAAGGTGCATGTTGCACATCAAACATGATTAGGGTGAATTGTAAAGTGTCAGTGATATATTCAGGTTCAGTCCCAGCTCTTCACCCTTAACAACTTCTATGCTTCTTCACCTACCAGGATCTGAACCCTGCCCCTTATACTCCAAGCACCTCCATGAAACAGATAATTAAGTAACCTAAATGGTTGAATGAAAAATAAGCCTCTATAGCCTGGGTGGCAAGTGCCATTGTTATCTGCAGGAGCAGAATTTTATCTTATTAGACTCTTGCAGTTCAAACGCTGTTACATTTACGGCTTTCACGGTGAAGGGTATGACACAATGCCATGATGACCTAAATCAGGCTCGCCCTTAGTGTTGCCATGGTTCATTTCCCACCTGAAGTTAAAATCCCACCTGCTACACACAAAATAAAAAGGACTTTTTTAGCGAGGCTGGCTAGTGTCATAGTTAACCATGCACCTGGCCCATTGTTACAAGCCCACATATCAAATGCTGTTACAATTTTGTTATTATTTCTTGAAGAAATTTGCAAAACAAAAGCAGACATTACAGACTTTTATACAGAATTATTGATGTACTTGTTAAGCATCTGATTCATTCTTGAAAAGGAGATTAGTTCTACAGAACAGGTGCGGCCGCACATCACAGTTTGTCCTGAAGGCAGTTGATTAATTACTTGTCATTCACACCT
Organism: Polypterus senegalus; assembly: GCF_016835505.1. Taxonomy (NCBI): domain Eukaryota; kingdom Metazoa; phylum Chordata; class Cladistia; order Polypteriformes; family Polypteridae; genus Polypterus; species Polypterus senegalus. Next base: position 136,235,117 of record NC_053162.1, read on the forward strand.
GCGCTTGTTCATTGCAAATTGCTTGCATTTTAAAAACCAGTTTATTTAGAAAAGTAATAGGACTGTGTTAAAAGGCACATATTGATACGAGTGAAACTAAACAAATGGTCTGGTTAAGCAAAGCAGCTACTGTGGGTGTCTGAGGGTCTTGGCTACACACCACTTATTGGTAAGATATACATAACAAAAACTTTTCAAGTTCATCATGTAGTAATGCAGAAGTTGGGGACTGGACACTTTCAAAGTCTATCGAGTAAATGTGTCGAATATCGAAATTACGTATAAGGAATGCATATACACTGGGAAAACATCCACAGATACAGCATATATACAATAAACGTAATCAGCCATATTAATTTAAGCATATTAATATTTATCTCTTCACAAAAGCAGACCACAGACATAAAATGGTTTGGGGCAGCCACCCGTATATTCTGCCTTGGCTGCAAATGGGTTCTAAATTGATCAAGATGATCACAGGTTCGAGTCCAAAACAGAACTGAATATAATAGGAAAAGATGGCGGCTTTAAAGCCCAGGAATGGAAGTGACGTCATTTGGACCAGGACCAGGAAGTGACTTATTCTGGACCAGGAAGTGACTTATTCTGGACCAGGAAGTAACATCTTCACTGGTACCCGGAACTGGAAGTGATGTCTTTCATACTAGAAGTGACATCATCCATGGCACCAGGACTAGAAGTGATGTCATCACTGGTGCCGGAAAACAGAAGTGACGTCATCCATGGCGCCAGGACCTGGTGAGATTTCCCGTGAATGGTCTGCGGAAGATTCTGAAAGAGAATTAGTGCAGCTCGCCACCCTCTGGTCTGGTGTGGTAGTACTATTCTTAAGGCCTTTCAGTTGTCTCCCAATCGCACGTGTGTGACAATCTCCAAAGCAGAAATAAGTCAGTGATTAATTTGTAATTAAATAAATAGTTTCAATAATTGCTTTGGGAGAAGTGTGAGTTAGGTATAAGGAATCGGGTAACTCCACTCTGTGTCATCTGCTCTTTAGCTGCTTGGACCTGGGTAGCACCTGCATCGTGCTGTTTCAGATCAAATATCCCTCCTTGGGCAACTGAAAAAGACATTCTATATGAGCATCTTGTTCTGGATGTTCCGCATTATGGCAAGGGTGATGCTCAATGTGCAATTTCACTCAGCGCACGGTGCTTGTCTGTCTGCAACTACAGCACAACTTGAAAATTAAACTCATTCACTCCGCTTGTATAACTAGTTTGATTTTAATGGTTCTCATGTTATTCTCTGCACTTTGAAGCGCTTGTGTATATATGAAATTATGTGTGTGGAAATACAGGACAAATCACATCCTTTACTCTTTCAATATTTGTATGCTGTATTTTATGTTCCAATACGGGATGATCCCACCTGACAAGGGACAAGTGGCAGCTCTTCTGCTGTGTGTGGATGAAGACCATTATCACAAAACAACATAGAAAATGGTCAAAGTACACTTGGATTCATTTGATGCTGTTTCATTAAATGTGAAATTGTCCAAATTAAATTAACACATTTAGGAGTTGCATTAAAAAACTGAATCACAAACACTTTTTACACGTTAATCAGTTGCTCTACTATACTGTATAATATGCAGGAAATGTAGCAAATTTTCTGATGCCTTCATCCAAAGCATATTACTGTATATGATCAGGGTACAGTATTAAAGTCTATTTTTTTTTCATTTGGAAGAAGATTAAATGAATTGCTGAAAGACACACCATAAGTCAGTGGCAGGAACTGAATCATCAGCCTTAGGTTTTGAAGTCCATTGTCTCGGCCTCACTAGTGGTGGCTGTGAGGCTAAGGATCTGCACCAGTATCCTGAAGGTTGTTAGTTTGAGTCCCGTTACTGCCAAAAGAGATCCTTCTCTTTTGGGCCCTTGACCTGCAATTGCTCCAGTAGCGATGTACAATAGTGGACCCTGCATCCTGACCCCATGGAGTATGCATAAAATATCAAATTCCTAATAAAAGAAATTGTATAAAGCAAATAAATAACTAAATAAAAAATATGGAGTGACTGGAGAATGGTTACGGACACAAATGTCTGACAGGAATCATAACCTGTTGGGATGATGTTAGTGCAGTGGTGCTCAGGTTCAGTCCTGGAGTCCGACTGTCGATGCCTGTTTTTATTCCATCCAGTTTCACTTATTAATTGTGTCTTAATTTATCTAATTGTTTAATTCGCTGGTCTTTTTTTTGTCTGTTATTTTGCATTCAGAAAAGTGTGCTAGCAAGATATCTCGAGAAATGTGTTATTATGTGTTATTACCATAGCTTTAAACACTTAGCTTTTTTTTTACAATTTTCTTTTCATTGCCTCTTTTTCTGTGGAGCGTCTTCCCTTAATTTTATTTATCACTGACAATTACAGAGAGGCAGTACAGGTGCAAATAACAGTGACTGTCAAAATGGAGCAGCAACCTCAGTTACAAGTTCAGTCCTGTGGACCTCCATAGCTGTGTTAATCCAAGCAACTGGACTTCTCAGTTATAGTTCAAGCTGTTATTCTCCCTTCTTTGTGTCGATCCAAAAATGACTGACTGCAGTTTTGTTTGAATGTTATAAACATTTGTGTTTTCACTGGGATGAAATTATGTCTCTATTTTATTTTTCAAGATTTTGATCTTTTGAAATGTTCAGGTTATTTAAGCCTTTTCTTAGCACACAAGTGAATGTCACTGAAGCGGCTGCTTTCCTTTAGCATTTGGAGTCATTTGTCTACACTTCTCATCATTAGCAGTCAGAATCTGGACAACTAAGGGAGAAAATTCTAGTTAAAATGTTGTATTTGACAGAATATGATAATAGAAAGTTCAAAGTTATGAGAAACAATACAAAATTCCTGAAATATTTCTTAAAGTAAATGTCATACTGGCAAATCGTGTACATGCAAAATAAGAGGAGGAGAAGAAGAAAATTAAATCCATTAGAAGTAAGGGTGACCCACTGTTTAGTAAAACGAGCAGCCACAGTGGTACCCCAGGAGTGAGCCTGAGAACCCCTGATCTAGATGATACCGAGGTCAACTTTAATATGAATTGTACTGTAGTTACTAAGCTTGGTGGATACTTGGATCAGACAGAACTGGAATCTTCTGGACTATGAAGAAGGTCATAGAGACCACAGTTGACCATGTAAATGTGTAGGAATCAAGAAAAAAAAACTTGAATAAAAGTCCTGCACAGCAGTCTGTCATTCAGAGTGGCTTCAATGTGTAATTTAAACTTTAACCTGTTCATTTCTTGCAGGCACAGCGTTAAACATTATATACATTGTAATCCCAATGATTCCACTCCTGCTGCTGTTGATGGTTGCTACAGGAGTGTTCTGTTTCAAGCTGTTTGCTCAAAGGTGAGTTCTTTATAATGCCCTAAAATGTGTTCTTTGTTATTCACGTGTGTCTAAATGCATCCTAAGGCAAAACCCTGTGTCTGTTTTGTAATCTTACTGTTCAGTTTTGAGTGGCTAGTGCATAAGATGGTTGTTGTCAACTTACACTGCAAACTAAACCATAGTTGTTAGTCTCCAAAGCAGAACAATTAGAGTCACAAAAACAGAGGCAGTATTTAATAGACCAGACAATTTCATATTGTTATGTCTTGGGCCTGACCACGGTCTTCGCTACTGCTGCATGGCAACAAAGGCCTATTTGTAAACAGGGGCCTCTCCTTCAGTGATTCTATCATCATTTTCTAAACATGGCAAGTGCCTTACAGGTCTTAGGAAACTGGGCTCAACTCCAAGTGTATCCTTTTGAATTTTCTTGGGTACCCCTAATCAATAGCAATTCTTTACACTTACAGTATATAATGCTTTTCTCACTACTGAAAGCACTTTACATAGTGAGCGAGGAGCCACTTCAACCAACACTAACGTGCAGCATCCACCTGGCAGCCACTCTTACGCCAGTATGCTCACCACACTGTACATGAGCTGTTAGGTGGTGAAGGAGTGAGACATAGTTAGGGGGCCAAAATGACCAGGTTGTAGTTGTCAATTTAGCCAGGACATCGGGATACACCCATACTTTTTATGAAGGATGTCCAAGGATCTTTAATGATGACAGAGAGTCAGGACCTTGATTTTACATCTCATCCAAAGGACGGCAGCATTTTTACAGCATAGTATCACCGTCAGTGCACTGGGGCTTTGGGATACACAATCAGACCACTGTTGACCTTGCCAAACTCAAGCTTTTCTTGGTCGGTCTCCCATCTAATTACTGGTCCTGCCTCAACACGCATAGCTTCAGGTGGATGGCTTCTTCTGAAGTGTATATAGTATGGCTGGCCTGGTAAGACTGAATGTATCCTGTAGTAAATTGTTTTTCAAGAACTCTGTGTTTTTCCTGTTTGTCAGAATTTATGTGATTTGGTTTATTGTTATTATTTTTTATCTATAGCTGGTTTGTGGTGTTGTTTTTAATGAATTGCCATTTTTATGCTATGCTCTTGCCATTTTTAAGTCGCTTAGACTAATGGGTTCTCTTGTTTAGTTCTTGGGGTTCCATTGTGGCTGCAGGTTTGTGTTCCAACCAAGTTGAAAATCAGTCAGTTATTTTACCACAAATGGACCTCACTTTTTAATTAGATGGTCCTTTTGTTCTTCTCATGTTCGGCATTTAGTTAAGAACAGGGCAAGAATTACATTTATTAGATATCTAGAAATATTTGCACTTTACCAATAGCTGTACATGCTTAGCTCTCTTATGTCATTATCTTATTAATTCCCCTTCATCTGAGGAGTTTGCTCAATAAATTGGATCTTAATGATCACCAGTTCTAATAAGCAGACACTTGAGTGTAATACCTTCTGAGGTGCTCATTAAGTCGAAGTGTATTGTCATATGTGACATCTATGGTGTATATAGTATAATGAAATTCCTCAGAACACCTGACAATAATACAAAACTTAAACCCTCATAGAAAAAAGTACCCATTCTAGCATGCAATATTATATGTACTGTATATCCATCCATCCATTATCCAACCCGCTATATCCTAACGCAGGGTCACGGGAGCCAATCCCAGCCAACACAGGGCACAAGGCAGGAAACAAATCCCGGGCAGGGAGCCAGCCCACCGCAGGGCACACACACCCACACATCAAGCACACACTAGGGACAACTTAGGATCGCCAATGCACCTAACCTGCATTACTTTGGACTGTGGGGTAAACCGGAGCACCCGGAGGAAACCCACGCAGACATGGAGAGAACATGCAAATTCCACGCAGGGAGAACCTAGCTCACGAACCCTGGTCTCCTTACTGTGAAACAGCAGCGCTACTACTGCGCCACTGTGCCGCCAATGCACATATATATACAGTATATATCTTTTTTAACTTAGAATATTTCTTACAATATTTGTTATGATGACTTGCTGTTCAGTAACCTGATGATCTGTGGATAGAAATTGTCCCTGAATTTACTGGTGTGAGTGCTGATGGCCCTGTACTATTTGCCAGATGAAAGGAGTACGAAAATTGACTGTGCAGAATGGCAGAGGTCTTTAATTTATACTGTTTGTCTTTCTAAGGCAGCAAGTGTTGTTTATGTCCTGAAGAGAAGGCAGCTTGGTGCCAGGAATGTTCTGTATGCCTTCACTGGGGGCAACCTTGAAAGGTTTATTTTCACAAAGGCTCCAAAGAGCACAAGGAGATGCCTGAAAGGCAAGGAGATACACAGTAAACAAAGTCCCAGTCCGGAATCCAAAAATCGTGGTCAAAAACAGAACAGACGTTCAAAAATATCAAAAAAACAGAATGCAAGAGGTGAAGTCAAAAGAGAGCACAGCGTCGAAATGCCCAATAGCACAGAACTCACCAGAAAACACTCTCCATTCCTAGCACATTCAATGAAACAAACACAAAGGAAAATGTACATAATAAACATTAATACAAATAAATTGCATAAAATTACACAAAACAAACAAGAAACAACCACTTTGAACCCCAGCCAGGGGAGACATTCTGGCTGAAACGTAACACCAATGAAGAAGGGAGTGTGCTCTGTCCTGACGTCTGTGACCAGCTCCTTCATTCTGATGACATCAAGGATGTGATGATTGTCTTACCACCTTTGAGTCAGCAGGTCAAACCTTTTCTGTGTAAGGTGTCACATCGTTGTTGGTGATCAGATCTGTGATAGCCTCTGGCTAATTGTAGTTCAGTTTTTTAAACATAACATTAGTGAATAAGTACACAATGGAGAGTTAAAATCTATGCTGAAGTTGCATAGAAATATTCAGTAATTGTGATCACCAGATAATGCAGCATTCAGGTGTTTTTTAATGCAACATAAAATTCAGAGTACGTGAATATCCACTATATGCATAACATGTCACCAAACCATAGTTCCTCTTCTGTTCATGTCTATGTTCATTTCTGATTTTTATGGTCAGAAAGATCATTTCATTTACATACTACTGTGTTTCCTCAAAAATAAGACAGGGTCTTATATTAATTTTTCCTCCAAAAGACGCGCTAGGACTTATTTTCTGGGGATGTCTTGTTTTTCTATGAACAAAAATCTACATTCCTCTCTGTTATAAAAAAAAATCTTGGAAGGAGACGATACATGATTTTCTCTGAGACACTTTAATGACCCGCAAGACAAGGCAGTGACACAAAAGGACATCTGCTGCACAGGCATTTAAATGATCGACACGCAGCGCGACAAGCAGAACATGCAGCTTCGGCAGCAGTAAGACAGTGGCTGATCCGACCGCATCTCCTTAGTATGCGTTCAGCCCCCCCTTCACAACGTGAGCAGCAGACACACAAAGTGGCTGGCACGCAGCATATCCCGGGGGGTGGGCAAGTGAAGACAGCCGGGGGCACAACCTCCTAGTATTCTTGAACAAAAATCTACATTTATTCAAATACAGTCATGTCATCATCTTGTGGGACATCATCATAACTCTCCAAACCCTGAATTCCATTATGAATTTCTTGCGACTCCATTTCCTTTAGAACAATTGCCACCAATCTCTCATGTCTAGCTATACAACTTTCCTTAAATGAGCGCCTCTTGTCCATGTAGCCTGCTTGTAGTGCATTTGGATATCCAACTTCTTCTCTTTGCAGAAAGCAGTAAGATTTTTGCCCTGGGACTCCTCCACAATTCCTCTCTTGTACTCGACAGAATAGCTCTTTCTTTTTGCACTCATCTTGTCGGAGGGTCAAAATACCAGTATTATTTCCTGTTCATCTGTGTACATACGGTAGCGGTAGGCGTTTATCGCTCACCCAAAGGCACCTGTGTGGAATCGTAATTAGGGCTTATTTTCTGAGAAGGGCTTATATTACGAGCATCCTGAAAAATCATGCTAGGGCTTATTTTCAGGGTAGGTCTTATTTTCTGAGAAACCCAGTACGATTTCAACCAGAAGGAGACGTGACCTAGCATGACAGATGTTCACTTAAGCCATTGCTGCTTATGTCACTCTGCAGGCATTTTTCAGTTTTTGCTGTCAGAAGTGGCTGTGTGACAAATAAAACAAGAAAATCTACAAAATGTACAACTTGAAGTAACCACTCTCAAGGTCAATCTAAAATTGGGGTCTCCACCTCTGGTCCTGGAGCCCTACTGTGGCTGCAGATTTTCATTCTTACCTTTTTCCTTACTTAGTGACCACTTTTTGCTGCTAATTAACTTTTTTCCCATTCAAACTTTTAATTTTTAATTGACTTTTAATTTACTTGTTTGTTTTTAAGATTAAATTTTCGGAATTACTTAATTTTTTCCTCACTCCATTCAGAACAGAAATGAGATGTAAACTGAGTCAACAGGGGTCAAACAAACGAGTCCCAGACATCATGAAGATTTGGGGTAGCCACCCTTATATTGTTTTTACCAGCTGCAAAAGTTGATATTAAATGCGTGATGTTCCCAGAACAGAATCCAAAACAGAACTGACTTGCATTGAGACAAGATGCCGGTTTTAACAGATAGGATGGGAAATGACGTCAGCAGCGCCAGAACCAGAAGTGACGTCATCGTCTGCACCCGAACCGGAAGTGACATCTTCATGACCGGAAGTGGCATTATTGTTGGCGCCGGAGCCAGAAGTGACATCATCGTCGACCCCGGAAGCGAGCGTGATTTCCTGAGAATGGTCTGCAAGAGACTGAGAGAGACAATTAGCACACTCTGCCACCCCTTGGTCTGGCGTAGAATTACCATTATTTAGGCCTTTTAGCTGTTTCCCATGTGCATGTGAATGACACATGAGTCAGGCCTCAAACTCCAACTATTTTCTTAATTAGAAGCCAATTCTTGTTGTTAATTTAAACTGGAATTTTATTCCATGGCTTGTTGGTGCCCTCATTCTGCCACAGCAAACATTTCCAAAACGATTTATTTTCTTTATTCTAAGAACACCATCAAATGATTTACGTAGCTGTGCAGATCAACATTATTGAGACTTTGCCTTTCTTTATTTTCAGATACTGCGGACACAGGTTGTTTGTCATGAATCTATACTAATAAAAGGCAAAGCCCTCACTCACTCACTGACTCACTCACTGACTCATTCACTGACTGACTCACTCATCACTAATTCTCCAACTTCCTGTGTAGGTAGAAGGCTGAAATTTGGCAGGCTCATTCCTTACAGCTTACTTACAAAAGTTGGGCAGGTTTCATTTCGAAATTCTACGCGTAATGGTCATAACTGGAACCTATTTTTCTCCATATACTGTAATGGACGTTAGCTCGATGGCCATGGGGGGCGGAGCTGCGTGTGACATCATCACGCCTCCCACGTAATCACGTGAACTGACTGTGACCGCAGTACGTAGAAAAGAAGGAAGAGCTCCTAAAGAGCGCTGAAGAAAAATGCAGAATACAAGTTTAATGAGAAGACACGAGGTATAAACGAGACTTTGGATCACTTTGTAAAGGAGTTAAAATTGTTGTAGCGAGAAACTTTTAAATGCAAGGTCTTAGCTAACATTAAATAAAGCCGTGGATATCGCACAGCTCAGAAGCTTCGAGGCATGTACTAAAAGCAGCTCACGTGAACTGACTACGAACGCAGTATGCAGAGAAAAGCAAGACCTCTAAAGAGCGCGGAGACTTTTGATCACGTGAATGTGTCTGCAAAAAGTGGAGTTTCCTGCACTGCAAAAATACTACAAAAGTCGGGCAGCCGGCGTGCGTAGCTGTGCCAGCCTTTGAGATGCTGACTGCACTTCTGCCTTAAGTGAAAGTAAACACTTTTCATTTTTTTCCTCCTTCCCATGAGCTATAGCCCAGACAACTGTAAACACGGGATCCCATTTCTAGACCACAGCAAACTAATATTAAGGTGCTTCGCACTTTCTTTTACACGTATACGATTATGAGGTCATCAGGTTGGATTATGAAGACACGCACAGGAGTGGAGGACCGACAGTGCCATCCTGGCCAGTTAATAGTAGGGCCATCTCTCCAGTCTACACGAGACCCCCCGCAACGCTCATATCGTCAGCGAAGACCTCTCTCTACACTATATAAAAGAAAAAGGCAAGTTTCCTTTCTTTACACCTTTTTTCCTTTTATCCCAAACCAAAGCCTTTCTCTCTTAACACTGCAGAGGACACAAAAATTATTTTCTTTAATTGCTGGTAATGCCGGTAAGGCACATTACCAGAGGCAGAAATTTGGACGTTCACATAGAAAATGTAATTTCTATACCACAGCCGTTGTGTAGCGCCTTTCAAAAGGGATCTACTACCGAGAGATGATCCATATACATTTTAGCTGCTGTTAGTACTACTTACCTGTTATGTTATACCAGCTTTAAAATGTAGCTTACCCGAAACCACTCCAGTGGTGCGCAATGTATCTTTACTTCTTCAAAGGTTAATGTTTTACTGTTTAATAACTTATAGACTACATTTTATTTTTTTTCCCTTGCACTCAGTGACCAAAGCTATACACACACATATAGACACATACATATATATACACATATATATACCTGTGTGTATGTATGTATATGTTTTTGTCTTTTTTAACAAAGCAAGTCATTTGTGACATAATGTGTTAATTGACTACCATGTTACATCATGACCAGTGTGAAAATAAGAGGCGCTATACCAGCACTCAGCCTGACACAGACAGACACAGGAGGCACCCTACTAAAAACAAAGTGCTTTTATTTTTCTTCGCTCATGTGGAACGTTATCTCCAACCCCACGAGCCCACAACACAGTCCAATAAGCACTGTCAATCACAATCCCAATACTTCTCTTTCCGGCAAACTTAGTCCCTCTCCTCCCAACTCTGGACTCCCGGAGTGCTGGCTGCTGGCTTCTTTTGTAGCCTAGCTGGAAGTCCTCCAGGTGTTTGATGACCTATTTCTGGCTGCATTTTCAGGTGTGGCAGAAGAACCACCCACACGGGCTTAGGAACAACTACAGCATCCCCTGGCGACACCCCCGGATCCCAACAGGGTTGTAGAGAACTCCATCTCCCAAAGAGCCTTGCAGGAATTCGAGGTACCACTGCCACGCAGGGGGCTGCCATCTAGTGTCCCGGGGGAGGTACTGTTCTGACCAGGCTTGCTCTCCTGGTCCATATAGTGAAGAGGCATCCCAGCCGTCTGTGACATCGGCAACAGGCATAGAGAAATCAAACAGCATGGTCATTGCAATGCAAGATCGAGAGAAAATGGTGATAAAGAAACGACTACAAAAGAGCAGACTGATAACATTACCTTCATAACAATAAAAATAAATAAGCACATTAAAAAAAGAATTAAAAATGGAACAAAAGGAAGGAGCAGAAATATACAAATTTTTGGTAAAAATATGCAGGTCATGGCAATTTCTCACTCAACATTTTCACCCCTTCCCTCATTTTTTAAATTTGAATTTTGGCTGTTCCCTTCCCTTCTTTTCCTGACAGTCTGATGTACTATGCTTAGTTGACTATGTCTCTATGGTTTCCTGTTGCTTGTACTGCCAGGAAGAAAATCAATCTGGGCAGACAGAATTGCAGCTAAGAACAAGAAAATGGAGTGAAAAACAAATTATAATTAAAGTACAAGGGGTCAAGGCCCGAAAATCAAAACTAAAACTGAAAGTACCAAAACCAAATCAATAACCAGAAATCAAGGTTGAGAAAACCAGCCAGAAATATTTATTCCTAAATATCTTCCAGAAAAATAACTACTCACGCCATACAGATTTCTTCTAAATATCCAAAAACTTAGACAAAGACACTACCACAATGCTATCTTAAATAGGAAACCAGCAATAACTTTACTTGTCAAATGGCGTTCACGTCGTAGTAAATGGATGCCATTATCAACAACAACCAACCTGTAGTAACATAGGATAATTCAAAATGGTGGCAACTATGACCCAAAATATAGTACAAAATGGCACTGTAGTGGCATTACAAAAATAATGATTACAAGATATTAATATAAAGTCAAGTCAAGTCAAGTTGGGGAGCATGCACTGGTACAGTGTGTTGCCACCCCACTACATGTACGAAACAACTCGGGATCCCGGTTTGCAACCTCCCAGGCAGACATGTGGTCCAGTCTCACTCCGGAAATTACCCTCTAACTGCTGCAGCCAGGTGTTACGTGGGCGACCCCTTTGCCTGGTCCAGCCACTCGGGTCCCCAACAATGAGGACCTTATGAACTGGATCACCCTCGGGGAAACGTGCCACATGGCTGTAGTGCCGTAACTGACGCTCCCTCACAATGCAGATAATGTGCCTCATTTGGGACTCCATGAGCAACCGCTCATTCAACACAAAGTCAAACCAACGGTTCCCAAGGATTTTCCGGAGAGACACAGTACCAAAGGAGTCCAGTCTTCGTCTCAGGTCACTGGATAGCGTCCATGTCTCACAACCATATAGCAAGACAGGAAACACCAGGACTCTAAAGACTTGGACCTTCGTCCTTTTGCATAGATATCGGGGAGCGCCACACACCCCTTTCCAGCGACCCCATCGGCCGCTATAAAGAAAAACCCAATAAATATAAAATAACAGAAACTGATTTACGGGATCAAAAACCAAGGTTCATAACTTTCCCAGTTACATACCATTGCATCCAAAGTCAGACAATTACCAACTGTCATCTGTTTCTGATATGAGTCCTTTGTGCTCATTTAAATGACAACATCCATGTGAAGGGTAGACTGGGTACGAAGAGATCTACTGTAAGGGCACTGGGCTCAATTCACAAAGTAGATACACACAGAAAATTAACAGACCTTTGGCAACTCATTTGTGATGGATTTGTATCCATTCTTTCTCTAACCATCTTATCCAGATTGATTTATATTTGCAAAATATCCTCCTATTGGATTGGCTTAAGCTAATCGAGTATCTAAGCGGCAGTTTTTGCCAAGGGACAGTTTCAAAGCCATGTAGAGGTTTGAAGAAGGGCACAAAATATACAGAAACTTATAATTTATAGTGAGTGGGCACAAGTGACGTGACATATCATTAACGGAGACTGAGCTGGGATCTGAACAAAGTCTTGCAGTGCTAATCATAATGCCATTATGCTGCAAGCCAAAGATGGGCATGTTAGGTTGTCTGGGAAGTCCAAAGTGACCCTTTATGTGTAACTGAATGTGTGTCTGCCCTGCAATGGACTGCAATCCCACACAGATTGGTTCTTGAATTGTGTTTATAAATGCATGTTTACATGATTCTCTAATATACTTCTTCATTAATGGTTCATTCTCAGAATCTGACAATGCTAAACGTGAACTCACATGGAATGCTTTTTCTTTTCTTTAAATAATGGCATTTGTAATGTTCTTTCTTGCTTCTCATGGTTTTATAAATAGCATGATAATGACTGGTTGTGTCATTTCCTCTTACTAATAATAAGCTTAATTTGGAACTTGATTACTATTTAAAAGTTAGAAATTTAAAGATCTATTGTAGCAAGCTAAGACACAAGAAACTGCCTTTTTCCTTTTAAAGTCTACCATGTTGATCTTCTGTATTAATAATTGTAACACATCTTAAGGGCCATCTCATAATTAACAGATTCTATCTGGGCTTTCCTCAGTCAAACTCTCTTTTTTCAAACAGCCATAGTTTTCACATGAATAGTAGAGGTAAGCCTGGCTAGAAGCAGGTATGTGTATATGTGTGCCCAACCTGTAGAATGGGGACCTCATCCATGGTTAGTTTCTGATGATGCCAGGACAAGCTCCTAGCACCCTGTGATTCTGTATTGGTACAGGCCAGTCTGACAGGCTAGTTTGAAGTCAATGAGACCCAGGCCAGTCTGGCGGGCCATGGATGGATGGATGGATGGATGGATGGATGGATAGATAGATAGATAGTCTAGCAGCAGAATACTGATTAAAAACAATATTCATTAAAGAGCAATAAAAAAAGGCAGTGCAAGTTAAAAAATACAAGGTGGAGAGTGAGAGGCAGGTATAAAAGTCTATAATGTTGTATAATGTTAATGTTTACCCCACAGGTGGAAATGAAGAGTCGCATAGTGTGGGGGAGGAATGATCTCCTCAGTCACTGGAGTAGGACAGTGACAGCAGTCTGTCGCTGAAGCTGCTCCTCTGTCTGGAGATGATACTGTTCAGTGGATGCAGTGGATTCTCCATGATTGACAGGAGCCTGCTCAGCGCCTGTCGCTCCGCCACAGATGATAAACTGTCCAGCTCCGTGCCTACAATAGAGCCTACCTTCCTCACCAGTTTGTCCAGGCGTGAGGCATTCCTCTCCTTTATGCTGCCTCCCCAGCACACCACCGCATAGAAGAGGACGCTCACCACAACCGTCTGATAGAACATCTGCAGCATCTTATTGAAGATGTTGAAGGACGCCAACCTTCTAAGGAAGTATAGTTGGCTCTGTCCTCTCTTGCACAGAGCATCAGTGTTGGCAGTCCAGTCCAATTTATCATCCACATGCACTCCCAGGTATTTATAGGTCTGCACCCTCTGCACACACTCACCTCTGATGATCATGGGGTCTATGAGGGGCCTGAGCCTCCTAAAATCCACCAACAGCTCCTTGGTTTTGCTGGTGGTGGATTTTAGGAGGTATTTGTTGAATTAAGGCATTTGTATGATGAATCATTTACACTGTTATTTTCAGGCAAATTTAAATTGCCTGAGATGCCAATTCTTGTCCAAGATATGCATTCAGTTCAATCTCGTCACCTAGGACTATTTCAATTGGAAGATCCATACTGTCCTCATTCTATTTAGTTTCACAACCTCTCCTAACTGCCTGCTTATCTTAAACAATGTCAACCCTTGGCTTATAACAAGTACTGTATGTCACTGAGATAAAATTAAACACCTTTTTCAAAACTTTGTGCCAGCGTGCGTAATAAAGAGATTAACACAAACCAAAACGTATCTCTACACATTAGTTTTTTTGTATGTGTTAAATTGTTTATAATAAATTGAAATTACTACAAGTTGAAGATACACAACTGTTTATCCACTGATTTACTGAACCTGCCTAATCCAACTCCACAGTCACAGGGGGTCAGCCCTGGACAGCGGACTATTGCAGGGTACACTCATTCGTACAGGGCCAATTGAAAGTTACCAATAAAGCTGTGCTGCAAATCTTTGAGATATATGATGAAGTTGGAATAATTTGGAGTTAAAAAAAAATGAAGCACACAAGTGGAGAATGTGCAGACTCCACTCAGGATTCAAATCCAGTCCTCTGGAACTGTTAGACACCAGTGAATTAATATACCAAAAACACTGGGCAGTTTCCACTCCATGAGTATGACAGAATTTGTATGAACTCGAAGAGTCTCTCTGTAGTAATAAGCAAAATGCCCCACATGTGATAACTATGTATGTAGACAACTTTCTTGAGCAAATACCTGTATAACATTGTTATTGACAGGCACTATTGCCTAGTTTCTCAGAAAATCAGGCCATAATACATAAAGATGCTGGTTCAGTCTTACAATTGATTTGCTGTCTTTGCCACCATTATCTCTACACACACCTGTATTCTAATTGTAAATTATAGAATGTGTAAAGATTTGCCCTGAATTTCTTTTCTTATAAAGTACCTTGGAATGATTTTCACTATGCATAGGAACCATATAAAAATCGTTTTTTGTTTGTACCTGAAAATTAAATAAAAACTTGTATATAAAGAGAATGACTCAGAGCGCAAATGTAATCCATACTACTCATACAAGAATACAAAAACAGGCTCTCTACCACAGTACAAGGTTTCATCCCATAGCCCTGCGCCACTTCCTCTGTGTTGCAAAGGACTGGTGTCCAATCCACTGTTTCTGGGATTGGTTCTGGAACCTGGTGACCCTGTACTGGAAAGGAAGGTTTAGAAAATGGATGGGAAATTTTGCTACTCCAGTTTCCTTCCAAAGTTTAAATATGTTTTTTGAGCATGCTGATGACTGTAAAAAATGGGCACGTCCATGATATATTTTGTGTTGCACTTAGCACCATGTTTGGGGTTGGCTTCTGCCATATACACAATATTGGATACATAGATTTAGAAGATGGATGTACGGGGAATACAAAGGACACGTCCCTACCACTTGGACATTGCATAAGGAACCCCCTACCTGTTTAAATATTTATGGGGACCCACCACCTTTTTTAAGATATTCATTTTATCTGAATGAATTCTTCAAGCATGTCTGCTGTCATTTAAGTAAATTGGCATTTATGAATTACCCCAAAAAACACTAAATTCAGATTATTTGAAACAAATACCAAAACATTTAAAAAGAAAAGATACAATATCCTAAGTACAGGAGCAACAAGCAGTAGTCAGAGAATCCAAAATCAATAAAAACAACTAACCAGACAAAAATGAATGAAGCACAAAATGGAGCAAAAGAAACAATTACTAAAAAGCAAATGCCACAGCACTCTGGCTATAACAGCAGGTGCTTTAGATAATACTCGATTGAACACTTGAGAGCTCTAAACAAGTAATTATTGGGAAAGGGATCAGGGTGAAATCACCAAAAACACACAACACACACAGGACAACCAAGTGAGTGGGGGTAAAAAACAAAAATTACAAAAATAATAAAAGATAAAAATACAATACAATACAGTTTATTTTTATATAACCTAAAATCACACAGTGGGCTTTAACAGGCCCTGCCTCTTGACAGACCCCAGCCTTGACTCTCTTAGAAGACAAGGAAAAACTCCCAAAAAAAACCCTTGTAGGGAAAACAATGGAAGAAACCTTGGGAAAGGCAGTTCAAAGAGAGGTAGGTTGGGCATGCAGTGGGTGTCAAAAAAGGGGGGTAAATACAATACAATACACAGAAGAGAACACAAGTAATCCTCAATACAATGCAATAATGCAATATAAATATTACAAGTACAGAGCAGAATTTAACAGTAGATGATATCACATAATACAATTTGGATTTGTTCAGAGTCCTGGAGGCCTTGAACATCAAGCTGCCTCCCCCTATTGGCTATTCCACAGCTGAGTCAGTGCTGGGCCAGCTAATCTGATGAAAGAACCCCTCTACCCGATGATTCCTGCGATCCTCCATCAAAGATGACTTTACCTTAGGCAGGCAAAGCAACTTGGCAGGTGGGCAGTGCCACCAAGTGCCACATTTAAGTACCAAGAAGAGAAACAGAATAGGTGAGGGTTAGTAACAAATTATAACTATCATATTAGTTATGTTTTAGCACTAATAACTAACAACAGAGATGCAGTCTGTACAGCTAATCAGTAGCTCTAGTCCAGTTATGCTAAACTGTAGTGAGTAGTGAGTCTTCAGCCGGAATTTGAAAGCTAAAACTGAAGGGGCATCTCTTATAGTAGCAGGTAGACCATTTCACAGTTTAGGCGCCCTGTAACTAAAAACTTGACCTCCCACTGTTCTTAATGTACTATACATTCTGGTTTGTAAGTCATGATAAGTTCAGACATGTAGTCCGGACCTTGGCCAGTTAAGGCTTTTATATATTAAAAGGAGGATTTTGAAATCTGCCCTAAACTTAACTGGGTGCCAGTGTAAGGATTTAAGAACTGGAGTTATGTGTTTGTATTTTCTTGTTCTTGTATTAATTCTTGCAGCAGCATTTAAGGTTAACTGGAAGCCGTATAAAGAACAGTTTGAACACCCAGTGAACACCGCATTGCAGTAGTCAATCCTACTAGAAATAAATGCATGAATTAATTTCTTAGAATCCTGCTTATTTAGAAAACTCCTTAATTTCCCAACATTTTTAGGATGGAAGAAACATGATTTAGACAACTTTGTAATGTGCGCTTTAAATGACATGCTAGAGTCAAAAATAAGTCCTAGATTGTGGGCTGATTCAGTGAAATTAATGGTGATTCCAACTCAGTTAAATGATGACAAA
Organism: Polypterus senegalus; assembly: GCF_016835505.1. Classification (NCBI taxonomy): domain Eukaryota; kingdom Metazoa; phylum Chordata; class Cladistia; order Polypteriformes; family Polypteridae; genus Polypterus; species Polypterus senegalus. The sequence continues at coordinate 136,252,492 of NC_053162.1, forward strand.
ATACTGTTGCAATCAGCGTTATTCCCTCCAATACTTAACATCTCTGTTTTATTAGTGTATAAAGACGAGTAGTTCTCATCCATCCACTCCTTTAATTCACTAAGACAACTAATTAAAGACAACATTGGAAAAACTTTGGTCCAAAAGAAAGGTATAACTGGGTGTCATCTGAAAATTAACATGATGTTTTCTAATGATAGATCCCAGTGGAACCATGTAAAGTGAAAACAGTAAAGGTCCCAGTACTGAGCCCTGCGGGACACCTTATCTCACTTCTGTGTATAATGATGGAGTACTGTCAGCATATTTCTGTATATATTGGAATCGATTTGATAAATAAGAACTAAACCAGGCAAGGACGGTGCCTGTTAGCCCAACATCAATTTCCAGCCTGTGCAGTAAAATAGAATGGTCAATGGTGTCAAACGCTGTGCTTAAGTCTAACAACATAATAACAGTGGAGTTTCCTTCATCAGAGGATGTCATTATATCGTTTACAACACATGTTAGTGCAATTTCTATACTATGACCAGTGCAGAAACCAGGCTGGAATTTCTCAAGTAAATTGTAATGCGTAAGGTGTGACTGAAGCTGATTGGCAACTACTTTTTTTAAGTATTTTAGAGAGAAAGGGTAAATTTGAAATGGGTCTATAATTATTAAGTATGTGTGGGTCTAAGTCTGACTTTTTTAGTAATAGTTTGATGACTGACACTTTTAGTCCATTAGGTACTATGCCATGCAATAATGAACTATTAATAATATTAAGAACAGGCACTGTAGAACATCCATTGCACTTTTTACTAGCTTTGTTGGCACCCAATCTAAGGAAGTAGGTTTCATTTTATAAATTCAAATCAAGACTTCCTGCTCAGTTACAGGATTAAAATTTCTAAAGTGTTGATTGCAACAAGGTCTGCCAAGCTAGTATGTGGTTTGCACTGTGATGCTGAGATCTGGCATCTTATATTTTTAATTTTCTCGTTAAAGAAGTTCATAAAGTCTGTACTGCTAATATCTGTTGGTATTTTGCACTGTAGATCTGAATTTCCCTTTGTTAATTTAGCCACTGTTCTAAACAGTACTTGAAGATTTTTATTATTTCTGTCTATTATTTTACAATAGTAATCTGAGTGAGCTTTAAAGAGAGCTTTTTTATATTTTTTAACACTCTCTGTCCATGCAATTTGAAAGATATGCAGCTTTGTTGTTCTCAATCTCTGCTCCAGTTTTCAACACTCTAATTTAAGAGCTTAATTGTTTTCATTAAACCAGGGAGAGTTTCTATGTGCTTTAATCACTTTTGTTTTAAGGGGAGCCACTGTGTCCAGAGCATCTCTCAGGGTCATATTATAACGTGATGTTAGCCGATCTAAATTTTTTTCCATGTTTTGACTTACTCAAAGTATATATAAATATTGAAGTAGAATTACAGTCTAAATGTTGCACTGTTTGTTTTAATCTGTGAGTGTACAGTATTGGTAATGGAAGAACCAAATCAAATGTAATTATGTAATGATCGGAAATAACTTCACTTAATGGAGTAATATTTAAATTTAGAATTTCAACTTTGTAAGTTATAATTAAATCTAATGTGTGGTTATGATTATGAGTTGGACCTTTGACAATCTGACAAAATCCTACTGAATTTAATAAATATGTAAAACATTTGCTAAAAGTGTCAGTTTCCACATCAATGTGTCTAAACAAACCGAGTCAATCCAATTTTCAGTTTGCCTAATTGCCATCACATTCCTAAAGCTGTCCTCCAATTCGCGTATTTTCCTGACCAACTGTAAATGAGCTAAACTAGTTTGGCAGGTGAAGTTTTCTACATTGTCAGCTAGAAAAACCTAACCTAACATTCTGCAAGACACACAACATATAAACATGCCCTTGACGGGCAGCGAACTGATGGAACATTAACAAGCATGTCTGTTTTCTTTCTTCAGTCTTGAAGGGCAAATCCTCCTAAATGTAAAAATCAAGCAAAAGCAGTGTGCATTGTATCTCAGCAAGCAGATTGCTTTCCCTCATATATAAAAAAAGATCACTTGTCCCATCAGACTTTTGAAATGAAATGGAAACTTCTGACAGAGTAACACACATATTCCCCTGACTTTTTATCCAATAATGTATCCATTCATTCATTTCTCAAACTTATTTTTTAAAACATGGCGCCATTACAGACTGGATGGAGCCCAGAAGAATTGAGCAAAAGGCAAGAGCCAGTCCCAAGCAAGACATCAGTCTATTGCAGGGCTCACCTACTCATATATTTCAAGCTAATAGACTATCACCTGTTAATTTAACATCTGTGTCCTTTTGAAACGGAAAGAAGTAAGAGGACCCAGACAAAGTCCATGTAGATATGAGGAGAATGTGCAAACCTCACACAGTGACCAGGTTGGTACGTCTACCATGGACTCTAGATCAGCTACCACACTACTTTCCCTCCTTAACTATACAGTACCTTAGTCCTAAAATTTGTTTTTCCATGAATACCAGTGGATTCTACTATATGAGGATTTTTTTTTTTAACTGTGAAAGTTTATGGATTTTGAAAGCTGTTGTACATTTCATTTTCCAGCTGGTGTTTCCTTTGTAGTTTCTGGTCACCAATTACTACAGCTTGTAGAAATGTAGCAAGTGTGGATGAAGCACCACATAGTTACTAACATAAAATCCAGTCTACAGTGGAGCATCATGAGTACAACTCTGCTTTCTTTACAGGAGCAAAGACAGAATTGTAATGACCACCAAGGAACCAAACTTGTGGATGGCACCAAACAGATGTAACAGTCCAAGCCTGGATGTTTATAATGTGATCAGACAGCAGCATGATGCTGACCTGGCCAGTGCAAGACCGGATATCAAAAATGCTTCATTTCGAGCTTCCTCCATTGACGCCCCTCCAGATAATCTCTCTGGAGATTATGACAACATGGGGGGCAGCCATTCAGAAAGTGGCTTTGTGACTTTAGCAAGCACTGAGAGTGGTTTTGTGACAAATGAAATATATGAAGGATACCACACCAGGGGTGGTGGAGGCAATGACTCTGGTTGGGTGGAGAATGAAATTTATTGCTATTGATTAAATCCATTGGTTAAAACAAAATAAAACTTTGTTTCCCATTTGTTTAGAGTAAACTGCGCAAATGAACTACATGCGAATTTCCATATTATGCTTTATAATTCACCATAATAAATAAATATAATGGAATGGCAAACAAGACAATCTCTTGCTTAATATGTTTCCTACCCACACAAATGCTATTAAGCAAAAATAAATATTTTTAATCAAGGACATGCCTATTGGTTCTGTTTTTTTTTTGTTTTTTTTTCAATGCACAGTGTATCACATTTATTATTTTTACAACTACCAAGATGAGCATTATATAAAAGTAAATTATAAAGAATATGATGGGAGCATTTAGTGAAAATGATTTTTCTTTTTAATTTATAGGTTTATAGCATCCTTATTTTCATGTGTAGAGTACTGTAAAATTTGTACTTGCACAAGCTTAAATGAAAGCTCAGTTTTATTCATTTTAGGTCACTTTCCTAATTATTTCTCTTAAGAGGGGTTAACTAAAGAATGTTGAAGAATGAATACTTGAGAAAGTATTCGGGCCCAAATTAATTCCCCATTGTGTTGTCTCACATTTTGAATTAAAAATAAGTTTAGATAGGATTTTAAAAATATAAACTTTCAACAGGTTAACCAAAATGAGAAAATCAAAACAGAATTGAGACGTTCTGTATCCCCTTTGTAACTGCCAGTCTTAATTTGCTCAGGTACAATATATCACCTCAGAAAGTCCCATCATTTCAGCTGTATATGAAGATAGCGGAGTACATGCTTTAAATTAATTTTTGACAATACATTATCTCTTCCAAAGGACAGATTGGGAAATAATGGGAGAGTCACATGGGGATAATATTAAGGGACTTAGTCACTACATTGCACACCATATTAACTTTTATGACAACACTGTGGCACCCTCAAAGACAGTGAATTGTTTTGCAAACAACAAACCCTGGATTACTAATGAGCCAAAGAGTCTCCAACATGAGAAGAAGACAGCAGTCATATTTTGTTAAAAGGAGGCTCTGAAGGACACACGCTGAGCACTAAAGAAAAAGCTAAGTGAAGGAAAGGAAGCTTACAAAGGTAAGTTAGAAAACAAATTCATACAGAATAACATGAAAGATGTCTGGAAAAGACTGGCGATAATTATTGGACTCAAGCAACCCAGGGCTCAGGGTCTAGAAAGGAATATAAATCCCCTGAACCATTTTTTAATAAATATTCCCTCACACTGTCACCTTCTTGCAATGACCTGACTTCCCATCCCTATTATATCAACAACTCCTGCCATCTAGCTGGAATGGTTAGTGACTAGCCACCTGTGACTATCATTATGGGCTGTCCATAACTGAAGACCAAGTAAGAAGACAACTGAAGAAGCTACACACAGGAGAAGCTACAGTGTCAGATGTCCTTGTGTTCTTAAGGCCTGTGCTGACCAACGTTGTGGTGTCCTTTGCCACCTGTTCAGTCTGTCCCTAAGGTTTCAGAAAGTGCCACTGCTAGAGAAAACATCCTACATTGTTTCATTTTCAGGTAGGCACCTGTTCAACTGTTGTGGTAGACCACCTGGTCCCACTAGATTTTGCCTATTGTACAAAGATTAGAGTGGAGGATACAGTTATCTCTCTGCTCCACAAGGTTTATTCTCACCTGGACAAAGCTGGCAGCACTGTGTGGATTATGTTTTTTGATCTTTCCAGTGCCTTCAACCCAGCCATCTCTGTTAAGGGGTAAGCTCAGAGATATGCATGTGGATAAGCCTATGGAGTCCTGGATAATGGACTGTTTCTCTGGCAGGCTACAGTATAAGAGACTCAAGGACTGTGTTTCTGATATGAATGTGACCAATACTGGAACACCACAAGGAATTGTCTCCTTTCCTCCTCACTCTGTATACCTCAGACTTTAAATATAACACAAGGTCATATCACTTGCAGAAATTCTCATGTAATTTTACATTTATGGGGTGTATTGATAAGGGTGGAGAAGTTTGTTGCTTGGTACAAAGAGAATTGTCTGCATCTTAACTTCAGCAAAACCACGGAACTGGTTATTGACTTTCACCACACCGAAAAGTGTCTATGTTCTGTGACTAGTCAGGGAGTGGATGCAGAGTTAGTGCACTTCTACAGATACTTGGGGGTCCACATCAATCAAAGGTTGGATTGGACTCAAAACACAGAAGAACTATATAAGAAAGGGAGCAGCAGCTTTTCTTACAAGGCTGCATTCCTTTAATGTGAGTAGTGACATCCTTCACATCTTCTATAACTCTGTGCATTTTCTATGCTGTGGTGTGCTGGGCTGATGTCATCACTTCAAGAGAGGCTCACCGAATCAACAAGCTAATTAAAAGGACAAGGCTCAGTTATGGGATGCACTCTGGACCCCCTGGAGTAAGTAACCAAGGAGAGAATTAAAACATAACCATTATAAATGCCATTATAAACAATACTGTGCATCTCTCTCTGATACAATAATACTGAGGACTTTCAGTCAACTAGTTATTTAGAAGAAGTGTGTCAAGAAACGGTACTGGGGTTCCTTTATACCAGCAGCAATGGATAGATAAATACACTTGCACCATGCCTCACTGTGGCAGGGATTACCAAGTTAGAAGTTTTCATTCTTTTAAAATTTTCTTCATTTTCAGTCATTCATGTGTGTTCAGACCATAGCGTGTGTCTAAATATTTATTTATATGTTTATTTATTTGAAGTGCTTCTGTAAAAAGCCAGTAGGGTGGAGACTTACTACAGGAAGCTTCAAAATCAAGACAGAATTCTAACCAACAGGCAGATGTGATAATAGAAAATCACAAGTGTGTTCAAGACAATGTCTTTAACAGGTTTGACCACCCTAACCCACTCTCACTCTCACCTCAGAGTACTGCACCCTCCACCCATCCTTCTGCTAATACCATCATAGAAGAGAGTTTCCCCCCACCCACAATTACAGCAGCCCAGGTGAGCAGAGAGCTGAGGAGATTTCGTGCCAGCAAAGCAGCGGGTCCAGATGGTGTATCGCCACGACTGCTGAAGGCCTGTGCGTTTGAGCTGGGGAGTCCTCCACAGCGCATCTTCAACCTGAGCCTGGAACAGGGGAGAGTCTTGAGGCTTTGGAAAACATCTTGTATCACCCCAGTCCCAAAGGTATCACATCCTGGGAAGCTGAATGACTTCAGGCCTGTCGCACTTACATCACATGTGATGAAGACCATGGAGCGGCTGCTGCTTCACCACCTGAGGCCACAGGTCCGCCACACCCTCGACCCTCTGCTTTTCGCATACCAGGAGAAGGTGGGAGCAGAGGATGCCATCATTTATATGCTACACCGATTCCTCTCCCACTTGGACAGAGGCAGTGGTGCTGTAAGAATTATGTTTCTGGACATCTCTAGTGCCTTCAAAACCATTCAACCTCTGCTCCTTAGGGACAAGCTGACAGAGATGGGAGTAGATTCATACCTGGTGGCATGGATCATGGACTCTCTTACAGACAGACTTCAGTATGTGTGTCTCGGGAACTGCAGGTCTGACATTGTGGTCAGCAGCACAGGAGCGCCACAGGGGACTGTACTTTCTCTGGTTCTGTTCAGCCTATATACATCGGACTTCCAATAGAACTCGGAGTCCTGCCACGTGCAAAAGTTTGCTGACGACACTGCTATCGTGGGCTGCATCAGGAGTGGGCAGGAGGAGGAGTATAGGAACCTAATCAAGGACTTTGCTAAATGGTGTGACTCAAACAAACCTACAACTGAACACCAGCAAAACCAAGGTGCTGGTGGTGGATTTTAGGAGGCCCAGGCACCTCATGGACCCCATGATCATCAGAGGTGACTGTGTGCAGAGAGTGCAGACCAATAAATACCTTGGAGTGCAGATGGATGATAAATTGGACTGGAGTGCCAACACTAATGCTCTGTACAAGAGAGGACAGAGCCGACTATACTTCCTTAGAAGGCTGGCATCCTTTAACATCTGCAATAAGATGCTGCAGATGTTCTATCAGACGGTTGTGGTGAGCGCCCTATTCTACGCGGTGGTGTGCTGGGGAGGCAGCATAAAGAAGAAGGACACCTCATGCCTGGACAAACTGGTGAGGAAGGCAGACTCTATTGTAGGCACGGATCTGGGCAGTTTGACATCTGTGGCAGAGCAATGGGCACAAAGCAGGCTCCTGTCAATAATGGAGAATCCACTGCATCCACTGAACAGGATCATCTCCAGGCAGAGGAGCAACTTCAGCGACAGACTGCTGTCACTGTCCTGTTCCACTGACAGACTGAGGAGATCGTTCCTCCCCCACACTATGCGACTCTTTAATTTCACCCGGGTTAAACGTTAACATTATACAAGATTATAGACTTTTATACCTGCCTCGCACTCTCCACCTTGCATTTTTTAACTTGCACTGCTTTTTTTATTGCCCTTTAATTAATATTGTTTAAATCAGTATGCTGCTGCTGGAGTGTGTGAATTTCCCCTTGGGAATTAATAAAGTATCTATCTATCTATCATTTTTTTTTTAATTTTATTAATTTTATTGCAATCATTCAGTACAAATCAATCAATTTTTACAAAAAGTAGGATTGAGAACAAGTCGACCCCCACCACTGAGAAAGACAGCAAGGCCAACGGGGTAAAACTTAAGGCTTGTAAACATACCTAATAGATGAATGTAGAAGAAAAAGAAGTACAGAAATAATTGCTTCCTCTTTGATTTAAGAGCTTATTCTAAAATATTTCTGATTAGATCCTGCCATGTTTTGAAAAATATCTATCTATCTATCTATCTATCTATCTATCTATCTATCTATCTATCTATCTATCTATCTATCTATCTATCTATCTATCTACAGTGCATCCAGAAAGTATTCACAGCGCATCACTTTTTTTCACATTTTGTTATGTTACAGCCTTATTCCAAAATGGATTAAATTCATTTTTTTCTTCAGAATTCTACACACAACAGCCCATAATGACAACGTGAAAAAGTTTACTTGAGGATTTTGCGAATTTATTAAAAATAAAAAAATTGAGAAGGCACATGTACATAAGTATTCACAGCCTTTGCCATGAAGCTCAAAATTGAGATCAGGTGCATCCTGTTTCCCCTGATCATCCTTGAGATGTTTCTGCAGCTTAATTGGAGTCCACCTGTGGTAAATTCAGTTGATTGGACATGATTTGGAAAGGCACACACCTGTCTATTTAAGGTCCCACAGTTGACAGTTCATGTCAGAGCACAAACCAAGCATGAAGTCAAAGGAATTGTCTGTAGACCTCCGAGACAGGATTGTCGCGAGGCACAAATCTGGGGAAGGTTACAGAAAAATTTCTGCTGCTTTGAAGATCCCAATGAGCACAGTGGCCTCCATCATCCATAAGTGGAAGAAGTTCGAAACCACCAGGACTCTTCCTAGAGCTGGCCGGCCATCTAAACTGTGCGATCGGGGGAGAAGGGCCTTAGTCAGGTAGGTGACCAAGAACCCGATGGTCACTCTGTCAGAGCTCTAGAGGTCCTCTGTGGGGAGAGGAGAACCTTCCAGAAGGACAATCCAGCAATCAGGCCTGCATGGTAGAGTGGCCAGAAGAAGTTACTCCTTAGTAAAAGGCACATGGCAGCCCGCCTGGAGTTTGCCAAAAGGCACCTGAAGGACTCTCAGACCATGAGAAACAAAATTCTCTGGTCTAATGAGACAAAGATTGAACTCTTTGGTGTGAATGCCAGGAATTACGTTTGGAGGAAACCAGGCACTGCTCATCACCAGGCCAATACCATCCCTACAGTGAAGCATGGTGGTGGCAGCATCATGCTGTGAGGATGTTCTTCAGCAGCAGGAACTGGGAGACTAGTCCAGATAAAGGGAAAGATGACTGCAGCAATGTACAGAGACATCCTGGATGAAAACCTGCTCCAGAGCGCTCTTGACCTCAGACTTGGGCAACGGTTCATCATTCAGCAGGACAACGACCTTAAGCACACAGCCAAGATATCAAAGGAGTGGCATCAGGACAACTCTGTGAATGTGCTTGAGTGGCCCACCCAAAGCCCAGACTTGAATCCGATTGAACATCTCTGGAGAGATCTTAAAATGGCTGTGCACCGACGCTTCCCATCCAACCTGATGGAGCTTGAGAGGTGCTGCAAAGAGGAATTGGCGAAACTGGCCAAGGATAGGTGTGCCAAGTTTGTGGCATCAAATTCAAAAAGACTTGAGGCTGTAACTGCTGCCAAAGGTGCATCGACAAAGTATTGAGCAAAGGCTGTGAATACTTATGTACATGGGATTTCTCAGTTTTTTATTTTTAATAAATTTGCAAATTTCTCAAGTAAACTTTTTTCACATTGTCATTATGGGGTGTTGTGTGTAGAATTCTGAGGAAAAAATGAATTTAATCCATTTTGGAATAAGGCTGTAACATAACAAAATGTGGAAAAAGAGATGCGCTGTGAATACTTTCTGGATGCACTCTATCTATCTATCTATCTATCTATCTATCTATCTATCTATCTATCTATCTATCTATCTATCTATCTGTCACCCAGGCATTACAAAGGTCTCAAACATTCCCCCTGGAAAATCTGAAAGAACAGTCAGAGTGACTGGATCTGGCCATCCTACTAAACTTATCATTTTTTTTTACTGAATTTGCTTGTTAAATGCATTTGTTCTTTGTGCAACAAACAAATGAATGCTGATAAGGCACAACCCTGTCGAGAGGCACACATGGTGAGTGGCTTAGAGGAGTTGTCATTCTGCTATAAAACCTGCTTCCTATAAGAAACAAAAACAAAAACCAATAACAAAATAAATGACAGATTCCCATGTCTATGATTTTGCCAAAAGCTTCTGAGAGATGACTGCGTTAAAGGCAACTCTGTAATCAATAAAACGATCTAGATGTATGTGTAAGGTCATAAGTAAATTTTGAGAAATGTCATGAATATCCAGTGACATGGAATTTTCAACTGACCCAGGGACATGGAATCCTCAACTCTTCTGTTTGCCCTGTAGGCAAACTGGTACAGAAGCAAATGCTTGCTAAACAGGAAGCTATCTATGAGTCACTGAAATGTCTTCATTATGACAGATGTCAAGATGACACATCTGTAGTCACTGAAAAAAGCACAGAAAGAGGTAGTCATTGATAAACACAGGAACAGATATTATAGTGGGCCTTTTAAAGCAGTATTCCTTTCCCATTTAAGTTAGAGATTAAAACCATTTGTAAAAATAGAAGAAGGCTGATTGCTGCTGTACTTACGTATCCATGTAGTAACTAGGTTGGGCCTTTCCTGCTGTCCTGTGTGTTGAGAAGTCACCTTACACCATGCTCCAAAATGACACAAGTTAGCTGAAGGTTCACATCTTGTTGTTTCTGTTCAACCTATTGCTTCATCTGGTTTTGTGCATAAAACCTACAGCAGTATTCTTTTTTTTTTGGCTGGATGTGAGGTAGACATTAGCCATCAGTAAATACTACACATTTCACTTTGTCATTAATCATTAAAAGTCGGCTGTCTTTATATTCTAATCTGTTCGTACAGTGTCCTCCATAATGTTTGGGACAAAGATACATTTTCCCTTGATTTATCCCTCTGCTGCAGTTTAAAATTACAAATTAAACAACTCAGACATGATTAAAGTGTACATTGCAGACTTTAATTAAATGGAATTTGCATACATTTTGGTCATGCCATATAGAAATTACAACACTTTTTCTACATGGACCCCCATTTCAGGGCACCATAAAGTTTGGAAATAGCAATGGTAGGTATATTAAAGCAGTCATATTTAGTACTTTGTTGCATATCCCTTGCATGCAATTGCTGCTTAAAATTTCGTAGACATCAATATGCACTCATGTCTGAATTGTTTGACTTGTAATTTTAAACTGTGGAGCAAAGACATAAATCGTGAGAAATGTGTCTTAGTTCCAAACATTATGGCATACACTGTATATTCATGTTTGCGTGCTGCACCTGGTCATGGTTCAGCCATTGTCTACTCCTAACTTAAGGATTTTTTTTTATTTAATCTTTTTGTTATTTTCTTTTTAAAGATTTTGTAAGTCTGATTGATTTTTTTCTGTTTTATGTATGGCGAAATATTAGTGTAACATTAAATGTTAGTTAATTATGTATAAGGTTTTGTTGCCTCTATTTGATTAAATATCATGAGCATCCACTCTAAGAGGAATCCCAGTAAAGAAATCCAAGTCATACTGGCCCTCCCATTCCACACTATCTCTCCCACTGGTCATCAAACAAAATTTTCCGACTTTACAAACTGATCCTTCCACAGGATCCTTTTTTCCTAATCTTTCATTGATCTCCTTCAGTCAAGCACCTAATTCATGCAAACTTCTTGTCCGCAGCTCACTTCACAGAGGATCACCACGTCTTCCACCAGGCACTTTGAGATGTAAAAGGGTTCACTGTGTCATTTGCCAATATATCACCAATAGGTCAGTCAGGTCAGGTTGGGGAGCATGCACTGCTACAGTGCGTTGCTGCACCCACTGCATAATGAAACAGCTTGGGATCCTGGTTGGCAACCCCCATATCAGACATGCAGTCCAGTCCCACCATCTGGAAATGACCATCTATCTGCCGCAGCCAGGTGTTACATGGATGTCCCCTTGGCCTGGTCCACCTGCTCAGGTCCTCACAAGCCAGATTACCCTCTGGGAATCATGCCATATGGCCACTGTGCCATAACTGACACTGACAATTCAAGTAATGTGCCTCATTTGGGACTCTGTGAGAAACCGCTCGTTCCACAGAAAGTCAAAGCAGCAGTACCCAAGAATTCTCCAAAGAGACACAGTACCAAAGAAGTCCAGTCTTCGTTTCAGGTCACCAACAGTTACCTCTAATAAATTTAATAAACAACAGGCCTCAGGCTATCTTAAAATCTGTAATGCATTTGTTATAGGAAGTGTCCAGGTAGCTACTTAAATGAAATAAGGAGACAGCTAGATGACCTTTTCAGGGAGTATATTTGAGCTGTTAGGATCATAAACTATAAAAAAGCCTATTGTAGAACACATTACATCCCTGGATCTTAGCCACACTGATGTCTTTGTTTTCTTTCACAGGGCTTCTAAGCCACATTTCAAAGAAAAGCATAAGACACCAAGCCTATTCTCAGCCTTGGATCACATATTTCTCCAGGTCTCAATGACCGACTAATATTGTAATCTTCTCCCTTCATCTTTTCTAATGACACCTTTTCACACCTATTCTTACCTTTTCTCCTTTCATCTGCCCTGGATTTGTTCCTTCCATTTATATGTCACCTGCACTTTTCTTTTCAGTTGCACACCTGATGAAGGCCATACAGCCAAAAAGTTTGTCTCTTTAACCTTCTTTCGTTTTTAGCATGGAAATAACTTTTAACCTTTTTCATTACCTATGTAGGTGAAACCAACCAAACATCAAATCAACTCTATAAAATGCAACTTAGAACAAATATATCTGCTGGGAGTTTAAAAACTACGATCATCATCCCCCTTACTAAAAAAGCCCACCCACCTGCCTGAATGATTATAGGCCGGTATCACTCACTCCAATCATCATGAAGTGTTTTGAGAGAGTGGTGCTGGCCCACATTCAGAGCAGCATACTGGACACTCTGGACTCTCTGCAGTATGCTTACCGGCCCAACAGATGCCATCGCAGCCACACTACATTATTCCCTCTCCCATCTGGAGAACAAAGACTCCTACCTCAGGTTGCTCTTTGTTGACTACAGCTCTGCCTTTAACACATTTATCCCCCATAAACTGTCTGCACTTGGCCTGCACCCCACCCTCTGTGACTGGCTCCTAGACTTTCTGCCTGCCAGGCTCCAGTCTGTCAGGATTGGTAATAAGATTTCAGCCACCATTATCACAAACACAGGCACCCCACAGGGATGCGTCCTCAGCCCCATCCTCTACATCCTGTTTACCCATAACTGTGTTGCCTCCCACAAAGATAACATCATCCTGAAGTTCGCAGATGACACTGCAGTAATTGGACACATCACTGGTGGGGATGAGGCGACCTACAGGAGGGAGGTGGAAAGTCTGGCGTCATGCTGTGAGGACAACAACCTCACCCTCAACACAGACAAGACAAAGGAGATGATAGTGGACATGAGGAAGGAGAGGAGACCTCACCGGCCACTGTTCATCCGAGGGCTTGAAGTGGAAAGGGTGAGCAGTATTAAAAACCTGGGCGTCTACATCAGTGAGGACCTCACTTGGACTCTTAACACCACACAACTGGCCAAGAGGGCTCAACTGCAGCTGTACTTTCTGAGGAGGCTGAGGAAGTTTGGTATGTCAACTAAGATCCTCAGCAGCTTTTACAGCTGCATTGTTGAGAGCATCTTGACCAGCTGCATCACCGTGTGGTATGGCAACACTCCTGCTATGGACCGCAAACACCTGTAGAGAGTGGTAAAGACTGTTGAGAAGATTACCAGGACCCCACTGCCCTGCATAACGAAACAGCTTGGGATCCTGGTTGGCAACCCCCACATCAGACATGCAGTTCAGTCCCACCATGCCCTATCTGCAGAGCATCTACGATCATCCCCCAACGCGAACTGTTCACACTTCTACCCTCAGGCAGGAGGTATACAAGCATGAAACGCAGAACTTCCAGGCTAAATAACTCTTTCTTTCCCAAGGCCATTGGACTCCTAAATAACTGACTGGAGTTTATAACCATGGGCCACCTCATTCTATCTACTTCACACAACTGTATTTGACTTGTCCATCACACACCTACTTGCACAATTACACTTTATACTTCTATTCTTTTTTTACTTTTACTTTATGTTGCCTCTGTTACTTATTATCTATCTGCTACTTATTATTTATGTTTATCTTTATACGTTGGTTTTGTCACTTGGTGAGGACAGCAAAGAAAGAATTTCATTGTACAGGGAAATGTGTTTCCTTACTGTGCACATGACAATAAACTTGAACTTAAACTATATATTGCTCTGCTCCTATATGTATTTTGGTACACTGTGTAGTATCATGACATACATTATTTGTTGAATATCTTTAATAATTATTCAAGTATTCAAAATATATTTGTAGAAGCTTTACATACTCTGAACTTTGTTACTCCTTGACATTTTGTGTAATGAATGAGTATTATATAAATGCATTACTGTCAGTTCCAAATCCTGGGCCAGTTATCATGTGTATTAATTCTGTACACTTTCATTGTGTCCACAAGTGTTTTCTCTGGGGGCTCCAGCCAAAACGTGCAGGTTCGAATGTCTAGTACGAATGAGTAGAGGAGTGTGTGTGTGCATACCCTGCAATTGAACTGCCTGCCTGTCCACAGTTGGTTTCTGCATTATGCAATATGCTGGTTCAGAAAATAAAATTTGAACAGCCTAAACTACTAAATTTGACACTGGTTTGATTCAATTAACAATTCACATCATTATCAATATACTTTGATAATCCTCCATAAATGACACCTGAGGTTCCTACAACAGGAAAGGCGGTACTATACTTGTATAACCACATTTGTACATGGAAATATCATTGAAGAAGATATGGTAGTAATGTTATGCTGCTGAACGTTATATTAAAAAAAACAGCAGCAGACAAGAACAAACTCATTATCTATCTGCATTAATATTTCCTTGTTGATTTGAGTTGTATCTCTACCTGGTCTACTGTCCAGGCAAATAACTTAACCATAAAACACTTACCTTATCAGGTAAGTATTGTATGATCCTTTACTAGTTCTTGCTTATGCAAATGACTGCATTGTTTTTCATGAAAGTGCATTTATATGGAAATAAAATACTTACAGGTTAATATTTTACTTTGTAGAAAATGATAAAATTGGTTTGGATTTTTTAATTCATTCACTTACACTTACAGGTCCTGGGTATGAAGTTAAACTGCATCCAGCCCTGCAAGTGCCCCTCCAACTTGGGAGAAGGTGGCAGGATTAGCACACAAGCCACCATAAAAACTTCATGCAGCTCTGAAATGGCAGACCGGACTCCTTTTGCTCTCCATGGGAGAAGCTCTGCTGCAGCCTCTGCTTACTTTAAGAAGGGGATGGGGGAAAACCCTTGTAAACCTCATCCCCAGATGTGTCAAAACTGCCAGAGAGCCAATGGGGTCAGGCCCGTTAGGGATTGGAACTGGTGTGGTGCTGAGGTGTCGCCAGCTGCCAATTTCAGGCAGCCCATCCGGGTAGGTGCATGGAAAGTCTTGTCTCTCCAGCATGATGATCATCTTCCTTTGCTGTTGTAGATGCTTTGTAAACTCAGTGGTGGCACTTTCTGAGGTGCGCAGACCTGGGACTGACCATATCTCTGTAGGTGGGTACACCTTTTATTGGTCTGGTCGCTCTGATGGCTGTCATACTCTGGGAGTAGCTGTTGCTGTGGCAGATCAACTCCTTCCGATTGTGTCCGATGTCACTCCTTTCAACGATTGTATTATGCGACCCAGATTAAGGCACTCTCAGGGTGCCTTGTCTGTTCTTAGTGTATGCACCGACGGCAGTGAGTGATAATTTCATTTGCAACTTTGCTTGGTAGTTGATGGGTGCCTGTGAGGTGACACTCCTTTGGTTATGGGTGACTTCAAAGCGACAGCTTGCACTGACAGAGCTGGCTGTGAGGATTGTGTCTGTCCCCATGGGTCTGGCAACTGTGGTAAAAGACGCTCCATGTTCCTAGACTTTGCAAAAATTCAGGGGCTGCAAATTGCTGGATGCTGGTACCAGCAGCAGAGATGCCTCATTGGACTTGGTATTGGGGGTGTGTTGAAGTAGATTTATCATATCCTTGTGGGCAGATGCTGGAGGCTCCTATAGAACTGCAGGGTCTACAGAAGTGCCCAGTTAGTGAATTCTAACCACAGACTTGCTATTGCTACTCTGAATATCCAGCTTAGGTCCAGTAGGCTACCACCTACTTGGAGAATGAGGCTGGACCTGACCAGACTCCAAGAGCAGGCTGTATCTAATAAGTTTGCACGCAGTTTGTGTCTGGAACTTGCAGACTTAGGTGCAACTGTCAATCTTAATATGTTGTGGGAGACCTTGCTTGAAAGACCCTGAAGGCTGCTGAGGGTTGTGTTGGTGTTGCCAGTGTTCCCAAATGGAGGGGTTTCTTCTTACAGGGCAGCCTGGATATCATCAAGAGGAGTCACAACGCATGGCTTGATGGCTACTCTGGCCTGTGCTGGGAACTGAGAAGGACAGCTGTGAGAGCTCTGAGGGCAGATAAGGAGGCATTTGACAGAGGAATCTGTGCAAGTGACACACCGTGTATGGTCTACTGACCCACATCATGTTTACAGAGGAATCGAAGCATTATGAACATCTGAATCTGTTCCTTGGAGATCACTGTCATGGAGGATGATGTAACAATCCTTACGGATGACATTACAGTTGTGACCTGCTGGGCTGGCTACTTTGAGCAGCTGTTTAAAGCTGATCCTCCGACTAGGGCGTTGGACATCTCTAGGCCAGTGTTTCTTGAAGCTGATCCTCCAATTAGTTGTGAACCACCCAATCTCACTGAGATTAGCACCAGTGGTGAACCACCTCAGGGTAGGGAAGGCTGCAGGGATCTGTGGTATCTGGGGTGAACTTCTCCAGGCTGGTGGTAAGGCTGTTCACCTGGCATTGCAAGCAATCTTTGCTTCCATTTGGGAGATGGGCATCATCCCAACTGACTGGAAAATGGGACTTGTCATACCTATATATATATATATATATATTTCTGTCCTCCCTGGCCATTGGACCTTACTTTGATTCTATGTTAATTAGTGTTGTCTTATTTTAATTCTGACTTTGTCTTTTTTTCTCTTTTGTTGATCATCATGTAAAGCACTTTGAGCTACATTATTTGTATGAAAATGTGCTATATATAATAAATGTTGTTGTTGTTGTATCACCTGGATTGTGGCAACTACATGGGGATAACACTGCTCTCAATGTCATGTGAGGTCATTGCCAGAGTCATCCTCAATAGGATCCATGATCACTTGCTCACCTACCAGTGACCGAAGCAGTCTAGTTTTATGCCAAAAAAGTCTGCCACATCCTGGCACTAAAGGTTGTCATTGAGCGCCAATGTGAATATCGGCAAAGTGTCTTTGCAGACTTTGTCGACTTTTGTAAAGCATTCACCTCAGTTGATTGAGCTGCCCTGTGGAACATCCTAAATTGCTGGATATCATGGCCAGTTTGTACAATGGTACTGTGAGTGCTGTGCAGAGTGGAGGCATAACCCCTGCATTTTTCCCAATTGATTCTGGATTTCTTCGGGGTGTGTTCTTGCTCCTACTCTGCTCAATGCTTGCATGGAGTGGGTGTTGGGGAGGATTGTGGGGTCCATTGGCTGTGGGGCATCTATGCTGAGGAAAGATTCACTGATCTTGACTTTGCCAGTGATGCTGTGATATTCACAGAGTCAATGGAGGCTCTGATTGAGGCTCCGAGTGTCTGAGCTTAAGAGTGTCTCGAGCTGTTTCATTGTGTGGAGGGTGCAGCAACATGCTGTACCAATGCATGCTTCCAAACCTGACCTGACCTGGCTTACATACATTTTCTTTTTAAGCTTCTTAAATCAATTATAATAAATCATTCTGCTCATTTTACAATATGAGATAATACTTACTTCTTTTCTGTGAACACTGAATGGCTCATCGGTCTAATTAGCAGATGAGGAAGCTGGGAAAATGAATGGCTATGAGAAATTAAGCTGGACTTGATGTGCAGAAATTCCTTGTTTATTCGCTTTAACTGACTGTTGCAACAAATAAACTAAGCGTATGGCCATTTACTGTCAATCTAGGTCTCTTCCAAAAGTTCATGGACGCTTCAGTGAGCATATGACTACATGTGAGAAGGTTGGGAAATGCTTTCAAGGAAACACACAAGCAAAAGAAAAATTCTTCAGCTTGGCTGTTTTCCATTGTCTGCTCAGTTAGCAGAATTAATACTTTAAGGTGGCACGGGGTCAGCACAGCTGGGGTGAAAACAGGCATCTCCAGATGACCATTCTGCTCCAAAATAAAATATTGACTGCTCCATTGGGGCAAGGAGGAGACATTTGTCTTTAATAGAGGAGTTCAGGAAGTCATGTGGAAGGGGTCATCTTTTCACGAGAGGCCAATATAATCTATTGGCACAGCAGTAATAAAAAACTGCTTTGCCAGAGTACTGTTCATAGTCTATAGTTCCACATTTAATACTTGTTTTACCAACATTGATCAGCAAATTTCTTAACATTGGTGGACAATGCCATCTTCCAGAAGGTCCTAACTGCAGATTTCAACATGTGCAGACTGGCAGCCTCACTGTCTCAATTTTTATCATTAAAATGGACACTGCAAGGGTATCCTGCTGAGTTACCTGTTGTAATTTTTGTTCATCTATCACCGAGTAGCCAGACACAGATCCGACTCTTTCATTTCACTTGCTAATAACACCACTGTAGACCTGATCACCAAAAATAATAAGATGGCTAGCGGAAAACAGATTTGCCTTTTGATACACTATTGCCAGGACAATTACCTACCCATTAATCTCAGCAATCCCAAACAGTTGGAGGTCATTAGACTTCAGGAAGCAGAATGCAGACCACACTCCGATCTACATCAAGAATGCAGTGGACAGGATCAAGAAGGCTTGCCAATACCTTTACTTTCTCTGATGTTTGTGGAAAGCACTGATGTCTCAGTTTTGCGTATCCACTTCTACACTTGCACAGTGAATTGCATTTACATTTACTGCATTACATTCCAGTATGGCACCTACTCTGCTCATAACCTCAAATTACTGGTTCAATGCTCTCTTCCTTCCAGGGCAGACATAATACACTTTGACTGGCAAACTGTGTTATTAAAGGTGTCAGCCATATTACACTGTAACGTCATTTTCCTCTTCACTTTGTCATGGATAATGGTATAGGACCATCAGCATTTTCAACGCCAAATTCCGGTAAAGTTTTTATCTACAGATCATAAGATTACATGCAGTACTGACTATTCCTTAAGTGGTTCTGTTATTTGTTCTTATCTCTACCTTAATGATGGAAAAACTAAGCAGCAGCTCATAGTCTTAAGGAACCAGAAGTCAAACCATATCCCAATTCATAACTAGAGGAAGTGCAGTGTAGAGGATTATCATCACTGAAGACCTAAAATAGGCATGACAGCAACAGCCAAGAGGTCTTATCAATGTCTTAACTTCTTTAAATGTCTGATAACATCCTTCTATGCTTACCAAGTTTTACAACAGTACAGTAGAATCTGTATCCTGATTTTGTAAATTGCCTTGGGGACAGACGTCAGCCTAATGATAATGCTAACTTTTTGATGTTTGGTTTTGTACTAATTTCACTAGTATATTGGGACCATGTAAGAAAGAATCACTGTGTACTGTGACGACAACCTTGAACTTGTTCTGAGGTGATAAAGTGGTATTACATTTGTATGTATGCTATTCTTGATTCACAGAATAATGTTTCCCTAAACTCACCTATCATTATAAAATGTGAAAAATAATTTAATGGATGGAGACTGTGAGAACAATGTTTTGTTTTGGTTTTTTTTTCCTGTTGGTGTGAGCGACTTCATTGGCAATATGGGTTATTCTTGGACTGAAGATTTTACTTACCTAAATTAAGAAAACATTGTTCTGGGAGCCTCAATAAGAATTTCACTTGTGTGGCAACCACTAGAGTTATACCTTTTGGTGATCATATGGTATTTAGAGGACATGTTAAACAACAGCACCCCTAACTAGGGACTGAAATGTTTGGTGATCTTTTCAAGAGGAGCTGATAATGGCGAGATTAAGCTACACAACCATGCTGGCTCAAAAACGTTTACTGTCTATAGAAATTATTAATTGTGTGAAATCAGGTTTAATGGATATTTAAAAGATGACCGTTATTCACCATAGGCCTCTGTGACCAGTACTGGCCACCATGGACCTACTGTCGCACTGAAGAATGACTAGAAGAAGATAAAGTAGAAATGGCCCTTCTGTCAAAAAGACACTAAGTTATAAATGACATCAAGAACCAGAAGATGGCAGTATAATCCTCTTTGATATTACACCATATGTACACTTAAGAAGCTTTGCATTTACAATACACCCCTGGTCTTTAGGTTATGCAAATTAAAAGCTGGCACTTAACCAACTTGCATTGATGTGTCAATCTGGAAAATTAATTTGAGGAACAACATTTAGCTTGCCTTGTAGTGGAATGTATGTAAATGGACTAACTTTGACAGACAAGGCCAAAGCACCTATGTACAAATATCAAATTACAGGTATGTAGATATAGATCTGGTCTAAAAGATATATTTCTTGTACCATTGAGCGTGTACTTTATTATGGAAATTTGAATCTTTAGTTTTTCCCGTACTTTTTATTCTTCATCTAGGGTGTCTTGGACTCTAATTTTGATAAAGGCACTATATATGTGGAGTTAGTACATTCTCCCCATGAATATGTAAGTTTACCCAGGAATATGGGTTTCGTCCCAAGACCCATAGATATGTATGTTAGATAATCTCTAAACAGGTCTGCTGTGAATGAGTGTGAGCACATCCACATTTCTAAAGGGTAATATACTTAATGTTGTTAAGCAGTATCTAAAGGCAACTGTTGTAAAAGTTAGTGCTGCTTCCCCACAAATCTGGGACTTGGGCTTAATTCTAAAACTTTTCTTTTTTAACTTAAATGAAGATTCTAAGGTTGTCCTAATACGAGTGGATGTGTTTACTTTGTGGGAGACTGGTGTCCCTTTCAGGGTCTGTTCCTCTCTAGAATCCTGTTGAAATATGTTCTTTATTATACTTCCCTGAAGCTGATCTGTATATTTTTCACAACTATGCCCACAAAATTCTTAGTAAGTTCCTTTGTCTTTATTCACTTTGAATGTCCTGTGGACACAGTTGAAGTGGCTAAGGCAGTGACAGGACTTTAAAACCCAAGGTTCAGTCCTTGCCTTCGATTTACTGTGTGACCCTGAGCCATCTGTGCTCTGATTGTAAAAACTGCAAACAACTTTACTACATTTCTGTAATTATAAAGAACCTTTGGAAAATGACTGACTGACTTATGTGTTTTATTATAGATATGTGCTACACACTAACTGTGGCACCTTACAGAAACCAATATACTAACCCCGAATTCATAGGACATATTTTTATTGTATGCAAGTTCAATGTACTGGTTGATTGCAGAAGTTAAATTGCCACATCTTAAGTGATATTGGAAATGTCATCACAAAGGAATTTCTTGCTTTTACACAGCTGTTAAAATTTACATTGTCATTTCTTGTGTTTTAAAATGTAAGTAGCGGTTGTCTGCTGAAAGCAGTATTATATTTAGGGTTTTATTTGGGATGTATGTTATTGACTAGCACTTAATGCTGCATGGCTTAGTGTATTTAAAGTTACTTGATCTAATAATGTAAATCTGATTTGAAATTAGCTGTGACACTATTAAAATAATATAAATGAAGAAGAGCACTCATGTAAAAAAAAGTATCGATTTAGCCATTTTCCTTGAGTCTGTACTGTACATTGTATTATATAAATCCCATCACACTACATGTACACTTAAGCACAAGACAATGCCAAGGATTCCAAACTGATGAATGCGTATTTAAAGTGAGAAAGAACACACACATGCACCCAAATCAGAGTGTTTGCTGGGAGGATCCTCTTTGTCATTTCAACAGGGACATGTTTGTTAGGATTCATGGATGGAATCTGTATGTAGGGGTACAAGAGGATACTCCTCTTAACCATACACAAGCAAAAGGGGCATGTTCATTAGATAATACAAGCAGTTTGGGGCAGATATATACAGTTCCCTTGCTTGTAGGTCCCTAGCAAAGTTTCCCATTTTCTAAAGGTACAGAAACTGACAGACAGACAGACAGACAGAAGAGAAAGAAGGCCATACTGCTAGCATGCAAAACTATTGTAGGTGCCCAAGATTACTTGAGGGTTGCCAGGAGCGTCTTCTGTTTGAACTTTCATACTCCAATATATACTCTCTAGATTTCTCCCTCAGCTCCTCCCATAATATAAGCCTAGTGACATGCAGATTTGCTAACTGCAAAAATATGACTGTCACAGTATTTACATGATTCAAACGTATACAATGAAGATTTTTTTTTTATTATTTCATGTGTTTTCTTCATATATTTCTAGGCAATAAATTCAAAAATTAAAAACATTTTTCTTCATCATATAACTTTTTTTTACAAAAAATTTTTTTTGCTTACAAATATAATGTTGTAACAGCTATTAACTACAATGAGCAATGAGTTCATATGAGGGAACCTAAAATTTATATGTATCATACTGGATCAGCATTCAAGACATACAACATTTCCACATTTCTCTGTGAGTGTGACAACAGGGCCAAGAATTTAAGATTTGGTTTAGATGAAGTAGGCAGCCTGCGGTGGGTTGGCGCCCTGCCCAGGATTGGTTCCTGCCTTGCGCCCTGTGTTGGCTGGGATTGGCTCCAGCAGACCCCCGTGACCCTGTGTTTGGATTCAACGGGTTGGAAAATGGATGGATGGAAGTAGCCAGCTAGAAAAAAGCTACAGCTTGGTGCCAAAAACATCATCACACCTAGCTTTGTGGATCCACATAAAGTGCTGATTTACACAGGACTTTACACAAGGGTGAATCAAAACTTAAAGGCAGTTTGAAAATTATATGATAATCACAATTAATAGAAGCTGATGCAATGCAACATGTTCACGATGGCTTATGGGTCATTCAAATATGCACAGCACAGCGCTCGGCCATTAGTCTAGTTGAAGCCAAGGTCAAATGAACACAGGATACTCTGCTGTAGGATTGCACCATTGTTAAACAACACGCCTTAGTAAGATTTGTTTGGGCAAAGGGATTAAAATCTGCTGAAATTCACCAACAGATGTTGGTTTGTGCAGATCAGTAAGCTGTTTGGGTACTCATCTTGTGCAAACTTTATGGTACCCCAAACCATCATGCACTAAAGTGTGTGCAGCTGTATAGCTGATATCCAAATGTGCAGCAATAACGGACAACATAATGTGTCAGCCTTCTCTAATGAAGGCATTCACCATGTTGACATGGGCTTGTGTGCATGATGTTGGTGGTTGAAAAGATCAAGCTTCATCAATTACACTTGTTCTTCCTGCTTTAAACCTTTCTGCCCATTCATAAAATTTTCGTTGAGTTGTGCTGTTTTCACATTCGTACTGAGTCAACATCCTTCAGTGGATTTCAGCAAGTTTCACTCCCTCTGCCTAAAGAAATCTCAATGTGACATGTTGTTCAACAATGGTGCACTCCTGCAATGGAGCATCCATGTTCTTTTGACCTTAGCTTCAACTAGACTAACAGCAGACTGAGGCACTGTTCGTGTTCAGATTACCCATAAGCCATTGTAAACATTTTGTATTGCGTCAGTTTCAATCCATTGCAGTTAAGATAAAATTTTCAGATTGCCTTTTTTTATTTCTCCTTAAATTAGGTTTGGTATAATGAAGTAGTTTATCAAAGCCCTATTCAACAACTGAGCCTGTTAAATGTATTTGTGCCAAATGTTTCTGGATTTGTTTTGAGGGTAAACTGAGAGAAGTCATTTCACCTGATATTAGAAAACTTATTTCTGATGCAGAATTTAATGTTGCAATGAATGACCTGGAAAAAAATTGTGAAAAATGTATCTGTTAAGTTACAACATGCTTCTCAAAATGGACTTTTTGGATTTGTATTTGGAATTTTTTCACAAAAATCTTAAGAGTGGTGAGTGAGGAGCAAGATGAAAGATTCCATTAGGATACCAAGGACATGGAAAGAAGGTGTGAGGGACATTAGGATGTGACTGCAGACTACTGCTGGATGGTTTATAGGGATGCACCGTGTAAAAGTGTACAGTACATGCAACAGGCCACCAAATGATCAAATGTTATAATTAAAAAAACTAGGAAGTGACAAACATAGAAGTTTCATGAAAGTCAATGTATATAAATTGTTCTTTTCTTTACATTTACATATGTTTTAAATATTAGATTGAATAGTTTGATTTTAAATTGATTTAGAACAATATTGTTAATTTAATTTCTTTTCAAGTTTATTATTAAATGTGATGGAAACATTCTATAGTTACTTTTTATTGACTCCATGAATGTAATAAAAGTATAATAAAAAAATAACAAGTCCAAAGCAAAATACAAGATGAGGATTGACTCCAAATGCTTATTTTTTGGCACCTGACGCACGGGTGAGGTAAAAGTGTTGCTCATGTTTGCACAGTAAAATAAAGTCCAAGGCCTCAACCAACATTGGTGGCCATCTCTGTTACAATGAGAGCTCACTCACCTCCTGCAAACTTCATTAGTAAAAACTGATTAAACAATAGGATTGAAAGGGTCGAGTAAACTTAACAGAGTGTAACTCCAACAAACTGTAACTGCTTAGCGCAGTACCTATGAGGTCAGTCATGTAATGCCCCAACATCACAAAACGCCCTCAACGTCAGTCACGTAACCCATTAAACTATGGTTACTATTATGGCCTCATTACAGTATGGTTAAGATTAGGGTTGTGGGAAGGATATCTCACTCAAAGACCGTTTTGTGACTGACGTATGTCATAGGTATATCAAGCTGCAGTTAATTAAGACTCTTCTCAGTAAACGTTAATCTAAAAGTGCCAATATGCCGGAACAAGACCATCAGGGGGCAGTGCTATCTCTACAAATAACGACCGCTGCGTGAGTTGGTAACTGGAGGAGGTAATAATAAGCCACATGGAGTTAAATGTATTGCCTCGATATCCACCCCTTGCCAGAGTAATGTGTTATTTGATGCTTATTCCTTATAAACCACTATATACTAGCGTGTAAACATTTTCAAACGCAGTTGTTATGACGGTTTCGGCGCACCGTTGCGGTCGTAACTTTTTCCTCTCTGTTATTGCATGGAGAAAATGTGTTTCCGAGACATGGCCATTTACTGAGAAAAGTGGAGAATCTGTCCTGAGCATCCTCCCACACAACAACGCGATCGCGTCCTTGAACCTTCATTGCAGTGATGTCACGATCCCCGTCGTGTCTTGATTCATCCGTCGCCTTTGCTCCTAACCCCGAAGTTTTCGTCCGTTAGACCTCAGAGACACCTTCGCGACGTCGACCTGTAACGCGTATTCCCACTTGCAATGCACCTCGCGTGTATACTCAGCTGTTTGCGATGTTTGTTTTAAAGTACGAAGCACAAGGGCACGGCGCGGTTAATCTGTCAAAAGTTTAGCTTAGCTTCTCTTCCGTGTAGCTGATGATGCCTACGCGTAATTACAGGCTTGCGGCGTTACCTACCCAGCTCCAATTGTCAGGCTCTAGCTTCCCCGCAGATTGACAGCTTTTAGAATAGCAGCGGCCGTCGTTTGACGTCAGAGGTGGAGCCGGTTGTCATGGAGACAAATTGGCAGTGAAGTGTGGAACGACTTCAAAACCCGCCCATTGTACATATTCCTCCAGCGACTCTGACGTCAATGGACGTCAACCGAGAGAACATGATGCCCGCTGCGAGCGGCCGGAGCTCCCGGTCGTGCGTGCGGGGCTGGACATCAGCGCTTTGAGGGGCGCTCGAGGAAGCACGGGGCTAGTCACAGAGGACGGGCAACAATAACAAGAAGAACAGCAATAAACTCGAGCTGCTTTCAAATGTCAGCTGCGCGAGCGCTGTAGACGTCCAGACAGCAAGATACTCTGCTATTTTGCCTGCTTGGCGGATCACTCATTGCCTCGTACCAGCATGGTCATGGCGGACTGTCAGCAGGGGCTGTCTCACCGGGGTCCGGTCCGGGTGGGTTTTTACGATATAGAGCGCACTTTAGGAAAAGGCAATTTCGCCGTGGTGAAGCTCGCGAGACACCGCATCACTAAGACAGAGGCAAGTACCTAATGTCTTTATTGCCGCCGTCAGCCGGAATGTCTAAGTAGGATTTTGGGTCGGGCTACACGTGTAGTCGGGAGCAGACTCACGGGCATGGTTATGAATAGAGTGATATTTGGTGTACATGCAATTGCCCAAGCTCAGGGCACATATGTTGTGACCTGTAAGTATGGAAGAGCTTGCCACCCAGGGGGTGGGGTGGAAAGAGGTTGCCTATTGTGCTTACGTAATATTTAGCAATAAAAGTTTTTATTTAAGTCTCACAT